>NC_090444.1:146941015-147243598 GCF_031143425.1 Pleurodeles waltl | reverse complement strand
ATCTGAATCTCTGCAGCCTGTGTCATTCGTTACAAAGGTGTGCCCCCTCCTCTCAGACCTGGGAAACTGAGCAAGCCTTTTGGAGACTGGCCAGGTCTCCGAGACTACTCCTGTTCCCAAGCTCAAGCGGAGAGAAAAACACCCATGTACTCTCTCTTATCAGGTCTAGTCTACTGTGAGAAAAAACATCTTGGTTCATCTGGTGCAAAAACACAGCTTGGAAAAATACAGCTTGGATTCTCAACTGCAATGTCTAACTCCAAGTTAAAGGCAATAGGCAGCTAACCTAAATATCAAATACAATGTCTAGTGTCATGTCAAAGCCAATAAGCATCTAAGCTGAATACAAAATGCAATGTCTTGTATCATGTCAAAGCCCATAGGCAGCTAAGCTGAATACAAAATGCAATGTCTAATATCATGTCAAAGCCAGTAGGCGGCTAAACTGGATACAGCATGTCAAAGCCAATAGGCAGAATACAGAATGGAATGGCTAATGCAATGTCAAAGCCCATAGGCGGCTAAACTGAATACAGAAAGTAATGGCTAATGCCATGTCAAAGCCAATAGGCAGAATACAGAATGTAATGACTAATGCAATGTCAAAGCCCATAGGCGGCTAAACTGAATACAGAAAGCAATGGCTAATGCCATGTCAAAGCCCATAGGCGGCTCAACTGAACAAAACATACAATGTGCTACTGGTGAACATTGAGCAACTAATATGCGCAGTGGTGAAACACAAAGTCATTGGTCAAAACAAAATTTATCAAATGGCAGTACACCCCCCACTCCACCCACCCCGCAACACACCCACCACCCCTCACAACAACACAAGCCATACACACCTGAGCAAGAGGTACTTACCTGACACAAGGCCAAGACAACCTGCCCAAAGTACACATATGTGCACAACACCCCCTCACAATGAAACGATGAACCACGTATCCAGAGTGTGCCAACACCAACACTGGGCACACAAACTTTATTACAAATGTAATAGCACATTGTGCAAATGAGGCCATTGGCCAGTCCAACACAAAAAGGCTGATGGCCCAAATGGCCTGAACTTGACTCCCACATGTGCACATGGTACTCCACCATAAAGGGACATCAATGGGGCAGCCAGGCACTTCAGGGAACAGGGGCCTGGGGTGGGGGTGGAGGGGACTTACGTCAGGGCCAGCACCTGGCTTCTTACTCACTGGGGAAGGGGCACAGGAATGGGAATGGCTGACAGGGGCAGAGTTGGACGTGGCAGGAGTGGACAGGGCAAGGAGGTGGGCATGTTTAGGGACAAGACGAGGTGGGCCAGTGGTTCAAAAAGGTCAACACGGGACAGGAAAAGCTTTTTAGGGGCAGTCGGGTGGACATGGAGGAAGGTGTGGGAGTGGAGGTAGAGGGAGTGGTTATAACAGGTGTAGGTGTGCTTGACGTAGATGCAGGAGCCTGTACAGTATGCTGAGGTGTGGTGGATGTGTGTTGGGTGGGTGTTTGGGAACATTTGAGTGTCTTGGGAGGGGGGTGGACACAGTAGGACAAGACAGGCTGCCAGTGTAAATGGATGTTGTCTGGGTGTCTGCAAGTTTGGTGAGTGTGCTGCAAGTGTCACTCAAAGTCGTTGTGGTGAGTGCAGATGTGGTGTCTGGGGTGCATAACTGGATGTCTGATGTTGAGGTGACTGCGAGAATGGGGCCAGCAGCAGTGACTGAGGGTGCAGTGCTTGTGAGTGTGCATGTAGAGGTGACAGACAGGGATTCAGAAGAGGTGGACAAACTGGGGGAAGTAGATGTTGTCGTGTGTGCTTTTGTATGTTGGCTGTGTGTATGCCTGTGGTGGGAAGTGTGGTGCTTGTGTTTATGTGTTTGATTTTTGTGGGTTCAGGTGTGCGCATGGCTGTCTGAACGTGTGCTTGGTATAGGTGAAGGGAGTGCGGTGCTGGAAGGGGCAGAGTTGGTTGGAGGAGGGATTGAAAGACCAGGGACACTGACTGCCGTCAAAGAGGAGGCCAGAGCCTGAAAAGATCACTGTAGGCCAGACATGGCACTGTGAATGCCTTCCAGGTATGCATTGCACTGCTGCATCTGGGAGGGCATTCACAATGGTTGTCTGCCCTACAGAGATAGTCCTCAAAAGGTCAATAGCCTCCTCAGTAAGGGCAGCAGGGCTGACTGGAGCCAGGGATGAGGTGCCTGGGGTGAAGGAGACGACTACCCTTCTGGGTGAGCGGGCACGAGCAAGTGGGTGGGGAGCAACTGGGAGGGCGGTGATGGTATGGGGGTGGCAGAATATGTCAAAGATTGGGTGTGCCCACTAGGGTCCGCCACCACCAGAGAGCTACCATCGGAGGAGGTATCCGAGTCACTACCTCCAGTGGTAGTAGCCTCCCCCATGGAACTCCCCTCGCCCTCCAACCCACTGGTCCCCTTGGTGTCGGTAGACTCTGCCTCCTTGGAACCGTGGGCTGCTGCATCCCCACTCTCTGGTGCCACTGCTCCCTCGCTAGATGATGCTGATACACACAGAAAACACAAGAGTACAGGGGTGGGGAGACAAAACAGGAGAGAAATATGTTAACACCTGAATGGATGTACATATATGGTTCACTCATACTCCCACCCAGCTAATACACCAACAGCTATAGTCATGCCTATGCCCCTGACTAGTGGCCACAACCCTAGCATACAACCATCTCCCACATTACAGAAGGACCTGAGAAACTGCAGACCTGCCCCTAATCATCTCAGTGCCCATGGGGGCCTCATTGCTGTAAGACACCAGTCAGAGTCCCAGCCACTAGACAGCAAACATACTACAGCACCCTCAGACATCCATCAAGGAGGCATAACATGGTCTCGGTACTCACCCCCTTGCATCTGCTGTGCAGCTTTCAAGCACCTATCCAAGTCTGGATGTGCCACCGCCCGAATGCAGCGCATTAGGGGGGTCAGGGCCTGATGGGCACCCCTTCCTCGTTGGAGGACTTCCCTAACTGGGCCTCCCAGGTCTTCCTGGCCCAGCGCCGCAGGTCCTCCCACTGCTTCCTGCAGTGGGTGCTCTGCCGGTTGTAGACCCCCAGGATACCCACCTACCTGGCGATGACCGGCCAGAGTCCCCTCTTCTGATGGGAGCTGACCTGTAGGGGACACACAGAAAAGTAACACAGAGGTCAGACAATGTCTATTTGATACCGCTGGCTATACGTCCCCTATGGGACGGACACTTAACAACATCATTCCACCACCTCACTCACGCTGATTGTCAAACATTCAACGCCTGTGCAGTTACAAATCGCGCACACATGCATACAGGCATCCACCACCATCAAACACATCCATGCACGCCATCCGCCTACTCATCTGCACCGCTGGTCGCCCATATAACTTGGCATATAGGGATAGGACCCCATCCACCAGCTTCTCCTGCTCTTCCGTGGTGAAGGCAGGGGCTCTTTCCCCTGTGACTCTTGCCATTTGAGTAACCAGAGTCAGGACACAGCAGCACACTCAGTGGAGTACTTCCATGCACGGAATCCGGGATTCAACTGAACCTGGGGTGATGAAATGGCGTAAGCTCCACGGCGGTGTGCACCGTGACCGCCGGCGGCGATCATGATAGGCCCAGATTCCCATTGACAACCATGTTAACCAATGAACGGGTGCACGGCAGTGAACACTGCCTTACGCCATTACAACAACCGCTAGCGGTATGAGATCACTACCACTGCTACATATCTGGATGGCAAGGGTCTGCAATTACTACGCAGATATTTCCTGGTCATGGGCCCCATTCAGGCCCTATGGACCCCAGCCCTCGTTCGCATGCCCAAATGACTATTTACTGCCCACAACAGTCCAGACGTATCAGTTAAAACATGTCACTCCAGTTGTACATCCTACAATGCTTTTGTATAACCTACATGTTGTACAGCAGTGTTTACACACAACAGGTTGTGCAAATGAATGTGTGTCCCTCACATGTGTTCTCTACTCCTCCTAGGTACAGACCCATGTGGCGAGGGAGGGCCCCATCTGTTTACGGACTTCTTGTTGATTTGGGAACCATGGTAGAATGTCACATCATTATCAAATACAGACTCACTTGTGCTACTATCCATGAACTTTGTGCATTACTGGAGCCTGTACTGAGACCGGGAAATCGGAATCACCATGCCATCCCTACTGAAGTGCAAGTGCTCTCTGTACTCCATTTCCTGGCCACGGGATCATGTCATGACAGTGGGCATGGGTACAGGGTTCTCACAGCCAATGTTTAGCCTTATCCTGTCCAAATTCCTGGATGCATTTGTACTACACCTGCAGACAAATGTGAAGTTTCCCTAAAGGGCTGGAGTCCCTGCCATCAAGTCAGACTTTTATGCCTTTGCCAACATTCCCTGTGTGATAGGTTCCATTGATGGCACCCATATAGCTCTCATCCCCCCAAGAGTACGTGAACAGGTGTACAGAAACAGGAAGAACTTCCACTCAATGAACATACAATTGGTGTGTACTGCGGTCCAGTACATTTCACAGGTGAATGCCATGTTCCCAGGATCAGTCCATGATTCATTTGTCCTGAAGAACAGCAGTGTGCCACACATGATGGAACAACTACAAGGGGACAGAGGATGGCTCATAGGTGAGTGTGTTTGACACTTTTTCTATATCACTTTTGCAGGTGATTCTGGCTACCCCAACATGCATTGGCTCCTGACACCAGTGAGGAATCCTAGGGCAGATGCAGAGAGGAATTACAATGAGGCTCATGGACGTACCAGGAGGGTGATAGAGCGCACTATAGGTCTCCTGAAGGCTAGATTCCGTTGCCTCCATCTCTCTGTGCTATGGCCCTGAGAAGGTGTGTAGAATAGTGGTGGCATGCTGCATGCTGAACAACGTGGCTGTGAGGAAATCTATCCCCCTACTGGAGGAGGAGGGTGCTGTACATCCAGACCTGCTTCCTCTGAGAAGGGATGAGAGTGATGGTGATGATGGAAGGGGGAAGATGTTCACTCCAGGAACCAACTGATCCAACTATACTTCCAGTGACTATGAGGTACTGTTCACGGATGATGTTGTCAACACTGCATAATGTCAGTCTGACGTATTCACTATGGGAACGTGGGGTCTGTAGTCATTGACACTGTTACATGAATTTCAGGTGCCATGTGCCATGATAACCAACATGGTGTACATTTCTGTTTACTCCACACAATGTTGTGCGTGGGGTGCCATTCCTGCAATAAAGGTCTGATTATTGAATTTAACTGGCAAATGCATTCACACTTACAATTGATCCAACATAATGACAGAGGACATAAATTTGTGTACAGATGTTTTAATTGTTGTCAGGAATGCATTGGTGCTCTTTGCAGTGATAGGGAGTGGGCTGATGGTGGATGTCCGTACTGGCTACATGGTCTCAGCGATTGGTGGCAGTGGGTATAGGTCCATCTGTACCTTGCAAGTTGTTGAGCTGCTATTGGCCGGTGAGGATGGTAGCACAGTGGCACACTTGGGAGACTGTTCATGTCAAAGTCACTTCTTGGAGGGTGCCTTGGTCTTGGCAGGTGTTCCAGTGCCCTATTTGGGTCTGAAGGACCGTTTGAGTGTCTGATGCTGGGGTGTACAGGTAGGGGTGCTGGTCTCCTGTGTGTCCTTAGACAGTGACACCAGTCCAGTTGCTCCTTCTGATGTTGATGGCTGGTCTGTATCGTGATCAGTGGTAGGGGCTTCCTGGTTTGTGGGGGTCTCAGGCTGGGTTGAGAGGTGGTGCTGCAGCACCCCTGCAATAGTGGCCATGGTGGCATTGAGTTGTTTCCACTGCTCACTCCATGGTCTCTTGATGTTGGGCTATCTGCAGCCTTTGACTCTGCTCCAGAGCAGCCAGGATCTGGCCCATCCAGTCTTGGCTATGGTGGTATGCTACCAGGACCTCAGAGATCACCTCCTGGGCTGCAGCATCCATCCTTTGGCCTCCCCTCTGGGCCACTGATACCCTCCCACTGGGCCTAGCCCCCTGTGCCTGTGTCTCCTGCACAGGTCTGGTGGGACCACTTGTACTAGGACAATTGTCATCCTGCCTGTTGGTAGGTGGAGACTGTGGTCTCTTGATTGTATTCCACCAGTCTGTGGCCTGGATACACTGGTGTGGGCTCGTTTGGCATGTGCAGATGTTGGTGGCTGGGTGGTAGGGGTGTCAGTGGTGTCCTGGGTGGGCTGCTGGAGGGTGACAGTCCAGGATTGTGTGACGGACCAGGGTATTCCTCAGTGTCCACAGTTCCCTCTCCAGTGTCCTGAGTGGTGCCTCTGTCTCCATGTGGGGCGCTGGCACTCCTTGTCCTTTCCGTCAGGGTGGAATGGGTGGTGGTGCCTGTGGGGGGGTATGGACATGTATGTTACATTTACTAAATCGGATGAGGATGCACAGCTCTGGCCTATTCTGTGCAGTTTTTTTCCCCTGTTGGGCCATGCAGGGACCTTTTGTGGGGTTACCATTGCATTTTGCATGGGATGTGGTGTTGCATTGTGGGTGGTGTAGTGCCATTGTGATACCTTGCAGGGGTGGGTGGCTGTGCACAGGGGGAGGGATGTGGGCCTGTTGGTGGGTTTGTGGGCATGCAAGTGCTTGGATGTGGTGATTGAGGCCAGGGTGTGGTGTAATCCTGGTGGTAGTTGGAGGGGTGAGCTGGTGCATGCATTACAAGTGTGGTGGATATGGGGTAATTGTAGATGACTTACCCAAGTCCATTCCTCCTGTGAGTCCAGTGAGGCCCTCAGGGTGCAGGATGGCCAGTACCTTTTCCTCCCAGTTGATGTATTCGGGGGTGTAGGTGGGAGTCCTCCCCCAATCTTCTGGACCGCAACATCGTGCCGCAATGCCATTGACCTCATCTTCCCACGCAGGTCGTTCCATCTCTTGCTAATGTCATCCCTTGTGCATGGATGGTTTCCCACTGCATTGACCGGCGGGGTGGGATATGCAGCCTTTCCGCCAACAATGCCCTGGCGGTGGCTGGTGGTAGCAGAAATTTTTGCGGATTATGTTTTTGGCATCCTTATATGGCGGGTTTCTGGTCACCGCCAATGGCGGTCTTCTGTTCACCGTCGCCAACTGTGTTTACTGCCATGTTCATAATGACCCCCAAAGTCATCAGCACTTACTCAAACTGACACCGCGAAGCATAGCAACGCGCTCTAGCAGTGTGTGTGCTTCCTGTTATAGGTATCACTTAGCAACCTGGTCTCATCTCGCGAGAACCTGGTTGCCACAAGAAGAAAGCAAACTCTGCTGGCTGCGTCTAAACAGACACCTGGAGAGGTAGTGAGAAGCCACAACACAGGCCCCAGACAACCACTCCCTAATGCAATCGTAGTGCCCTGCCCCAGCTCAGCACATGAGCAGGGGACATGTACAAGGAGCGGAGAAAAGCACTGCCACCTGCTCCTGCACGCACTGCCTGCAATAAAAATAGTAAGTACTGAGAAATAATTACAAAAAGAGTAAAACATGAACAACAAAGAAGCAGATATCTGCACTTACCTGCACAGTGACAGGAAACAAAACAGGAGGAGGCGGGGGGAGTCATTATATGAAAATAAAGGGTGTAAAAATAAAGAAGGGACATCTGTGCTACTGCTGTCAGTGAGATATCAAACCTCATTTATTAGGACTGGGATGATGAGGATGCCTAATCTGGGTAATGAAGGTTACCAGTAAGTTATTGAACAACAACCTCCATTTGCCACATCATAGCGGCTACTCTGGGTTCACAGACCTAAGCGCCTCCCTTTTTAGGGTTGAGCGCAAACCGCTCTGTCCCTGGTGCAATCTCTCTATGGGCTTTTAAACACGCCCATCAATTTGGTTGGTTCATGGGCTTGCCTTTTACAATTTGCTTTATTCCATTAGTGAAAGGCATGCATACGTCATGCCTCTTACGGTGTTTAGCCTTCCTCGAGCACACCGGCAAACTACTGAAAACATATGAGGCTTCATGTTTTCCGTATGATTTCTGGACTACTTTTTCTCTTTATTTCTCAGACAGCGCAATTCCGCTGGGCAGTAGTCGTGAGCTTTGCATGACATCGACCCTGTTACATGGCTAACTGCACTTTTGCTGGTTAAATGGAAAATTGCACTTTTGCTGATACGTTTCACTGCAACCAACTTCTGTTTCCTTTTGTGTGTCTCCATCATGCTTCATGGTAGCCGTGGCTCGCTTATGTGAAACTGTTCAACTTTTCACTTTAAAATGCAAATAGCTCAAACTCGAGCAAACATTTGTGTCATTTTTCTGGCGCAAAAGCAGCGCAAACTGTCAAACTATAATTGAATGTTGTAAGTTTACACCGCTTTTGCGTCAAAAAACGACGCAAATGCGGTTCTAAAAAAGTATAAATAAGGGCCTAGGTGCATAAATGTGCCAACGAGTCTGTGAGCATGTGTTTTTGAACGTATGTATTTTTTTTAGTATGTTACCGAGTTTGCCTACGTTAGAAAATGTGTAAGTGCATTTGTTGCTTTTTTTGTGCTGTGGAGGGGCGATTGTTCTTTTTTGTGTGTGTCTGGGCCGAGGGTGTGGCAGGAAGGTCACAGCACAGTGACTTAGTTGGAAGGTTTCTGTCAGTTTGTGTTTGCCTGACCTGGTTTACAAAACCAAAACTGGGTCATTCCCCCATCTGTTTACAGAAAGCAATAATTTTCTCCCAGTCTGCCAGCGCGAGGCCGGTTACACAGGTCCAGGTTAAGATGTATGATTGCAGGTGTATGTACAGAAGCCTTTCTGAACAGTCTGGTTGTGGAATCGTACACGCACAGGGGACAGGATCACAAAGCAGTTTTGACTGTCGCTAATTAATGTTTTTGGTGGTGCAAACATCTTTTACCACCGTACTATGAGCAGGATTCTGAAGATGGTAATTTGACAATAATGCATTTGCATATTTGTTGTATGGGATTTTGTTGTGGTGGCAATATGTTCTTTTGCCGTTTGTTCTGCATTTTTTCATGTTCATGCTACATTTTCGTAATGTGATGTATGTTGTTGTGGTAATGATGTTGTAAGCAGTTTTAACCATGTTATTGTGTTCTTCTCTGCTATGTTTAGTAGTGTTGTTATGTTGCTTTGTGAATGTAATTGCGTTATGTATTATTGTTTACTTTTAATGTCAACAAATGCCGCTATATTTCTAGCCAAAATCAGAACATGGCTTTAAAATTCTATGACATGGAATAATTTCCCACTGTCTACGGTGGTGAAATAGCACTGTTCCAGCACTGCAACTATTTCAGTCACCAGTAAGCCCAAAACATTGGCTGTCTCTCAACTCAGCGCTCTCATGCTGACTGTTTTTGAGATGGTCCACGGCGTTAAGACGGTGCTCACTGCAGCGCAGACACTAACAAATATGATGCATAAGAATATAAACCCGCAGATAAATAGGTCTATTTATTAAACTATTTTTAAGCTTTATTAACTATTGAACCTATCCTTCGCTGCAGCCCCGGAGTGGCCATTTTGCAGCCCCGGACTGGCCATTTTCCAATGGTCATTTCCCTGATGGGCTGGAGACTTTCAGGGCTATTTTTTAGGGCCTGGGGTGGAGGATGTGGGCTGGCGCCTATGTCAATTTCTTCAGCCTTCCCAGGTAGTTACAGCAGGCATGGGGGGAAAAAGAGAGAAGAGAAGGTTGAGGGAATAAGGAAGAAGGGAGCAAGGCTTGTTTGAATATTTTTGCTAGGGCTGTTTTTGATTCTCAGTCTGACCCTGCATTCATGGTTCTAATCCCAGTAAATCACTCCTTTTGCTCATGACCAGCAAAATGCACAAAGGCTGTGCCTATACAAAAAATATATATAAAACTGTAAATATTTCCCCCATACAGGTTACCTATAACAGCACAGGCTGCAATAATAGCAAGCATTTGCAATGCAATGGGTCTCACATTTGTTCTGCTTAGACCTATTAGCGTTGTTAAGTCCTAACCGGACATTTCTTGCCACATAAATTGAAAATGAAAAGTTATACAGTTTTATATAAGCAAGTCGACTCAAAGTGCCCCACCATGAGCATGAGTGTGAAGGGGCACACAAAATGAAAAACTTGCAGTCAAACGTATCAGCAGTTATGCAATTATCGATGTAATAGCGTTGATGTCATGCAAAACGCTCGACTACTGCCCAGCGAGATCCCGCTGCCGAAATAAAAATAAAAAGTAGTCCAGAAGCCATGCAGAAAACATGGAGCCTCGTATGTTTTCAGAAGTTTACTGGTGCTGTCGAGGAGGGCTGAACACCGGAAAAGGCATGACATATGTATGCCTTTCACAAATGAAATTAAGCGATTTTTAAAAGGCAAGCCCACGAACCAATGAAAGTGTTAGGGGTGTCATGGGCATGGTTAAAAGCCCCCAGAGAGATTACAACAGAGGCCAGAGCGCTTGCACGCTCAACCCTAAAAAGGTACAGCAACTGCTTGTCATTAGACATTTGCTTTGCATGTTAGAGTATTACTGTAAGGACTCAGGTTTGGCATATGTATGGCATATTATGCTACTGATCTATGAGTGTGTTTTGTGTCTTGATAGAAACCTAAATACAGACATAATTCCACCTTCTTTCTCCAAAATGTCTTCTCATTAGAATTCTAGGATCTGATTACGAATTTGCTGGTATACTCCAACCCATGCATAAACCCCTGTTTACGCACATGTTGGAATTACAAGTTGGTAGGTATGTAACGCATCTGATAATTAGCGGATGTGTTAAAAACCTTAACCTTCAGTCAAACCTTCCAAACGTTAACGGGAGAAACTATGCCGTATTTAACGTATCTTAATGATTTTGGTGTGTTAAACATCAGAATTTGCATGTTATTTCCCACCAACTCGTAATAGGTGTCATTTATCACACCCTACAAATAACTTACCCCTTGTTTTAGTTATTTATCAGGTGCGATAAATAGCACCTAAATTTGTAAACAGGGCCTTAGTCAATAGAATTAAAATCCTACTTCTGTACAGTTATTTCTTGACTACTGCCTTTTTTTCCCAACACACTCTCTTTTCAAGCAAACAACACATCTGCCTCATCAATTAACAGCCAGAAGATCAGAAACTATTAACAGGCAATTATATAGTTTGCTCATGAGTTTCTTACACTTTCGACACCTAGGTTTTATAAGAGGCATGGTTATTGTCACATTTTTAAAACCTTTTGCTCTCTGTAAGATACAGAGTTTGTGACTCAGTGTAGTTGTTTGAGTTAAGGTCAAATTTTGTGTATTTGACCGTCTTTCTTATATGTTTAATTGAATATCTACATGCATACTGTACATGTGTTGCATGTATTTGTATGGAAATATGACTGTGCCCGTATATCAGTGGTGTGAAATGTTTATGTGTCCCTGTGTGTGGATATCAGTCTATTTTCTAAAGTATAATTTATTCATTGCATATCCTTGTTTCTCTTCATGACTGTTTGTTTCTTAATATTTAGTATGCTTGTCTCTTGGTTCTATTTTTCCCCTTACAGTTTGCTTGAATTGTCATGCATTTGCATCTTCTCTTTTTTGTTTACAACCAAGTAAGTAGTGGTGTAGGAATGTGTGTCCCAGAGTATGTCACCCACTGTGTCTCCATACATATGGCAATCTCTGTCTTAGTCTGTGGCATCTGACCAACACTGTACCTAAATTTGCCTCTGACCATATCTCTCTACGTATGAATTTGACTGAGCAAATACTTGGTCATATGTGTTCCTCTGAGTGTAGCTCTGTGTCTATATGATTCTGGGTCTGAAAGTGTGGTAATATGCATATGGTGTCCCTATGTTTGAGTGAGTGGCACACTCTGAATTTGGGTCTCTAAGAGTGTCTTTATGCTTGCATGAGTATGTGTCTGAGACAAAGAAGAAGTATAAATACTATTCTGTATATGCTTGGAGTTAATTGTTGATTTTCCCTGAGTTTATATGTGTAGTTTTTTTATAGATAAGTTGATGTCATAAGTGATGCAATTGCCAATGTCATAAGTGATATAAAAAAGTATGTTCCCTATGCCATCAACATTGTCTTATGTGATGTCATGCACAGTGCAAGTGGATGACCAAAGTTATGGTTTGCACCATCATTGGTTTCATGGATTTGAACCAGAACCAGAACTCAGTTTCTAAGTGTGTTTTGTCAGTGCATTTCATATGTTTTAATAAACAATTGGATGGGTAAATAAAAAATGTAAATATAGCATTAGTCTACATTTCATGCATTTAAACAATTATCAAGTGTTGCCTCTTTTTGTTTACTGCAATTCTTTGAGAATGTCTCTTACTTTAATTTTCAAACCTCTTACCGTGAGTTATATAAAACATGTTTAGTAATTGTCCTTTGACACACTGGTGTGCCACTGAGGTTATGATGATGAGCCTGTACAAGTCCCTAAGTGTGACCCTCAGTGAGCAAATTAATGAGTGGCAGTGTACAAACATATGTCCCTATGTGTGACTTTGTCTGTTCACTGTGCCTTTACCTCCATTGTTGTGTTGCTCAGTCAATGACATTCAGCATATTCAGATCTCTCAGTGAATCTCTGATTGTATGTCTGCATGTAAAATTGCAAGTCTTGTCTGAATCTATACTCTTTATAAAAGAGATGGGATTTCTGCTGTATCAAATAATGGCTCAGATGTGATTCAAAGACGTCTAAACAGCAGAAATATACAAAATTGTTAAGCCTTTCAAGCTTGGCTGGCAATTTTACAAAATGGTAATGTCTCCTAAACGACTGGATGTATTTAGGCCAAACAAACAAAAGCACATTTTCTTTTTAAAGTGTGGTTATCTTGCACAGTTTGGTGTATATCATTTCAGTGATTTGCACTGTAGACACAAGCAAAATGACCTGCAGGAGCTAAAGTAGGAAATACAACTTTTGTGCCTCCTCCCACCTTAACATTTGCCTCTGCACTGTTCTGCATAAAATTTGTCATGCTGCACCTAAATTGACTACACGAAGAGACCGCCATATTTGGTGCAAATCAATCCATCATCTGAAAGTGTGACTACAACATAACTATATATATATATATATATATATGTATATATATATATATATATACACATATATATATATATATATGTATACACATATATATATATATATGTACACACAAACATATATATATATATCTGTATATATATATATATATATATATATATGACAAGTAGGGGACAAGGAAAAAGAGACTCAAAACAAGTTTTCCCAATACAATTTAATACAGGAAATACTGAACAGAGACACTGCAAATACGGCTGAATGCCATTACACCAAATTTGGCAGAAAGCTAGACCTTGCCCCAGAAAGCGTGCTGTTAGACCTGGCATCCTTGGTGTGGTTATCCCCTTAACTTTTTGCCTTCAACCCTCCTGTTTTACTGCCTTCATTGGTAATGGCTTTAGGACTCTGCACACTTTACCTCTCTTAACCAGTGTTAAGGTACTTGTGTTTGCTCCTTAAAACCTGATAGAAATTACCAATACCCAATTGGCTTATTTAATTTACTTATAAGTGCATAGTACAGTGGCACTACTTGTGGCCAGGGCCAGTATTTAATTTACTTGTAAGTGCATAGTACAGTGGCACTACTTGTGTCCAGGGCCAGTAAATAAATGTTACTAGTAAGCTAGCAACACTGGTTGTGATGCCCACTTAAGTAGTCCTTCAACATTTCTCTGGCATGCCACTGCAGCCTGTGTGTGCATTTTTAAACTGCCATGTCGACCTTGCAAAACAAACCTTTTGCCAGGCCCAACCTTTCCTTTTTAATACGTAAAAGTCACCCGTAGGCTAGGCCCTGGACATGCCAGAGGGCAGAGTGCAGTGTATTAAAAAGTAGGACATGTACTGTTAAGTTTTACATGTCCTGGTAGTGAAAAACTCTTTTATTTTTCACTACTGAAAGGCATACCTCTCCCATTGTATGACATTGGACTTACCTTATTACAGTTAATAAGCTGTAACTTCCAAATGGTAACAGGTAACCAGTTTATGTTTGTTGTCTTTGTATTGAAAAATTATCATTTCTGGTATGGTTAAATCAGATTTGTGGTTACAATTTTGAAAATGCCACTTTTAAAAATTTGGCATCTTCCTGCCTTAGCCATTTAGTGCTCTGGGTCACATAACTGGGTGTAGCTGCTAATTGGGCTATGTGTATTCCTCATAGACAGCCACACACAAAAGGGAGCTTAGGTGTGCCCGGATGGGCCATCATTGGCAGGATGGAAGGGCAGAGCTGGATACAGCCCTTCTTACACTTGTATAGGCTCTTTCCTACCTCACACAAAGTGCTGCATACTACTTGTAGTTAGTCTGGAACCAGAATGGAGGAGGAAGGAAACGTCCACTTCAAAGGGAAACCTCTAGAATCTTCACCCACTTCAAAGGAGGCACCTGGTATAAATATTAGACCTCAGACACCAACTCTTCAGTACACTTCTGGACCTGGGGATAAACTGCCAGGAAGAAGGACTGCTGTGCTGCTGGGAGGACTACCACTCTGCTGGACTGCTGCTCTGCTGGACTACTGCCGTGCTGGATTACTGCTCTGCTGCCCTCCTACCTGAGTCAGAAGGATTTGGACCTGCAGTTGAACCCAGGACTTCCAGAGTGACTCCAAGGGCTAGTCTGCTGACCTCCTATTCAAAGCCACAGGGACATAACAGGCTCTCAACCACCTGAACCAGCACCCACATTCAGCTGGAGTAAGCCCTGGCCTCAAGTGGTGCCCCTCATGTCCTAGACCCTTCGTGTGGCCACAGAGGAACTGAATAGAAGTTTTGGGGCTCTTTGTGACTTATTGATAAAGACAATAAGTCTGCTTTATATATGTTAGTATGCTGGCTCCTTGATACAGCGAATAGGCCCATTTTTTATATTTTGGTATTATGACACTTTGACAAAGTCAGTAGGTTTCTTTACTTTACTTAAAATAACACATTTTATATTGTTACATATCATTCTCAGGTATGCAAGCCTGTAGGTATTTGTGCAAGGCTTGATCATAGGCCAGGCCCTAAGGCTAAGCCCCACCGTACACCACCGAAGGCTGCTTGCTGCATGCTGCATGCTGGTAGGGCACCCATGGTGGGGTGTGCATGGCCTGGAGGCTGGCCAGGCCTCCGTTGCCAGCCCCACACTCCACACAGTGATGGACATCTTACATTACATTAAAAAACATAGAAAGTATCTGACAAAACAAAGGTTGAAGTGACATTTTAGTTAGGAACAGTAGTATGTTACCTTAAATACAAATCCCTTAGAAATTCACTGAAAAAAACATAGGTGTTAGTTTAATATTTCAGTTACAACATACTATTTTGTATTAACAAAACTACTGAAATTACCAGCTATAGGTATCTCAAATAGTCTCAATAAATAGTGCTATAAAATAACTATAACTTGCACCTTCACTAAGCATAGCTAATTATCTCCAATATCATATATCTCATGACATGTTCAATGACATTATTGATAACATCCCTGCAACATCTGAAATTACTTAGTTGATGACAACACTATGCATAGCAGGAATGTGAGTTATCCCTTTAGTACTTAGTACATTTGTTTTGTATCTCCAGAGATGATCTTGTGTCACTCACCACAGAGCTATCTGTTTCCAAATTCACATCCAATCCTGACTCCAAGGTCAAGCTTTCTTGAACAAGTTTTTGCTTTGACTGTTGTTAATGTGAAAATCCTAAACTCATTGAAATACAGCAGCTATCATTTAGTGAACTAACTATAACTTGTGCACCTAACATGTACTGCTTACAACCTCACATATTACATCACTCATGACATGTTGCTTGATATCCTTGATGACATCAATGATAACATTTAAAAAAAACTTGTAAACACAGAGAAAAGTACCTCATGTATAACAATAATTCAGTGGCTAGGTCAAACCTTTACACATTAGGTATTTTTCTTTGTGTTTACACTTTGAGGGGTGCAACATCCCATGCCCTTCTGTGGAAAGTGTTTATTTATTGTATTTAAAGGAAAGCATTGTTGAAATTACCAATGAGATTAACCAATGATTCTGATAGTGGGCTGTAGGCTTTTTGAATAGGGTGTAATACAGCAAACATTGCAGGGTTGTAAGTTATAATTAGCTCAGGTAACTATAACTGATGAATTACTATGGTTTTGTGTGTGTGAAAACAGAATTCAACTATAATTCCTGTAACCTTTGTTTTTTTCAGTGAATTTCTAAGTTGTTTTTTTTTTAACAAGGAAAAATAAAAAAAATTATCGCAACTATAACATGATTTTATCCGCAAATCCCATGTGACACAACAACAAGTATATTTAATTGGTTGGAACACCTGCCAACCTCTAATACAGGACGGTCCTTCCCATATTTTCTTCTCTGAGTGTGTCTGCTTACTCTTGACACCTCTTCAGCTCTGCTGGAACGGTTTCTTTTTTCTTGTGTTTTTTTCGAAACCATCATAGAAAATAGCATAGAGAGAACAAAGAGGAAGAGCAACAGCAACTTGAAGAAGCAGGACAGGCCCCAAAGAGAGAATCCATCGCCTGGCAGTTTTTCTCCCTACCATCTAGAGAAACAAAAAGTGGTAGCAAAGTTTGTCAAATGCAACATTTATAACAAAGAATTTTCAAGGGGAACATAAAACATATATTTTCATGGAACGAGCAGCATGTTAAAGCATGTCCGCACAATCCACCCCACACAATTTGCATGAGCAGAGATCCAGGGAGTTGCACCATATGCATCAACATCAAGTGGTCAAGATCAACCAGCTCCCAGAGACCCAGTTCCTGCTGCAGTAACTGCAAATATTCCTTCCATAGTTCCCTAGATGCTGAAAATCACATTTTATTGCACAGTGTGCAATAAAATAGTGTGGGAGAGCAGTCTGCTGTTGTTCAGGCTGTCATCAACCACCAATGTCAAATTTGTGTTTTTTGAGAAACGTTTTTCCACTTTATTTTTTGCTAGTTATAATTTGTTGTATAAGAAAAAAAGCACCAAAAAAAAACAACCAGTTCCAATAACTCCAAAAAACGGTTAGTTTCAGAACCATCTTTTTTGGTTTAAAGAAAGAAAAACTACATGTTATATGTTAGTTTGTCAATGTATGAATGACTGCTGCCATATGTCTCCTTGTATGTCACTGTGAGTGGGTATGGTAGTGTCTGTATGGGTGTGAGAGTGGGTGTGTTAGTGGTTGTGTGGGTGTGTAAGCTGATGTGTGAGTGGGCTTTTAAGTTGTGTATGGGTGCATGAGTGGGTGTTTGAGTGGTTGTGTAGGTCTGTGAACAGGTGCAGTAGTGGTTTTGTGGGTCTGTGAGTGGGTGGCAGTGTGAATGGGTCTGTGAGCGTGTGAATTGGTGTTTAAAGTGTGATAATGGGTCTGTGAGTGTCTGTGTGAGTATGTGAATGGGTGTATGAGTGGGTGGGTGTGTGAGTGGCTGTGCGGGTCTGTGAGTGGGTGCAGTAGTGGTTTTGCGGGTCTATGAGTGGGGGTGTGAATGGCTGTGTGGGTCTGGGAATGGGTGTGTTAGTGGTGTTGTGGATTTGTGAGTCGATGTGGGAGTGTGTGAGTGGGTGGGTGAGTGTGTGAATGGGTCTGTGAGTAGCTGTGTGACTGGGTGAGAGAGTTGGTGTATGAGTGGCTCTGTGAGCATGTGAGAGGGTGAAGTAGCGGTTTTGTGGGTCTGTGACTGGGTATGTGAGTGTGTGAGTGGGTGTGTAAGTGTGTCAATGGGTGTGAGAGTGTGTGGATGGGTGTGGGAGTGGGTGTGTGTGTATTTGAATGCGCCTGTGAATGGGTGTGTAAGTCTGTGAATAGGTGCAGGAGTGGGGGGGTGAATGTGTGAATGGGTCTGTGAGTGGGTGTGTGAGTTTGTGAATGGGTGTGAGAGTGGCTGTGTAAGTGTGTGAGGGGGTGCAGTAGTGGTTTTGTGGGACTGTGAGTGGGTGTATGAGTGGGTGTGTGAATGGGTGTGTGAGTGTGTGAAAGGGTGTGGGAGTGGGTGTGTGAGTATGTGAATGAGTCTGTGAGTTGGTGTATGAGTGTGTGAAGGGGTGTGTGAATGTGTAAATAGGTCTGTGAGTGGGTATGTGAGCATGTGAATGGGTGTGAGAGTGGGTGTGTGAATGTGTGAATGGGTGTCTGAGTGTGTGAATAGGTGTGGGAGTGGGTATGTGAGTATGTTTATGAGTCTGTGAGTGGCTGTGTGAGTGTGTGAATGGGTGTGTGAGTGTTTGACTGGGTCTGTGAGTGGATGTCTGAATGTGTGAATGGGTGTGTGAGTGGCTGTGTGGGTGTGTGAGTGTCTGTATAGGTGTGTTAGTGGGTGTGTAAGTGAGCCTGTGTGGGTCTTTGAGTGGCTATGTGAGTTGCAATATGGGTCTGTCACTGGATGTGCAAGAGGCTGTGTGGATGTGTGAGTAGCTGTGTGAGTGTCTGAATGGGTGTGCAAATGGGTCTCTGAGTGACTGTGTGGATATGTGAAAAGGGAGTGTCTGTAAAGGTGTGTGGGTAGATATATGAGTGGCTGTATGGGACTGTAATTTGGTGTCTGACTGTGTAAGTGGGTGTATTGTTTTAATTATTGTTCAGAACACCCTTACTGTGTAATCTAACACAACAACACCTGGAGAACTAATTTGTAAACCACATTACTGCAATAGATGGTGACATTCATCTGTATAAAAAAGAAAATAACATATATGAATTAGTATCACAATTTAAAAACTTAGAAATTTCATTTAGAAATTTTAGCAATGTATAACTTTATAATAGCAATAAATCATGACCCATTTCCGATGCTCTAATGCTATCTTATAATAAAAATCAACATTTCATTTTCCCTTTTTCACTGTTCTAAGTCTTTATAGTTGTACAACATAAATGATATACTGCATAAAGAATCATCCTTGAACATTGGAGAAAAAACAATCATATGGACTGTATAACCCCCCCCACCACAACTGCACAGTATGTCACTGCAAACATGCCACACAGCACATTGCACACACTACACTTTAAATGATCATTTATATATACTTGCAGTACTAGTCCAAAAAAGCATATGCTGTAAATGAAAATGTCATTACTAGAGGTCCTACAGTAGCACTAATACATATATAAGACACACCAGCATAGGCAAAGCCTCATAAAGAGATCACCATTGGAAGGCCATGTGATATCACAAATCCTGATAATGCATCTAAAATAACTAGACTATTCCACTTTTACAACTGTGACTGTTGTTAGAACATTTGTTCCAAAAACAAAAGACAGGAATTTGGTAACTTACAAGGCAAACTTTGCCTGAATTTACGGTTCCTATAATTACATTATGTCCATCCACTTCTAGTTTTTAGATAGACAGTGTAATAATGACAGATTCTAATCCTAGCTCCTTCATGAAAAATAATAGTGATATTAGTGTATGTTTTACCATAAATAGATATTTATCCTCCTCTAAAGTGAGTAATCTCAGTATCTAATTTACTGCCATCTGCTCTGCATCATTGTTACATTAAAATTACATACTTGCCAGATCTTGTTACAGGTAATGTCAACAGAATATCTGTTCGATAATTATAATTTGGACATACATTACTTTGTGCAGCTTTTCTCACTAATCTATCAAAAGGCACAGTTTTGGAATTTAGTAACGTTAAAAAATAAACCACTCTGATTCTGTTTGTGTAGTTGGTGTGTATAATCAGTCTTCACATCACCATCACCATTAAAACTACAGTCCATCTTCTTGAGTATTTTGAGTAAACTGTACAGATCCACTATGTATATGTAGTGTTTCGAATTACTGATGCAGAATGTACTTTAGTTCTGTCACTACGCAGGTTGTGCACCAAAAGAGATAGTTCAGGACACAATGCCTTCTCTTGTTTCTCTTGAATTGCATCTGCATCATGAGGTAATGCAAACAATACATTTACCACATTAGCATAGCAGTCCACACTAGAGGGTTTTGACAATTGGTAACGAAAAATATCTCCCTCATTTTCAATTTTTTGTTTGTTAACAACTCCCTTCTTATCCTTCATTTCTTTCCTTGCAACAGCATCACTACACTGCTTTGAAACGTTCTGCTTTGGACAGAAGGAGCATTTATCATAAACTAGATACTGTCCTATATAAGAAGCATACAGACTTCCTAATTGGTTGTATTCTTTAACACAACTTTAGTCTGTGTTTACTCTGCTCTCATCAAATGCAACCAGATACAAACTAGACAAAGTAACCAAACATTGGCAAAACTAATACTTCTGACGTTGCCAGTGTGTGATTTGTTTGTAAATGTTTTTTGTAAACCTTTACTACAAAAACCATTCAAAGTTAGCAAACAGTGCATGCTTAGGCGGTCATTTTGCAATGGTTTTTGCAATAAAGTTTTATAAAAACAGTTGGCCACCTCTGCATGTGGGGAGTATAAGGTGGCTGCTTAAACCCTTAAGAATAGGACTCCACCTATGATTTGCCATGAGATTCCTAAGGAGGTGTGGGATAATGTTGCTTTCGACATAATGGGACAAATAAGTTGTGGATCCACTGCGATGTATTTATTGGTATTGATAGACTCTCTTTCGAGGTGGCCAGAGAAATCATAACTACATCAGTTTTGAGGTTTTTGACTGAGGTGTTTGCCTGTGAAGGTAATCCCAAGAGTATTTTTATTCATAATGGTGTGCAATTGACATTTAAGACCATGGAATAGTTTTTGGAGGTGAGAGACATTAGACACAAGAAATGTGTCCTGTACCATCCAGAGTCCAATGGCAAGGTGGAAAGATTTGACAGAATGCTGAAGGAAACAATTCATATTACTTAGGAGGAAGGTGTGAACTGGATTGACATGGTGAAATGCGGAGTGGAGGAGTATAGGTGCATGCCGCATTCTGCCACTGGGATGAGTCTATTTATAGAGTTTAGAAAGCACAACCCACATACTAAATTGTATCCAACATGGATGAGTATGTATTGGAAAGATCTCTCGCATGTGACAAACCTGGTAGCGGAGAGTAGGATGAGAGAGACGTGTTTTCAGGAAGACAGGAAGCAGAGGGAGCAACCTTTGTAAAGCTGTCAAACACATGCACGTCGTGGTGGGGATGTGGTGAGAGTTAAACTACAGAAACACTCTGGGAGTGCTTCTTCACATTTTAGTATATCTCTTAAAGTGGTTAAGGTATTCAAGAGAGCAGTTAAGGTGAATGATGGGAGAATCTTGAACCTTAATCAGGTAGTAGTTGTTCCTAAAAAATAAGTTATATTAAGTTGATAATTTGTTTGTGTTGCCCCTGGATTTATGGGATCTTACTGCCTCATTATATGTTCCATTCTCTTTACATTTCCTTGTGTTAGGGTTTATTATATATTAGGTTTTTGTAGTTTATCTAATTTTGTTTGGGTTGTAGTTAGTATATTCCTTCCTCTTCTTTTTAATATGTATTGTTTTCTCCATTCTATTCTGATATGGATTGTTTGTATTCAGGTATTTGTCGTTGGGGCTGTTTGAAAGTACTGAAGCTGCATTTCCGGAGTTTCTTCCTTACAATAAATAGAACTTAACTGGACCAAAGTTTACCTGTCATTTGTTCTAACTATTGCTGGAGCGAAGTTCACATCAGTCAATTTTGACTGGCTGGCCACAACCTAGATAATATGTTGTGGGAGTCATTACAGGTCTCTGGAACATGGCATCCATATCAGTTTTAGGAATTGTGATGTGTTCTAAGTTGATTTTACCCTATGAAATATGATGATCCTTTGCTGGGATTGATGAACTATATTTGTGAGAAAACAGTTTTCTCTCATTATTTTCTCACAGAGATTCTGGAAGGTACTCCAGTAGCTAAAATGATAGAACATTTTCTATAAATTCAAACTATCTTCCTGGCTTCTGGAATTCCGTAAGAAGCTGAAGACCTGGTTCTTCAACGAATCACCCTGCAGATGACCTTCACACCTGTACCAGAGCCTGACTACCCCTCTGATAATTAGTCATTCTTTACAAATCTATGTAACATAATAATAACATAACATAATAAAACAAAACACTATGTAACATGACATATCAATAAAGTCTGATATTCTCAGTAAAACAGGCACTTCCAAAAGAAGCAGCACCCTGTCATTTGATCCCCCGGTGTGCTACTGCAGCTTTCTACAGCATTCTAATGAACAACTAGAACACTAATATTTGAAACTTATGACAAATGTGTGGCACACCTGAAGACGTGATGGAATCAAAGCTGTAAAACTTAAAGCATTTTCTTTTGGAATGAACAAAATGAGGGAGTTCTTTTTTGCCATAGAAACTGTGGTTAGCACTCTTGAAAACTAGAATAAGCACACCGTTTCTATTAATTCTCAAATATGTTTGTCATCCATTTCAGTAAAACCTTCAGATATGCAGAGTGAAACATGTTATTCCAACACCAGCAGCAGTCTAGCAAGTTAACTCCTCGGTACCCAATTGCAGCATCACCACAAAGTTATAACTACAGTGCTGGCATTTAATAATCAAGGCAAAAGTGAGTCATCTCTGAACGCCATTTTGTTGGAATAGGAATGGTTGAATTCAAAGCCTTTGCTGAAGTGCAGTTTACATTAAATGGACATTGAGATGTTAATTCAAGTATGAAACCAGAGGGTTACAAATGTGAGGAGAAGTGTGGTTAGTAATTTGAGGCATAATATTTTTTAAAAGAGGCTAAAAATAGTGAAACAGATAGAGAAGTCCCACTGTAGCTCCTCTGGGAAACTTTGCTCACACCTCTAGCAAAACATTGCTGAACATATCTCTGCCAAACCTGGCATGAAAGTAGAATTGTAATCAGAAAAAGTGCTTTTGTTTGCTTGGTGTAAGTGCAATCAGTAGTTTAGACATATATGCATTTAGGGAAGGTGCTGAGTAAGCTTTAAAAGGTTAACTAACACTTTTGCATAGCTCTGATATTTAAAATAGTGAGTCTGAAAACTGAGAATGTATCAACCACACTGGAATTTCTTAACAAATGTGATTGACTGTTGAAGGGTGTTTTTCATAACACAGATTTTTTTTTTGGGGGGGTTAGTATTAGAGGTTTCCCAGGGAAGTACTGTGGGGCCCTCTGAACCACAGAAAATGGGGAAAACTGAAAAAAACAAGATTGCTATGATAAAATCTTCATTTTCAGGAAGGTCACAATCATATTGCAACCATTTTGTGTTTGAAAGCATTACATTTATTGTAACAAAAAATGCTAGGTTTGAGAAAAGGCCCTGGTGGGATGCACAGGCAGGTGCTGCATATATGAGCGAAACCCAGGCATACAACTGAACCCTGTTGCACGAGATCAATAGCATTGCACAGTGGGGCATTGGCCACTTTCGGCAGGTTGGACACAACCTCTGCTCCATGCAGCCAAATATTGTGCAAGGTGCTGAATTGATATGTGGCAGGTGAATGAAGTGCATCATAGGAAAAACAATGAAATTCATTAAAAAACAATTACATGTTATTATGGTTAAGGGAATTCATAGTTGAAAAGTCCCTGATATTCATCAGTTATGGTTTCCAATGCACAGAACACACACCATAACTCACACGACCCATTACCATGTTGCCAATGGCACTTGAAAAAAAGTCTGACTACCAAGAACAAAACGTGGTTGGTGGCATGAGTTATGTTGTGAGTTCTGTGTGTTGCAAACCATAACTAGAGAATTCCAGGGTTTTCGCATTTTGATTTGCCAAACCATAACTAACTTTTGACTGCGTTTTTAGTACATTTATCATACACTTTAGCCTTGCTACCACCTTGATTTCTTTTCAATTAGTGTATACCTAACCTTTCTAAACTCTAAGCAACCTTCAACCTAATGAACCACATATCACTCCTCACTATTTTGAACTCACCCATGGTTACAAATCCTGAAATATTTTTCATCCTTCTTTCAATCTTTTCTCCATGCTTTTAAAAATGTATTTAAATCCACTTGTACTGTCACTGGAATCATAAGGCTCGACCAACATGCTGGCATCTCCAACCTGACACAAACTCAACTCTAAGGAAAAACATGTCTGACACAATAGATATATTGATAAAGCCAACTTAAATATCAGAGTAGCTTTCCTCAACCTACTCCAAAAAATGCTTACAGAGCCATAGCCTGTATCAGCAAGACTATCAATAATTGCACCATTTTGGCACTCCATTAGCCAAAACAACTACGTGCACATTATCTTATGAGATATCATTTCTATGACATACTCAGGCTAGGCGCATGAAGAAATCCCATTAGGCGCACACCCAACGCTGCTCTGTTGACCACAGTGTAATCTAGCACTTGTACCATAGCAGTTCACTGAGTAATATGAAGCACACTAAGAGGAACTTAGATTCTACTAGAACCACGGGCGAGCAAGCCACAGCTCTCTCAGCAGCAACACCAAATCTAACCCACCACTCACTATTACCAATCACATGCTACAGAAATTCAACATCAACCCCTTCAATTTCAACCAGCACAAGCAGAACGCCCCGTTTATAGCTTGGTGCAGTGGCCCCCAAGATAAAAGAATGATTTCAGACTAACAACACAGTGTCATTCGGCATCCAGTAGTTCCTCTATCAGGCAAGGTCTTGGAGAAAGTGCTATTTACTACACAGCCTCTCCCATTCCCGAGATCTGCTAAAATTGTGCGCAGGGCCCACGCCAGACTCGATGTGCTATGGGACCAATAGACAGAGCACGACCATAGAGGCCCATGACACGTCCTTCACCTGACAGCGACTGGCAAGCATCTTCTTGTGCTCTGTAGGTCTGTAGCCTACCTTCATAATTGCTTTGGAATTTTTAAGATCACAAAGCTCAGTGCAAGGTCAGACAGGAGGTGTGCTGGAACAGAACACCACAGTCCAGTGGTTGTAATAAATAAAGATACCCTGAATAAAGTGCTGCCTTCTTCATTTGGCACGTTTCCAGACATCTTTGTGCCCTTATGCCAAGAACTGCCTCCAGTATACCAGCAACCATTTTTTGTCACTTGTGCTTGTAATGCTAAGAACTACCTTCAGTATACCAGGCCAGTATTTTGCCATGGCTGTCTCGGTAAGCCACGAGTTACCTTTAGTATGCCAGGGCCAGTCACAAACTTGCAAGCTGAGCACCAAATTCTCAATCATGCTCGCTTACATTCACTCACTGGCATTCATTCTCACTTAACCTCTCACACTAATTTGTTCTCACCGAGTATCACACACATACATTGTCACTCATTTGCATTCACTTTTACTCTGACTGCCTCATTCTCCCTCCTAATTACTGATCCAACTCACTCATTCTCACTCAATCATTTTCATTCACAATCATATTTACTCTCATACTCACTCATAATATCTCACTTACTCAGTTGTACTGACTGATTCATTGTCAATCTCGCTCACTTTGACTCACTCGTTTTCAGAGTTCAACTCAGTCACTGTCATTCACTCTCACTTATTCTGGTTTACATCAATTCTCACTCGCACCCTCTAGCCCTGAATTACACTCACTCTTATTCATTCTCATTCAGCAATTCTCACTTCTTGCACTCACTCATTTTCACTCACTGTCACTGACTTACTCGTTCATTTTCCCTCACAGGCACATGCTCATATGAACACATGCTCTCTCTTTATCTCACACAAACACACTTCCTCCCGCAAGCACACAAACAATTTACATTTAAATATTATTTTGTACTTACCTCCGCTGCTAGTGAAGTTCCTGTTCTAGCTCCTGCTGCTCCATTTTTCACTATGCTATTAGTGAATAACAAAGTATTATTTTCTCTTAGTGTAATAAAAAAGAGGCGAAAACAAGAAGAGCAGGGCCAGGATGCCCATGTAGCGAGAAGCCCCTGCAGTTATTAGAACTCATGTTGCTGCCTTTGAAGCCAGGGATCATAAACGCAGGACCAGCATTGCAAGGGGCAAGCCAGAGGTCGGACCTGCAGCCTCTGGTGACGCCTAAATGAGTTCCATGCCTCTTTCACTTGTGGGATGCTTCCACTGAGCTGCATGGGAAACTGATTCTGAAGGAGCAGGGGCGGGAATAAAGGCATGTTTTCATCAGTTCAGGCAGGATTTAAGCCAGGTGTTTGACAACTCGATCACTTATTTTTCTTTACTTATTTGACCTTAAATGTGTGTGTTGTGGAGAGTTTGCTGTGCCTGCATGTCCCTCTTACTCCTCCCTTCCCCACCACACGCTGTCGCTTTCAACACTAGGTGGAAAATAGTAGGAGGGAGAAGACGATGACTACGGATGTTGGTGGACTTGACAAGTAGTGTATATTTCAGCTATGACCAGAGTGCATACAAAGAACAATATCCTGGCCCTACAAATACCTTGATCATATATTACGTCGATGAGGAAGGAAGCCATGCCCCGACACCCCTTTGCAATTCCTCCACATGCTCTCAGATGCCCAACAGCAAATTCATGTTCTTTCTTGAACGGGTCAGTTATTTTCCAAACTAACTCTAGATCCCAATTGTATACCACAATATTTTATGTCATGATGCACAAGTAAGTATTACAAACTTATTATTTTCGCCAAGAATGTTTTTTTCTGTTGCCAACAGTTATAACACGCAAGGCAACACCTGAAACAATAGTGCACAATTCAGAGATCATCACTCGAGTATAATAAAGTTTTCCCCTTTTATCTTCGTTTATTTGTCAAAATACATAGATTCTGGGAGAGGGGGGAGAATGCTTTTAAAAACTGGAGACATGGCGATTTGCCTACATAATAAATGGTAAAAGCAACCTTGATGTGGCCACGCTGAGCAACAGCCTTCAACTCTTGGTTTGTGATCCATCATGTCTCTAGAGACCCCATTGCACTGTGGTCAATGTAGTAAGTGCATCTTGGAAAAATGTAGTTTCTTGAAATGAGGCTAAGCTTCATAGCAAATTTCCTTATAAAGAATGTAATTGGTCATATTTTCTTGCAAACATTTCTGTCTCCTGCAATGTGTTTCGCTGTTAGTTGTGGTGTGGAGCACATCACAGGATCCGGTGATGAGGGCATCACATTTAAAGGTCGGTGTCTCTTCATCAGAATTTGACTTGACAGTTACTTGGACTGACGTCTAGGTCTTTGTCCAGCTTCCTCCTTTCAATTATTACTTTTGATATGAGACTGATAAGATAGACTTGGGTTCGGCTTTGATCCAGAGCAAGAGAGAGAAAACACAAAAAGGGAAAGAAGGAGGACGTGAAAGACAAAAAACAGCAGTTAAGGGAAGGCACGAAAAAGTACCTACAACAGTGAGACCAAGAGGCAGGGGGTGTTTTTGGTGGATTAAAGAGGTATGAATTGCAATCAATACTGTGCAGTCTTGGTATTTCGCAGCCAACATTTGCAGCTTTGGGCATCAGCACTTACTCTTTTGCAAATTAGGAATTGCCCGTGTGATATTCCACTACTGAACTCCCATCCACAACAACTTTGGAGTGGAAAGTTTAGTTGCCAGGAAGATGAAATGACCTGGAACGAGTAATTGTATTTTTTGCATCACGGTGTCCCAAGACAGACAGCGTTTCCGAGTAAGGCTATTGTGTAGAAGTGTGTTCCCTTCCACATCACCTCTTAATGTTGTCTCAGTTCTAAAAAGAAACAGTTGCATTGATTCCGATTGGTGGTAGTGTTAGTGTGAAAAGAAGTTAACAGCCTACGCTGGCAGAAATGGAATTTAACACTGGTTACAGTATATATTCTTAGCGCAGCGTGAGAGGGGTGTCGACAACAAAACCCTCGTGGTGACGCTGCACACAATAAGCTAGTCAAATACACAGAAAATGAGTGCTAATATATGTAAATGTATGCATGAATATGAAAACAGGCACAGTGTGCAAGGTAAGACATCATAGATACCAAGTATAATGATGCAATGTGCTGGTAAAAACCGTCGTCTTTGGCCATCCATGTTATGGATAACATAATTTTAGAGACATATACTCCTTAGATTGCCAAAATGTGCTCCGACTTTAACAATACAAAATGCAATAACAATGCAAAATATCCATGCAAATTATGGTAATAGATCTGGGCACTGAAAGTATTGCCCATATTGTCAATCGCAGGCCTTTGACCTTTTGGTGCAGTCTATGGTAAAATGGAGCTTTATTGCCCTATGGAGCAGCTCGTAGTGAGATAATCTCGATCAGGGATTGGTTATAATTACCATGGTTGCTGTATGACAATTTAAAGTTGGCGCTGTCACATTATTGGTATAAACCTGTACAGATTACATTTGCTAAAGACTGAGGGCTAGATTTAATGGAAAATGACGGTGCACGGCGCTGGGACAAATTTGGCAGCGTCATGCACCATCATTTGTAAAACCCAGGGATGCGCCATATTTACTAGAATACGGCGCACCCCTGTGTTTCTCTCAGCGCTGACGCTAAAGTTTCTGCCGTGCGCCAATGCAGCCACCCCTGCACCGTAACGCAAAGATGGCTGCGTTGAGGGGGAGCTTGTTTTTGTGCAGGAAGGAAATCGTAAGTCGTGATTTGCTCTTTCTATGTGTGCTGCAAATTGCAGCACACATAAAAAGAGCAAAAAACGAGGAGAAATGAAAGCATTTCTTCTCGTTGAGCTACTCTAATGCCACCCCTGGGGTTGCGTTAGATTTTGGTGCTTCCTCTTGTTCACGAAAACTCGTAAATCTGAGGCAACGTCAAAATGCAATGGGTGTTGCTGTGGCACACCCACAGCAACACCCATTGCACGCCACTTCCACGCAAGGTGCTGCATGTGAAGGGGCTGTATTTACAAGGTGGCGTTAAGCCACAAAAAGTGGCTTAATGCCACCTTGTAAAAATGGCGTAGGGCATAGCTCCACCGGAGCATCACGAAAAGTGATGCTTTGGTGTTGCTATGGGCTCTTAAATATGCCCCAAAGCCCTTAAGGAAACATAATGAGCTAATATGAATCCAGGAAGGTTGCTGGGCAATGATTGTGGTACTTTATGTCCCTCTCCCTCAAGCAAGACAATATACATTAAGGTTAGATTTGAGCATATTGTCCTTAGCTGGTTTCACTATGAACTGGACTAGCTTGTTAAGACGCTCAAAAATTGTTTTCTTTGCATTAACCAACCAGAAACCCTAGTGCATTTTTTACTGATGTTTCCCCTGTTTGGTGGAGTTAGAAGAAAACGGCTACTAATAGTTTTTAGAACAGTGGAATTTGAGGTTATTTGGCAGCCTTTAGACTAGCATTGACATAAACGTCCCAAATAAAAATTAGCAGTTTCTAGATTTTTACTGCATGCACGGACGAGTACAACAAGGTATACTGAAGCTGCACAAAAACGAAAAGTGCCCGCTATGGACTGTTGCTGATTTGACTTTAATACTGTACTCGCGTTTCGCAGTTTATGTAGTTATTTTTCTGAATTGAGCACTGCAATTTTGTGACACCTTTTCTTATTGTTCTATATGAAGTTTTACAATATTTTGTGTTTATGGTTATTCAACCCCAAATAAACAATAAACGATAATGCCTATTATCTGTGTCCCCACTTCAGAGACTTCAGAATACAACTGGACTTGGAGTAGGACAGAAGATGAAGAGCCTTATGTCTGTGTCTACCTGTGGAGAGGACTGTGGCCCGGTTGGTTATATCTCTCTTCGTAGTGAAGTTTGCAAGTGTTTCTAAAAGATCCAAAGAGCTGGACTCCCTCGGGTGGTCCCAGGAGCATAAGGAGCCGGAGGGTCATCTTTACAGAAGAGCCAACAACCCAGGTGGCACTGGGGCCTATGCTGGAGGCCTGACTGAATAACATAAAGGAAAAGGATGTCATCTTTGCAGAAAAAAACCAGAAGATTGTGGGGACGAGAACCTGTCCAGAAGTTTTGGTTGAAGAACATAATTGAGCCTGTCTCCCACCGCTATCTGTGCCCTGGTATTCAGAAATGCCCCCCTTGTCCCCAGCGACCTGGAGGAAGAGATTCTGCAATCTGAGAAGCCTGGTAGCATTTTATGTACTACCCTGTAATGTAAATGATGCTGCTCCATCATCCTAGTGTGTGTGGCAGTATCTTTCGTTGTTAACTGTTGTTTTGTTTTGGTGAAAAGTGGCTCCTGGTGGCCGCTTTTAAAAATGCATATATATTTATATTAACCCTTACACCATAATGTTTTGTATATTTTTGGCATTTTTATTTTAAAAAATCCTAATCACTTTATCCGCCTTTTGTACCTTTAGTTTTACATTGTATAAAGAGACAGTAAGAAATTGAAAATCGCCTGCAGATAATTATGACATCTTGTTGCAAACGTTTGTGGTAGATTACACCAGCATTCAGCAGCTAAAGGAATCAAACGTCAAATATTACCAATGAACAATTACGGTCTTACAACATGTGAATTAAGACAAGCAGCATGGCAATGGTTCATAACTAACTAGCACTTACTAGACGCTATTTATTTTGGAAGATAGCCATGTAATTTAAAACAGAAATTAAGTAGTGATAACAAAATAGAAGTTGACCTTAAGGAGACACCTTCTAAAATACTTTAACTTCTTCTTCCTTCTAGTGCTGAAGACACTTCCCTTTTATAGAGTGTTACATCACCTCAATACACAGAGACCTTAATCTCTACCCCATTCAACATTGCTGTTGATTAAACTCGGAACTTCAAATTTTGGAATCTGGGTTCCAATCCCAGCTTCGGTACTTGAGTATAAATCAATTACTTTACCAGTATATGCCTTTGTAAATACGTTTGGGATGTAATTCAAATGTAAATATGTGAAACCTAAAGACATTGCAAAATTCATATTTCTCAACAACCATCTTTGATCCGGAGCCCAGCCTACATCCTTGCACCCATCTGTTTCACCCTCGCTTGACCAAAGAGAGATGGTCTCCTCAGAACATTCTAGCATGCCCACCACTTTTGACAACAAACTAGAAATTGTCCTGGTAGCCACAGAAAATTCCTGAGTATCATTGGAGAACAAAATTGATGCAGTTGTGATGGACCTCAAACACCTACGTGATGACAACCACAAATTAGCTGTAAAGCAGTCGCAAGCTACACTTCAACTGCAGACTCAAGATGAGCAGAACTAGCTGCACACTCTGCTTGACCAAGTGCTCCTATTGGAGGAGAGGGTGAAAGATGCTAAGTGCCACTCACAAAGGAACAATTTCAGAGTGGTAGGGAGAAAATGTGGAGGGACAGGATGCACTGTTCCCGGCACGTCTGCAGGTCGAGGCGGATGGCAATATTTGCTCTTCTTCACGGACCCTTGGGTGGGCTGGCACTGGACAGAGCAGGGTCGAGAGTATCTCTTCATTGCGGCTACTGATAGAACAGTCACAGCCTCTGATGGACGCTGTTGACAATGCCAGGTTTGCTGGCCACAGCAGGTGTCATAGCTAACACGTTTGCCCAATCTAGAGCAAGTTGTACAGGAGAGGCAACGAGCACTATGGGCAGCTGCAGCATTCCAAGACCCTGCTCTGTGTTCAGATACTGATTGAGATGGCTCTAAATCTTTCAGTGATGAGGGATCCTCAACATCCTATTTCCCCCCAGTGGGTTCTGTCACTCCACCTAGCTTGACTCTAAAAATGGCAGACGATCTCCTTCGCTCTCTTCCAACAGTTTTATTATCTTTAAGTTTATCCTTTCTTTTTGTAAGCCCTTGCAGTTCTTGTTCTTGAGAATACTGGGCACTCATCCACCACCTGACATGAGGGTTTTGCACTCTTGTACACTTTACATGCTGCCACCAGCCCCCTCGTTAGCTTGCCTTCACTGCTGCCAATTGCTTACAAGCCTGGGCGGAAGTACCTCCACTCTCAATGGTTTGTGTTTTCTTTTGTTGACTTCCATTGGTTTTCCTTTGTTGCCCACACCCACTCTAACCATGGGCTCCTAGGTGAGCCTTGTAACGCTTCCCCAATCAATTCCAGATACCACTCCTTAGACCGCTATCATAATGGCTTACACTGTCATAGTTACCTGGAACATTTGGGACATGCACACTCTTTCCAGTAGATATGCTGTGTACTCCTACTTATGCCATCGAACAATGCAAACACCATTTTTGCAGGAATCCCACCTCACTCAAGCAGAGGCTACACAGTTGCTGAAGAGTTGGAGGCGTCAAGTATTCTTTACTAACTATTACACATTTGCTCACAGGGTCTTAGTGTGGATAAGAGCAGGGGTCCCCTCTGTTGAAGAGACTACAGTGGCTGACCCGGAGGGGTGCTATGTCTTCATAGAGAGCAGGTTGGATGGCCATCGTATGCTGCTTGGAGTAACACATGTTCCTAACACGGAGCATTCAACATTCCTGGAAACTCTATCCAGGATCCTGTCATGCTGGCGTGGGATCCCCATGTTATTTGAGGGGGGACTTCAAAAGTGCCCTGAATGTTGTCCTAAAGCTCCCCCCCTCACTCTGTCATCACTTCAAATGCACATGCATTATCTGGCTGGCTCAACCACTGGAACCACTTGGAAGTCTTGTGCTAGCGAAATGCCTTAGCAAGGGTTTATTCATTCTATTCACATCGCCATAAACTCCATGCTTGAACAGATTTCCTGGTCAGTATGCTGAATTTAGTCCTCCACATTATTTTCATTGATAACCCTGGAAGAACAGATTCTGATCATAATCCCCAAAATCTACATCTGTGTTGGGAACATGGCCCTCCCCTTGTTCCAACATGGGGCTTACAAATGGCATCGCTGGAGGACCCTCTCTTTTTTGCATCCTTCAGCAAAAGTATATCAAAATTCTTTGACATTAACATGAACACTTCTTCCTTCTGACTGGTAGAGTGGGATGCCTTTAAGGTGGCAATCTGAGGACATTGCCCGAGCAACGCCCTGAATATGTGCTGCTAGATAGATGATTAACTTTCCCAAGTGAAGAAGATGGTACTCGCTTATGAGAAACAGGTACAATCTTCAGCAGAGGGCAAGGAGCTCCTTGACCAAGAATGCCATAAACATGCTGCGCTACTGGAGAGACTTTTCTGCTTCAATTATGCGGCGCAATCTGGGAAGACACATTCTGAAGCACATAAATTGGGAGTGCTGCTAGCCTGGCTTGTCCGGCAGGATCAGCTTCAATGTCCTATACTTGCCATGCGGACAGAGTTTGGGGCTCTCATGCATTCACAAAGGGACATACATGCTGCATTCACGTTACATTCTACTACACTATATATTTTGGCATCCTCTATATCAATAAAGTGGGTCAAGTTCTTCATAACCAATGTGCCGTTCACCCGAGCACTGCTGGAGCAGAGAGAGGAACTTAACAACGATATCAATTTTTTTTAGTTTAGTGAGGCTATACGCGTGCTTGCCTCTGGCAAGACTCCCTGCCCTGATGGGCTACCTCCTGAATTTTATAAAACCTATGCTTCCCTTCCCATGGTGGCTTCGCTAAGCTCTTCTTATATCAATACCCAAACCTGGAAAGGACTTCTGTATGTTGAAGTCCTATCAACCACTTGCAATCCTCCATACATATTTCAAAATATTCGCTAAGATCCTATACATTCGCCAGGCCCCCCCTTAGTCCCGCAATTTGTCCATCCAGACCAAAACGTGTTTGCACTGACCAGAAACACTTCCCTCAACTTATGCAGGTTCTTTCGAATACTGGAGTATACCCCTGCTGGCTGGCACTGAGCAGACTGTCTAGTATTAGATTTTGAAAAAGACTTTGATTAATTGGAATGGACATACTTATTTGAGGTACTACCACAATAGTGTCTAGGTGCAGTTCAAACTCCTTTATAGTCAACCCTCCACTAGAGTAGAAATGGGTTGCCTCATTTCTGTATTGATACACCGGGCACTCATCAGGGATGTGTACTGTCCCACTGCTCTTTTCTTTAGCGATAGAATTGCTGGCTCACATCCTCCATATGCAGGGATGCGTACGGGGTATGCCACTCAGTAATGGAATTTACTCAGTCTCACTCTACACAGACAATATGCTTCTTTATCTTAGGGACATCCATGATGTTCTGGGAGATATAGCGCAAAAACTTGATCAATTTGCAAGTGTATCAGGCATCAAAGCCAACTGGGCTAAATCTTTCCTCTTCCAATTTTCTGGTACATCGACTGACCCTGCCCTTAAAAGAAATAGATCCCTCCCACCCTTGCATGCTGTCACGTTCCGCTACTTGGGTATAGGAATATATCGTACTCCTGTGGACTTCCTAGACGGCAATCTTACGTGTCTGGGACTAAGGGGCATATTTATAATGCCCCAGCACCACCTTGAGCCACATTAACTTCATTATTTTTTATGTTAATGTGGCCCAACGAGGCCAAAATCCACTACGCTGTATTTACAGAGTGGCGCAATGCATGCATTGTGCCATTCTGTAACCCTTTGCACTACATTATGCCTGCACCAGGCATATTGTATGCAAAGGGGGCATTCCCTCATTAAGGGGGCCAGAAAAATGGTGCAAGGAAATCTATGAGATTTCCTTGCGCCATTTTTTATGGCACCTTTAATGCCTGCTCAGAGCAGACGTTAAAATGGGTCTTCCAATCTTTAGAATGGGCCCCTATGTACTCCGCAGGAGTAGCACCAACAGTTTGGCAGTACTCCTGCAGAGTACATCAGTAGCGTAAAAAATAATGATGCTATTGCCCCCTACCCAGCGCCATTGTGCGCTGTATTTGAAATATGACACACACATGGTGGCGGTACAGGAGTGCTAAGGGTCGCAGGGAAAGTGCCACTGCACTCAGTGCAGTGCCACTTTACATAAATCTGCCCGTAAGCCTTATTCACTCCTTTACCAAAGCAGATCCACCCTTCCCCGTCTATTCCTGGTGATGTAGCGTTGTTACTGAAGAAGCCTCTTCCTTACCCCATCAGTGGCACCATATCCTCTGGGCTCCCTTGCTTGGTACACCTCAAGGAGGGTTGGTCACTTTCCTAATGGGAGTGAGCCCTTAGCATGCAGCGGGAATCCATAGACTGCAGGACCTTTAGTAGGACAGAGTTCTCCCATTGGAGGAACTCATCGCTGACAGTGGGCTTCACCTGGGTCAGTTTCTGCTACACAACTCCATTATCCTGTTCATGGGGGTGCACTGGGGCACGGTTCAGTAAGAATTCACGATGTCTCTAATGATTCATTATCTACATGTCATGCAGAGAGGATGTCATACAATAAACAGATTTGCTAGTGTGTTACATACACAAGCTGCTGTGCTTTTCACATTATTACGACAAAATAAGGACCAGTAACTGGGTCACCCCTGTTAGGACAAAAAGTGGCAGAGTATGCTGGGGTACCCAGCCTTGGTGTCTTGTAACGCGCATTTCAAGTTAATTCAATACTACATAATACACAGGTCGTACCCCACTCCAGATTAAATCAACTGCTACTTTGCACTGACACAGTTTGAAATGGTGGTGTTTGTTTTGGGGGTGGTTCAGGTGATGGAAGTTGAGTTGGTGGTGATCGAAGTGGTGGTGGTAGTTGAGGTGGCAAGTTTTGGGTATTGTAAGGGGATTACCATTGGGGTTTCTGGGTTGGCCCTGCAAGCTGACTTGATGGCGGTGTTTGCCAGTACCTTTATCTTCAATGCATGTTGCCTTGCACTCTCTTCCTTCAAACTACAAAGATGTAGACAGTGTATTTTTGCCATGTCTTGGTAACATTTTAAGGGTCTTCCTGTGAACCATCTGAGTGATCCACAATTTCAGGGAGAGCTACCCCCATGTCACATATATCCACCCCACACAGTCAAGTGCAGTTAGAAAAAATGATCCAATCAGAAGGCCACTTTTTCTACCTTATGATCAGGTGAATCTACAGAGGTGTCTATATGTTGAGGACTGTGAGGGGGTGTGTTTTGCATAGATGGTACAAGCATCTGTGCCTGCTTAGCTGGTGGGTGGGGACTAAACATCTGATGCAACTCTGGACAAAGACTATTACCTGTGAGCAATGTTCCCTTTAAGGTGCGCGCTGGTGCGGGCGCGCACAATGACTTTTCCCACCGCGCAAACACGTTTACAAAGCACGCACATTTTACTGCCTGCCTTTGCAGCAGCGCTGGACAAGCAGCATCCAGAGGAGAAATCCCCATGAATAAGGTTTGTGCTTTTACAGGAGTTACAGCAGGTCACGAAGTTTAATTAGCTTTGTCTGGCTGGGGGGCACCGGGCTGCATTCAGGGCAATAAATCATGCTTATCAGCAGGCTGGCTGGCTGGGGTGATCGCTTGCTAGATAAAAAAAATATTTTGTCACTGAGGGCATTGTGCTCTCCAGTGCATAATCTGTAAATAAAAAAACTTGCTGGTGCCCAAAGCCCTCTTCTTAAGCATGCCGCTACTGCAATTAAAAGTGCAAACACAGAATTCTAAGGCAGTAATACTGAAGCCATCTCGGGCCTCTTCACTACATATAAAGCCAGTCCCCGGCCCTTCAGCTCACTCTTGCAGCTTTCTGTTTTCTCCCATTGTGAAGCTTTTTTGTTTTTCTCTTTCTCCGTCTTGCCCATATGTGTCTTTTACTAGCAGTGAATGCTTGAGTAAGAAAAATAGGCATCAGCCCTCAAAAATAAGTGCTGGTACTCCGCACCGGAAACAACAAGTAAAATGTTTCTCTTTAAATCAGTGCCATATTCTTTATGGGAATGCATTTGAAAGTGCAAACATCAGGATGGTGGCCAGCTGTCCCTGAGGATCACAAATTGGGACATGTCTTTTTAGTATTCATTAGGTAGCTCTTCCGCTGTGCAAATTGTGTTTTTGCAATTTAACCTTATAGTATGTGGGTTAGTTTACAAAATCAGATACTGGTCGCAAAAAGTTGATGTATAATTTGTGACCAATTTTGGCAACTAATACAATATTACTTCTGGCCTTCAACCTTTTATTCTTTAAGTAAACAATGGCACAGTCATTTTACTTTGCAACAGATTATTTCTCAGTGTTATGTATCTTATTTCAATTTTGAGTCCACAATAGCACCCGAAAAAACATAATGTATTATTGGCTTACATGCCCTTAATCTTATGTATTGGCACTTGCTTAGTGCAGTGGTAACACAAACGTGTGATAAAACCCCTTTCAGCACCGGAAACAACAAGCTCTGATGTGATTCGCCATGGTGTCACTTGTATACTGCCCCACTTGGTTAGCCCCCCCCCCCCCCCCCCACTTCTTTTATTTTTTTTTCACTTCCGCTATCTCAATCTGGAAAAGTCACCATAAAGAGAAGGGGATGATGTCTCTCCATTCTTACAATGTCCCTCATGCTTTATTTCCCTGGTTGTGTTTTACCCCTTCTACTTGTAATAACTTGTGCACAGCTGTTAAGATGGCACAGCAATTTCTTTCTTTCTTAAAGACTCTGGCACCCTCAAGGCTTGGACTCTACGATTTAAAGACTATAAATAAAGGGCAATAAAGATAAGGGGCTTACAGTTTGGGATGGAAAGATGTTTTTGGCTATTACATTTTTAGATATTTTCTTAGAGAAGTCTGCACTTCTATATCAACAGTGCTTCCTGAACTGGGTTATTTGTTTTTATATACTGTCCTTCTAATTGACTGATTTGGATAATCAGAATGCCTAGCCTTAATAACATGCTGCAAAACCGGAGAACACAAGAAGGATAAGTGCCAAATGCTGTACTCTGTACTGCAGGTTACGGATTAGGTAGTTGGTTATTGTGAGGAATACCCAGGGTTATGGATGGGCTAAAGTCACTGTCTGCATTAACGATCATGGGACTAAGCAAACTATGCCTTAATTTTGTCTGTTTGTTGAGCCCCCGCCATGACTTCAGTTTGTAAGATGCACTATATTCAGGGCCACTAAAATTATGCAGTTGTGTGGCCCCAGCATTTTTGTATAGTTACAGATTTTGACACCAACAAAAATAAATCTGCATCCAAAATACATTGTAGCTCAAACGGTTCAAATATCACTAAAACCCGCCACCTTATGAAGATGAGCAGTGGTAGGCCGTTCTTGTCACCTTTCTGTTGCTTGCTGTGAGTGCATGTGTTAGCTCATGTGTCTTGCTTGGGAGACTCTGTTGTGTACAGTAAAGGGCTTGGAGCGTGCCTGTCACTTACTATTTGTTGGCTTATGTGGCACTCTTCTCTACAGTCTTGTAATTCGTCACTGGAAGCCAAGCATCATTTCCATTCCTCTGTGTGAAGCAGGTACCAAGCGCTGATTGATTCAACTTAATCTGTGCCCCTCCGCTGCTCCTGACATTAATGAGATACTATTTTCTTCTTTTTAACTTCTAATGCCCTGCCTTTTTTGCTTTAGTGGTAAAACAAAGCTATGGAGAGGCAAATGCCAATGATCTTGGTAGTTATATGCTGCGCTCGTGTGAATGGTCAATTTCTTGGCACACGTATCCTTGGCTGCAGCGCACAGAAACCTTACACTGCCGCACAGAGTGGAAAAAAATTAGAGGGAACCTTGCTTGTGAGGAGGCATTTTATGATGCTTTCTGTGTGGGACCAACAATATCCCCTGCCTCATCCTCTGCCTCATCGTCCTCTCCATCCTCAACCATCCCCTGCTGCTACTCTTCCTCTTTTCCTTGTTTAGTGTTGGCCGCCATAATTTTGGAGGTGAACTGGATTTTCACCTGGCATTGTCTGCTGTCTCCTGCTTGTCATGCTCAGTGTCCCTAGTACATGCTTGAGGAAGATGAAAAAAGTTAAACACATACAATAAAGGCTTGTAGTCTGTAGATATACTTATACAGACTATTTTACAAAATTGGTTTGAAATAAGTCACACATTAAACTAGAAGCATAAGAGTCTAAATAAACCTATGAAGATAGGGAGTGATCCTTCTATGTAATCAATACACACACACACAATAACAATTCACCTGTTCTCTGCATGTCTGCTTCCTTTGCAGATGTTCTCCTTGGTGTCAGCTGCTGAACCAGTGTCCTTGAAATTGCAGTTGGCAAGTTATACCATGACCCAGCCATTGGAGAGAAGATGAATGTGAAAACTGAAACAAGGAGTTATGAATCAAAGGATAAAATGTTTTTTCACTGCTCAAAATGCTTTGTTGTCAAACTGTTGAATTAGTATTGGGATTCTGGTATGTTGTCATCACTGCTGAGACCTCATCTGGTATACTGCCCTACTTGGTTAAATATCCTCGTCTAAGTAGCAGCCATGTGACTTACATTTACCAATAGACTTGTCAACAAGTGCTTAGGAATGGTCAGACCTGCTGCATGTCTCACAGCTGGCTCCACTGCATCAGTGAAGGACTCTGTTTATCAGTTTTCACACCTCTTACATTTTCAGATTAGCCTTTTTTTGTCCATCAAATCTGGTTCTCCATTAGACCAACGTCCCCTCAGGACATGATGATGACAGATGGTCATGGCAGGTGGCGATGGCAGCCAATGCTCTTTCCCATCATATATTGGTTTCAGGTGAGTTTCTTTGTTCATTGCTAGTATCTTTTTTAACTAAATTCATTTTTTGGTAACAAGACCAGAGCAAAGTACAACATTGTCAGTCTCTGGATACTTATAGTGCAAAGGGTAGGTTACAAATCACTGCACATTATGGATCAATATTGTATACATGAAGCTGATACAACAACTAGAGGGTCATGGCACTGAAACATCCCGCCCACCCCCTACGAGTGCATCCCACATCCAGGAGTTACAAGCCTACTGCCAGCATCAGTTGCAGACTCCTCCCCAGCTCATACCTTGTACCCCCTCCAGAGCACACTCAACAGCCATACGATCTCGCACTGTGTCCCAGAGGGTCAGTCCACCCAATTGCCTATAACACCGGAGACACTGCAAACTCAACGTGGATGCTCATCCCTCGGTGGATTGTACAGCCGCATCTGACGTCATGCTCATTAACTAAGCTTGGTATGGCCTCCAGATGTCCCAGGGCTTCCTATAAAGCAGCATTAAGTCACTCTAGACATTCAACATGGTATTGCAGTACATCATGTCAACGTGCTATGGGGGAGGACTCCTTGCCCAGCGCATTGCAATCCTTCGCCTTGCGAGCCAAAGGTAAAGAGCCACCAGCTTCCTATGAGCCGCCAAAATCATTCTATCATAACCCAAAAGTGCCAACTGAGGTGTAAACTCAATAAACTTCTCCGTTATCTTGTGCAGGGACTGAAAAACAGTATCCCAGAACAGCTGAATACCCAAGCATTACCATGACACATGCGCAAAGTCTGCCTCCATTGCAGAGCACCTGTGGCAACGAGGGCTATTTCACAGGCCACAGCGGAACATGCGGACAGGGGGGGTAGTACACCCTGTTAATATATTTTAAGTAGATCAGCCAATGGCAGCTGCTTAGCAATACCGTCTTGATAACAGGACAACAATAAGCCCACTACTTTTCAGGGATTTCCTCCATAGGGTCCCTTTGCCATTCCTGTCTCACCCTGGTGATGCCCACTGAATGCGCACTCTGCAAGAACGTGTACAGCCTTTCACCAGATGTTGCCGGGTGTCATTTTACAACAAATATGTCAAGGCAGGCAATGCAGGAGGTTCCACAAGGTTGCCCCCCAATCATTTGCATATGGTTTGTCACGCACAAAAGTACACAAGGTGGTATTATGGCCCTCTGGTAGCCACACTGGCTCCCAGCTGCACAACACCTCATCTTGAAAGAAATCCCCTATACACTGCAGATTCAATCGCTGCAACAGGTCCACCACACCCTTCTCATGTCCCATAGGAAACCACGTACACCAGGCGATAGGGAGCCAAAGTGAAGGGGTGTTGTTGCAGCTCTGCCAACTACCTCAAGGAATAATCTGTTAATCAGATCAACAGAATTATAATGCATCACTGGCTTGTCCAGAAGCTTCTCAGGAAAGTACTGCTGGAGCGCAGTGTCTGCACTCCAACCACAGGTGCAGAGGATTGGACGGGCCTTGCAGCCAACAGTGGGCGAACATACACTACGCAACCCTATAATACCTATCCAGGTCAAGGGCCGACAGTCCCGCTTTATCATAGGCAAGCGTCAACGTATTCCAACTCACCCTGGCTGCATAGCATCCCAGGCGCATCAACTGTTTCCACAGATTTGCTAAAAAGGTACCTGAGAGTAGTATAGGTATATTCATAAAGAGGAACAAGGACCGGGGGAGTTTCACCATTTTCATGAGTGTGACTGGCCCACTAAGGGGATAAAGTGGTATTTGACACAAATTATGTCAATGCAAATAGTTATATGACATGAATAACAGTTCAAAATACATTATAGTATGCACAGTATGACAAACACACAGAATCTTCTCCTTGAGTTGAACACAATAGTTAAAGCAAATATTATTGGCCCGACAGTAAAGTGCTAAGTTTAGGATAAAGAAAAGTGATAAAGGTTAGTCAACAAGTACATAAAACTGGAACATGAGCAGATATAGGCATGTGGGAAACTAGACATACATCTACCCTATCACTTTATTGGGAGCATATCAATACACCTGAATGTTTCACGATCTATACTATAAATGTACTATTTTATCGTATTGTCGATTACATAACAATTCAATCTGTCCTAACCAGTCACCCCCTTTGACCCTACCATGCTCAAGGCCTACAATTATGGAATGACATAAAATATCACTGCACTAACTTTACAGGCTTTCTCGGAATACTACACCCAGTGCTGCAAGGTTTTAGCTGCTGTGGTGTTTCCTCCTGTGGATGTTCTACGCCACGGTTCAGGTGTGAGCATTTTATGTATTCAGTTTGCCCATTAGAAACATTAGAAACCATTTTTTGTTTTCACAGACTCATTTTGGACCACAATCCAGAAAATATCCTCGCTTGGAACTTCATAAATGTGAGTGCATTTGTATACAGAAAACATTCATTAAATTCAGTTTTCTTCCACCTATCACATTTCTTTGATCTGCACTCCAAATATTAAACTGCACTAGTTCTGCATTCAGATCAAATTATTTGAATCCCCTTCTTATTGCTAGGTACATATGGTTGAAGGATACAGAGCATCTATGCTGCTAGCAACCACGCCTAATAATTTGGATCTCTATTTTATATATCTCCCTTTTTAATTGAGAACATTCTACCCTTAGTGGGTGGACTGTTCTAATAGCCTTGTAGCCCTTCTGCCTCAGGCTATACCTGTGTTAAAAGCCCTCAACCTTGTTAGAGGCCCTCGCATGCAGCTCAGGCATCTAACTCAAGTTCAGGGCCTTATGACAACTGGTATGCCCTTGGCAGCAGGCTATAAGGCTATATTAGAATATTGGAATGTTGAGAGCTCCATTGAGAACAGTGGAGTGGCTATGGGCTTTACTGGCTAGGATAAGCCTTCTTCTCCAAATTCTAATGTTTGCCTTTCTGTTTCTCCCTTTGTAATTGAGAACATTCTACTCTTAGTCGGAGGAATGTGCTAATAGCTTTAAATGCCCTTCTGCCTCGGGTTACACCTGTTGTTAAAGGCCCTCAACCTCGTTAGAGGCCCTTGCCTGCAGCTCGGGCATCTAACTCAAGTTCAGGGCCTTATGACAACTGGTATGCCCTTGGCAGCAGGCTATAAGGCTATATTAGAATATTGGAATGTTGAGAGCTCCATTGAGAACAGTGGAGTGGCTATGGGCTTTACTGGCTAGGATAAGCCTTCTTCTCCAAATTCTAATGTTTGCCTTTCTGTTTCTCCCTTTGTAATTGAGAACATTCTACTCTTAGCCTGAGGAATGTGCTAATAGCTTTAAATGCCCTCCTGCCTTGGGTTACACCTGTTGTTAAAGGCCCTCAACCTCGTTAGAGGCCCTTGCCTGCAGCTCGGGCATCTAACTCAAGTTCAGGGCCTTATGACAACTGGTATGCCCTTGGCAGCAGGCTATAAGGCTATATTAGAATATTGGAATGTTGAGAGCTCCATTGAGAACAGTGGAGTGGCTATGGGCTTTACTGGCTAGGATAAGCCTTCTTCTCCAAATTCTAATGTTTGCCTTTCTGTTTCTCCCTTTGTAATTGAGAACATTCTACTCTTAGTCAGAGGAATGTGCTAATAGCTTTAAATGCCCTTCTGCCTCGGGTTACACCTGTTGTTAAAGGCCCTCAACCTCGTTAGAGACCCTTGCCTGCAGCTCGGGCATCTAACTCAAGTTCAGGGCCTTATGACAACTGGTATGCCCTTGGCAGCAGGCTATAAGGCTATATTAGAATATTGGAATGTTGAGAGCTCCATTGAGAACAGTGGAGTGGCTATGGGCTTTACTGGCTAGAATAAGCCTTCTTCTCCTAATTCTAATGTTTGCCTTTCTGTTTCTCCCTTTTTAATTGAGAACATTCGACCCTTAGTTGGAGGAGTGTTCAAATAGCCTTAAATGCCCTTCTGCCTCGGGTTACACCTGTTGTTAAAGGCCCTCAACCTCGTTAGAGGCCCTTGCCTGCAGCTCAGGCCTATAACTGAAGTTCAGAGCCTTTAACAACTGGCATAGCCGTTGTATATTGTGAAATTAGTGTCATGTCGAACCACCAATAGATATTGTGTTGTGTACTGCAAAGAGCCTTCTCCTCCTGAAAGTGTTTGCAATTGTGTCTCATACCTAGTCTGATGAAGGTTTCTATGTAACTCAAAAGAGACCCATAACGTGTTGATGCATGGATCTTACACTGTTGCACTTTTATCTTCGTCAAATTATGCTCATTGGTAGTTTTTAAGATGACTAGCAACATACTAGACACGGCTAACATTCCAGATATAACTTTATGTTATCACCATGAGAGTGGGCTATGCAAAATTTCTGCTGATGAAATTACTACCACTTTACATTGGGTTTTATTTCACCCGCTCTTATGTGCTTTTAGAATATATCATAAATTGTTGAAACAACAAGTAAAAGTTTTGTGCTTTGTCATTAGGTATAATGAAGTGCTAGGGTGAGCTGACCTAACTTTAAAAAGCTGGCAAAGGAAAATATAGATGTTTGGGTTTATTTATGACCTGCCAAGACACATATTTATATTTGGACTCTAAATGAGGCCAATGTCATAAATTTAGGGAATTGAAAGGACATGAAAACAGGGGCCTAAAACAAAGGCCGTTTCTGATGCTGTTCAGTGAGAAGCGCAGATGCAGGTGGGGTTTGTGTCTTTGGCCTTTCACAAGTTGCCCTGTTGACAGCACACTCATTAACTTGGAAAGTATCTGGGTTAGTTCATGAGCTGCAGATGGCAAAGGAAACACAAGGCAGTACTTGCCTCTCTGTGTTTCTGAGTCGCGCTGCCTACAGCTCAATTGCACACACACACACACACACACACACACACGTGATAACATCTACATATGCTTAGCACTCAGCGGTAGCTGAAGGAATTTAAAAGTGGTGTGGCATAAGACCAAGGAACAAACTTTGACACGCGAGTGAAGAAAACGAGGTGTGTTTCCCACCGGGGTTTGTGAGATTTCCCCCCAGAATGTTTACAAAAATTGTGTTTTCTAGCACCAGTTCTGTAATAAATTGTCCTTGTGTAATTTGGTGACACTAGGACACATTCATCAGCACCCACACACTATTTTCCATTCAGAGCAACAACTTGCAAAGGATGACAAGAGGTTTCTTATTTTCACTTCCAGCTAAGCCCCACCTAAAGGCCTCACTTTAAAGGCCATCAGCCCTCCTTTTGTTGGCGTGTCATCCTGTCTGAGGGCTATCTGGAGCATAACACCTATATCCAACTATCAGTGAGGATAACATATGCACTCAGTGGTCACTTCACAAGCCCTTAGGCAACGCTATAACTTGGAGGCAGTTTTTAAAAACTTTACTTAACCCCTGTATGCAAGAGATACACGTGCACTGTCAGAATGCAAACATATCTATCTTAATGAATAATAATGCACTAACAAATATTTATATGGCGCTTATTTACCTTCACTTTCTTTTATAGAGCTACTCATCCCGATGTAGTGTGACAGAGTGATTTATATCAAACAGATATTATACAGAGACAATGAATCACATATTAGTCAATATAAAGGAAATGCTACATGAACAATAATGGTTACAAGAAATAGGAGTCACCTATCACCCATACTGGTAGGCATTATGGGGGTCATTACGACCCTGGTGGATGGCGGAGAAGCGGCAGTAAGACCAACAACAGGCTGGCGGTCTAATTTTAGCAATTATGACCATGGCATTTACCGCCATGGTCATCTGCCACTTCTCCGTTCTGCCCGCTGGGCTGGAGACCTGGGTCTCCAGTCCGGCGGTCGTCACTATACCGCCGGCGGTATTTGGACCCGGCTGACCGCCATGGATTTCATGCGGTTTGGAACCGCCATGAAATCCATGGCGGTAAGCACTATCAGTGCCACGGAATTACTTCCCTGGCACTGATAGGGGTCTCCACCCCCACCACGACTCCCTCCCCTACACCCCCCAACCCCCGGCCACCCCCAAAGGTGGCAGGAACCCCCTCCCCACCCCGACCCAAAACATCACATCACTCATTCACACACGACACACACGCAGGCACCACCAACACACATACACGCACACACACCGACATACATGCCAACATCCACACACACAGTCAGACACGCACACCCACATTCAAACATACACACACACATCCATACAGACATACCTACAGACATAGACGCACTCATTCCCAAACACACAACACCCCCACAAGCATACACGCACTCACACACCCCCTCTACATACACACACGCACACCCCCATGCACGCACACAACACACAACATCTCCCCCACCCCCCTCCCCTAACGGACAATCGATTTACCTGGTCCGTCGATCCTCCGGGAGGGGACGGGATCCATGGGGGCTGCTCCGCAGACACCACACCGTCAACAGAACACCACCACGCCGAATCACAGGATGTGATTCGGGGGGCGGTGTTCTGTTGACGTGGCGGTGGAGGTGGAGCAACCTGCACTTCCCCGCCGACCGCCAGTATGGCTGTTGGCGGCTCTCCGTCCGAAAAAGGACAGAGAGATGCCAACAGTCATAATACGCCGAGCGGAAAACCGCCACCACTGGCGGTCTTCAGCACGGCGGTCCCTCGGCAGTCTTGACAAAAGACCGCTGAGGTCAAAATTGCCCCCTATATGTTAAGAGTTCATGGTCTGAGGAAACACAAAGGCAGGATTTAAGAAGTAGCACAATGGTTGAGACTGTCTTTACTAATATAAGACTAGTACAATCCCAAGGAACCTTTTTAGCAACCTTGGAATAACGCAATTTTGAAACAATACGATTCTAAAGCTATGCCTTTTAATTTGCACGCAGCTCTTTTAAACGATTGTAATGAATGAACTGCTGGGTAACAATATGATTTCTGTGAAAGAAGCAGAAATGCACTGAGCTATCTACATAACAGAAATATGTGAAGTTCATGTACCACGTACTTTGCAGTAGGCACATTAACATTATATGCTACTTTATGATGAGTCAAAACAGTGACTGGCCAGTACACAGATCTTTACAGTAAGTGCATTAATCACCAGAGTTATCTTAAGGTTACCATTCCCTAGAACTTGCTCAGCGCACAAAGATGTCTGCAGAAGGTGGCTTTCCTTAACCCCAGAGATGTTTTAAAATTCAGCGTTTGCAACCGATTAAGTAAGAAAGAAGAGGTTTACTGTCAGTTTGTCACTGTTTCTGATGTCTTTTCAACAGACTTTAAAAAAAAGAACAATAAGAAATATGGATCCTTTTTGTACTGCACATATCCTGAGCTAATGTATTTCAATGTGCTCTCATATCTGCTAATGACCGATGTTGGCTGTTTGTGTCTTTTGGCTCAAGAGACATCAATAGCCAAAATTAGTCATTAGCCGTACAGTGCACATCCTGAGAGCATGTATTTCAAGGTGGCTTGAAACACATGAGCACATGATGGCCGCTGTGCAAAAATGAATTGTTTTTGTGAAGCCACATCCTCAGCACATGCATACAGGAAGGCAGGGGCCTCCCTCCTGCTAGTTAGGAGAGGGTGCGACGTGTTGCTGGCACATGGCTTGTCCTTCGCCTTCAGTGTTTGGCACCGACTAGGTTGTCTGGTGAGTGCAGACCAGTCCGAAGGCCTGAATCTTCTTTGAACAGATACTTAAGCCACCGCAGAAGCATGAATGGTGTACCAGTGTACAGCATATATGAGACCCGACTTCACAGAGTCATGTGTTGCGAATCTCGTGACTCTCTGGTGTCAGATCACATGCTCATGTACTGGTCTGACCCCACCTGCTCCTGTGTAACCCCACCGTTTCCCAAGTCATCACAGGGTGGGGTGAGTCAGTGATGCTTGCTGACTCCACCCTACCCTCTCCTAACATGGGAACGGGTGGGGATCATGAGGTGCTCAGAGCCAGCACTGTGTGAGTGACACGCAGCCCCGGGAAGTTGAGGGCCGATGTCCTGAGCACCAATGGCTGCATTAAAATGTGTTGTTTCCCGTGCATCATCTGGGGGTGGTGACATAAGGCACCCGAGTACTGCAGGCCAGTTCTGGTGCAAGGTCAGGCCTTAGTCTGCTTAAACAAACATCCACATATAGGCCCATATTTATACTTTTTTAGTGCCGCATGTGCGTGGTTTTTTGACGCAAAAGCAGCACAAACTTACAAAATACTGTGGCCCATATTTATACTTTTTAGCGCTGCATTTGCGTAATTTTTTGACGGAAAAGCGGCGCAAACGTGCGAAATACAATTGTATTTTGTACGTTTGCACCGGTTTTTGCGTCAAAAAGCGGCGCAAATGTGGTGCTAAAAAAGTATAAATATGGGCCTGTATTTTGTAAGTTTGCGCTGCTTTTGCATCAAAAACGACGCACATGCGGCGCTAAAAAAGTATAAATATGGGCCATAATGTTTTTATAGCTGGCACATGAACATTAGTGCATGTGCCTCTGAAGGCTGATTGGCTGCCTCACCCTCGTGTCAGAGAGGATGACAGCCAAGCATAGGAATTCCTTTAACCGAAACTTGAATGGTAATTGCTATCAGTAGTTACCATCCACATTACTCAGAAAGGTGGAAGCCCCAACGTCCTTATTTAGCAGCTGCTCCTGCACTCAGTAGTGTTGCAGATACGTTTTAGGATCACATTTTCCATAACCAGAGGTTGAAGTTTTGCACCATGTATTGGGAACAATTCATTTTGCCAATACATCATGTTACAAAACATCTAGTCCTGAGAGCCGACCTTGAGTTATCTCTTCTGAAAGGGAATGTGGTGGTCTCCTGTGCTGTGACGCAAGAGAAGTCAAGAGAAGGCGCAGACAGCAAAAGAAGAAACAACTTTTCTCTCCAAAGTGCCTTGTACCTGAAAGAAATCAAAATGTGTGCAATTTGTTAATTGCCAAATCAAAAGCCCCCTTGGGAGCCAGGATAGCTTTTAATTGATACAATCATTTGAATTTGAATCATGGTGAAGAAGAGTTACTCTTTCTAAGAGGCACTGTGGGGGTATCATCAGTTCTGGGACATGTCATTTTAATGGAAACCCATAAACAAAGGTTTACAGTAGGGACAGTCTATTTGCATTTTACTAAAAATCAAGCTTTTGGAAGCGCTGTAAACATGTAACCACTGTCTCTTGTTTGCATTTTTTCCACCAGCTTGTAATGCATACATCCTATCTTAAACTGTATGCAATATATGTTTTAAGCAAATTACGTACATAACCACAGTGCTTTGTAATAGGTTGGGACCTCAGGGCACTATAAATATGCGTAACTTTTCCTCAGTGCACAAGTCACGATTCCAATCACTGACCCTCATGATGCACACACATAAATCTGAAGTAATCGCATTAAACAACTGAGCCTTCCTACCAGAACAATGCATTTCCCATAGATCAGTTAAAGTGCATTTATTTTTCAAGGAAGGTGTGTGCATTACATTTTACACTCAGTTATCAGTAAATAAAAGGACACCACAATAGTTACATTTTTTGTTCTTTTTTTTAGCCATTCTTTGACCCACACCCACGCTCACTGACTCTGCCTCCTTTGTACTTTCCCATAGAACAGTGGGGTCCTAGTTCCAATTCTTTTTGAGTCTGAAGATGAGTAGCATCATCTACATAGGTTGCACTACAGAGTTCCAGACACTGGATAAATGGAGATAAAAAACAGACTAAACAGGTTTAATAAGCTGGCTTTCTATGTTTGGCCCATCAGGTGAGTGTGGTTTGTGTTAATTGAAGTGCTGTGCACAGGTTCTCTACAATAATGTAACCTATCCCCCTCCAGCAGAGCACTATATATCAGTACTGAAAAAACAGTGATAGGTCTATTATATATCCAATCATAATATTAGTGTTGAACAGGTTCGGGGAAAGGTAAGCCTTTTATTCCACCAGGCATTTTCCTGGTAGGCTGGAGCCTAAGGCAGAGGGGAATACTCTGTGACAAACATGACAGATATCCCGTCTGCCATATCACAATCCCATTATATCCTATGGGAATCGTAATATGTCAGACAGGATATCCATCATGTTTGTGATGGAGTATTTCCTCCACCAAGGTCTAAATCAGGCGCTTTGTCACTTTCCCCAGCTTCCCAAAGATAGCTATAGCCGGCACAGGGAGACTCCAAGAGAGAGCCGGAGAGGGAGTGAGGGAGAAGGTAAAGGGAAAGCAATCAGAGAGGGAGAAGAAAGACAGGAGAGAAGGAGAGGGAGAGAATGGATTGATGGAAAAAGAAACACTGTACAGGAAATTACTTTACTGGTTTTCCTGTTAACTCCATCTTTAAAAGAAGAAATCAAGCAAGATGACTTCATTTCCCATGACCCATCAGCGCAGGAAATGACATCACAGGACCCTGCATTTGCTCCCGCTCCCAGGACCACTTAATTGCAGCTGCAGCATAAGCGTGCAGCAGATGCACACAGTGGGTGCACCGCTGGTGTGACAAAGATGCACCAAAGGCAAACCTATATGCACCTGTCTGCACCTTGACCGTGTCCAGCACCAGGACCCTGGTCCAATCACTGCCCAGCAATACTCCTCAGTACTCCTGAGATCACTAGACCCCAGACACCATTCCCCAACCGCTGCTGTGCCTCACACCACAGTAGGAGCTTTCACCTGCTCCCACTGCTGAATCTTCAGCAACCACCCACTCACACCCCCACATAAATATTAACAATGCCGTCAACACTCCTTTCAACACACACACCACACCAGCACCAACAATGCCTACCCTACACCGCATGCCACAGCAAACCCACACATAAAAACCCGCTTGCATGCATGCTTCGCAACACACTATCAGCAAACACACTACTAAGATGTGGGACCTGCTGAGCATCAACACACCTGACATCCTCTTCATCAAAGAGACCTGGCTCAACCACTCATCCGCTCCCTACATCTGCACAGAAATTCCATCCGGCTACAAGATCACTTGACAGGGCTGCCTTAACAAGCCAGGAGGAGGACTCACTCTCATCCACAAGGAATCCATCAAATGTAAAACATCCACAGAGAACGCCATCCCATTCATGGAACACCTGCACTTCAAGCTCTAGATCACAGGAAGAATTCACCCTAAATGGAACCCTCGCCTAGGGACCACCCAAACCAACAGCCGCCTTACCAACCTCATCACCGACGTTGTCGCTCCACTCACCATCTCAGAACCAACACACACTGCAGGACATACACTCGACCTCATCTTCATGACAAGCGACAGAATCAAACACAACTCCACCACACCACTCACATGGACCGATCACTCCATCAACCACTTTCAAATCAACACACCTCAGGTCAACACCTCTAACAGGTTCACCATTCTGAGCAGCGGCTGAGGGAAAATTACAGAAGCAAATTGGCTCAGTGCCCTCAGCATGGATCAACCTAGCCACACAGACAACCTCAACAAAGACATCAACAACTTCAACAACTGGGTCAAGAATTGCATGGAAGTCCTTGCACCCATCAAACTCAACAAGTACAGTAGATCAAACAAGCAGACCAGCTGTTACACAGAAGACCTCAAGACACTAAAGAGCATTGCAAATAGCTAGAAATGAAATAGAGACCCAGCCACAGCACCAATGACAGATACTGCACTCAGACACTATCACCAGCAAATAAGAAACACCAAGAAAAAAGCACCAGTGGATCACATCGAAGATAGCTGCAAGAAGATCTTCTCAATCATTAAGGATTTTATCCCACCCTCAGCCACTGTCAACAACATCACTGCTTCCAAAAACCTCTAAGGCAACCTACCCAATGTCTTCCTCAGCTAAATTGCAAACAGTTACAACAACTTTGCACACCAACTCAATTCCAGAGAACTCATCGCTAACCTACCCACTACCAACCAAGACAGCCACCTGACCTAACGAAAAATGATACAGTGGCTTTCATGTGGACCATCCACTCATTGGCCCCAATGGACCCATGCCCCCACCACATCTACAGCCTGGGAACATCACTGATCGGCCCTACGCTGTCCTCCATCATGAACACCTGCATCCTATCCACCACTTTCCCTGAAGAATGGAAACTTGCAGAAATCAATGACATCCTCAAGAAGCCCCCAGCTGACCCAAATTAATTTAGCAACTTCTGACACATCTCCCTGTTCCCCTATCCAGCCAAAGTGATTGAGAAGGCTGTAAACAACTCATATCCCTCCTCAAACTCCACCATCTTCAAGACAACACTCAATCAGGATTCACGAAGAGCCATAGCATTGAAACAACACTCATCATGACCACCAACGACATTCAAATCATCCTGCACTGAGGAGAAACAGTAGCCCTTATCCTGCGCAAACTCTCTGCAGCCTTCAACACTGTCTCGCATAAAACTGTCATCAGGAGACTCCACAAGACTGACATGCAAAGATCTGTTCTCAAATGGATCAGTTTTTTCCTCACAGGAAGTATCCAAATGGGCAGGCTGACACCCTTCACATCAGAGACCAAGAAACTGATATGTGGAATCCCCCAAGGATCGTCTCTCAGCCCCACCCTTTTCAGCTTATACATGACACCGCTCACCAACATCATTTGATCACAAGACATCACTGTCATCTCCTACATCCATGACACCCAACTCATCCTCACCCTGATGGACAAGACAACCACCACCAGAACCAATTTAATCAACTGCATGACCATGGTAGCAGACTGGACGCGAACAAACTTCCTGAAGCTCAACTCTGACAAGACAGAAGTATTGGTCTACGGCAACAAGACCTCCCCATGGGACTCCACCTTGTGGCCGTCAGAGCTAGGATCAACACCCATACCCACCGACCCCGCAAGAAATCTAGGGATCATCCTAGACAACAAGCTATACATTTACAGTTCATGTCACTGCTGTGTGCACCTCCTGCCTCCACACCCTAATCATGCTGTGAAAGATTTTGAAATGGCTGCCTCAGAACACCAGACTGACTGTCACACAAGCACTCATCACCAACAGGCTGGAGTATGGCAACACTCTTTACGTCAAAATCTCCAAACAACTCATACACAGACTCCAGTTCATCAAGGACACCACCACAAGACTCATTCTCGACCTCCCAGGCCACACTCACATCACACAGCTGCTCAAAAAGCTTCACTGCCCCCCACTTTCTCAAGCACAGCCAATCCAAATTTCTCATGCACACATACAAAGCCCTACACAACACAGTACCAGAATACCTGAACAGCTGCATACACACTTTCACCCACCCACCAGATGCCTACGCTCTGCCTCACTCTCACTCGCACACACTCCCTGCATCCACAGAAGAAAAAACTGGAGGTCACTCATTCCCCTACATCATACCTACCCAGGACATTGACCGACCTCCCTCACCATATTAGAGCCTCCTCCTCACTTCTTGAGTTCTGCAAGATGCTGAAGACCTGACTATTCATTGACCAGACACCTACTCACCTGCCCAAGCACCTGGATACTGTCATGGGTGAGAATGTGTTATACAAATTAACATAACATAACATAACCAGTGAGCAGGCTGGGTTGAGCATTTTTGTCAGGGACGCTTTTGGTTCCACAATCCAGGTCTGAACAGAGCCTAATATGTGGTGGAAACTGGATGTCCTAGGAGTGTGATCTGAGTGAGGCATGGGTTATGGAGCCAGACAAGTCATAGCTCAGTAAGTACATTGAAAAAGCTTTAATTGCTGATTATGTGTCTGCGTGTACATGTCTGTTTTAATGCTATGTTATTAAGTTTTGTAAAATGCTGCTTGTAACGCTGTGATGTTAACAGACATGACAGTAGGCAGAATATAGACAATATGGATTGACAGAATAAATCATTTTTTAGGTGATGCTTGAACGGCTCTTACTTTCAATTTCCTTTTAGGCTCTTGGAATGACATTCTCCAATTCTGCTGTGTGTACAGAAAAAACATGTCTGCCTTTTAGCTTTTCCATATTTTAGCATATGAATCAGCGATTTCGGTGTTGGCTGGTATTTCTTAAAGTGAAGACTAAGAAAGACAAGTCCTTTTTTATGCACGACTTTATGAGCCACAAAGAATGCTATGAAGTCAATGCATTTTAGCAACACCAATGAAGGCCATGTGAGTCTGTACAGACATTTTGTCTGATTTAGAGTTTGCCAGATGCAGTAAAGGCAGGCAAGGTGGCTTGTGGCAAAGTTTATACTCCATCCAACAGGAATGAGTAGGTAATGGTGTCAAGCCATGGCTGTAGGTCTGATCTGTTTATTATGGAATGTTATGATAAAGGTACTATGCCTGACATATTTATTGCGAAACACATATGTTAAAGTCAATAGGCATTTAAGTGTGTATTGTTAGTACTCTATATAAAAGCCTACAGATAGGTATTTTGTTGTATGGAATCACAACCGTTTACAGTAGTGGGCAATGGTTTTGGTGTTGGTCACCCAGTATTGCAAACCATAGATAGAGAAGGTTTGCTCTATGAGAATCCTTGTTAAGCCATCTTTGAAAAGATAGTGTTTTTGCTCAGCCAACTGTAATTTTATATAACTTTCTATTATGTGATAGTATTTCTCATTGTTACTTTGTGGAAACATTTATTCTCAAAAATGTATGCCTAGGTTGGTTAAGGTGACATGCTATAGGCCTGATTAGAGCACTGGAAAAGTTATGTCCCTGTCACGATTCACCCTGGGCTTACCGTCTGTATTGGAGAGGGATGGTGTGCGGCCCCGGTTCCTCCAAGTCCTGCTCTGACCGAGGTAGGGGCGACCCCTTCCGGTAGCCACGATGCTGTTGACAATAGTACGCCACCACAGTCCGTGCCCTCCAGAAGGAGTCCCAGAGGAAAAACCTCAAGGGGAAAAAAACCTCCAACAGGAATTCCCTGGAACAGAAGGAGGACACAAGGAATTAGCACTCAGGAGCCTGGAAATACTGGAAGGCTGAAGAAAAAACAGGAACAACTGGCGTCCAAGCGAAGACCAGCCGGAGCGTGACCACCACAGCAGAAGTGTTGCAACGCAATGAGAAGAAGAAATGATTCCCCTTATATACCCCTTGACAGGAAGTGATGGACAGGAAGAAGTAACATCACCATTTTGGATTGGGAAAGGGCTATAGCAATAGATAGGAAAAGACACCATAGTAAAAAAAGGGAACAGATGCATGCAGGGAAAAGGGAGGTGCAAGGTATGCTGGGAAGGAGAAGGCATGGCTCAAGAACCATGCAGGAGGAAAAGGAAGGCCCTGAAAACGGGTAACAGGTAAGTCTGAAGCTAGGGGGGGGGGGCACGCTGGCCCCGCGACCTTTGACACGGGCCGCGGGTTCTCCTGTGGCCCAGCCGGGGGCGCCGCAGGCCGCCGCGGCGCAACAGTAGGTCCCCCCGAGGCCCCAGGTTTCTGAGGGAAAAGACGGAAAAAATGACGGATCAGAAGAGGGGCATGAACCGAAGGTGCGCTTCCCAGGAGCATTCACTCATAGGGTAGCCCTTCCAAAGAATGAGGTATTGGAGACGACCACAGAAGACCCGAGAGTCACAGATTTCCTGGACCTCGTATTCAGGCACGTTGTCATTCAGTTGAGGAGGAGGACAGGTGAATTGTCTGTGAAAAGGATCAGGGACATAGGGTTTAAGCTGAGATACATGGAATACAGGATGTATTTTCCATGTCTGAGGCAAACGAAGACTAACAGAAACAGGGTTGATCTTTTGAAGGATCAGGAATGGACCAAAATACCGGAGTTTGAATATATTTTGGGTTAGTCGAAGAGGTAAGAATTTAGAGGAAAGCCAGACTTTATCGTTGATCTGATAATGCGGGGCCTCACAACGTTTCTCGTCAGCCATTCTCTTCATGCGTGTCTTTGTGGCTAAAAGATTCGAATGTATGACACGTTTTATACCACGTAGTTGCCAGACATATGAGGTAATGGCAGGGAGAGTAGATGTTTCTTTCAGAGGAATATGAAAGGCTTTCAGATGGAATCCATAAGAACAATAAAAAGGAGAGACTTTCGAGGCACTGTCTACCAAATTGTTGTATGAGAATTCAGCAAGTGGTAGGTACGTAGACCAGTTGCTCTGCGTAGCATTTCAAAAACTACGTAAGTATTGTTCAAGGCCTTGATTCAGCCGGTCTGTTTGTCCATTAGTTTGGGGATGGAAACCAGATGATAAAGCCACCTCTATTCTTAGTGTCTTACAAAATTGTCTCCAAAAACGGGAGATGTATTGGGGACCCCGGTCTGAGATAATGACTTGCGGCAGGCCATGAAGCCGAAAGATCTCCTGAATAAAGATTTTACTTAGTTCTTTAGCCGTAGGTAGTTTCTTTAATGCCGTGAAATGTGCCATTTTCGTGAAGGAGTCAATCATTACCATTATTACCCGATTCCCAACCGAAGGAGGCAAAGAGCACATAAAATCAGTGCATATAGTGTGCCACAGACCTGGTGGAACAGGTAAAGGACGGAGTAAATCTACTGGCTTATTACGAGGTGTTTTGACTTGTGCACAGATGGGACAAGAAGTCACATAGTTTTCAGTGTCTGTTTTAAGTGTGGGCCACCAAAAAGAGCGAAGCAGGAGCTCTTGGGTAGCCTTCATACCAGGATGACCTGTGATGGGAGAATCCTGGCACATTCGTAGGGCCTCTGTTTGGACTATTTTAGTAGGTAGGAACAAAGCCTTTTTGTGATAGTAGTATTCCTGATCGTTATGAAGCTGTGGTCGTAAATTGTTCATCTCAGTTGTTTCAAGGTTGGAATATTCAGTTTTAACTTTGTCTAGGAATTATTGTACCAACCCAATGATCCTATTATTTTCAAATAGGTTCTGCACAGGAGAATCACTACACTCAGGGTAGCGGCGAGATAGGGCATCTGCCAAAATATTTTGGGAACCAGGGATATATGTGATGTAAAAATCGTATTGACTAAAAAAGAAATCCCATCGAGCCTGCCGACTATTTTGGCATTGAAAGTTTCTCAAACACTGTAGATTCCGATGATCTGTGTGTGCCTCAAAAGGTTCTTTTGATCCCATAGGAAAGTGGCTCCATTCAGTGTAAGCTGTCTTCAGGGCGAGTAGTTCTCGTTCTAAAACCGAATAGTTACGTTCGGAGTCGGATAGTACGTGTGAAAGATAGAATACGGGGTGCTCTAACCCATCATCATCTTGTTTTTGTAGCAAAGCAGCCCCGATTGCTCTCTCTGAGGCATCTGTAACGACAAGGAACTGTTTAGTGGTGTCTGGATGCCGTAGAATGGAAGCTTGAATGAAGGCATTTTTTAACTCTTGAAATGCGGATTCGGAGTCTTAGGTCCAACAAAAACCCTTCCTTAGACTTTCTTTCTTAAGGGTTTGTGTAATATAACTGGTTCGCTGGGCAAAGTCGGCTATAAATTGACGATAGAAATTGGCCAATCCTAAAAAACACTGAGTTTCCTTGATGGAGGAGGGGGATGGCCAATCCAGAATGGCTTGGATCTTGTCTGAATCCATGGCAACACCTACTTGGTTGATGCAATTCCCCAAGTATTTTACTTCAGTTTGATCAAATTCTCATTTTTCTGGCTTGCAGAATAGATGATGTTGTCTAAGTCTTTCTAATACTTGGAGTACATGTTTAGTGTGTTGTTCTGGGTGGACAGAGAATATCAGAATGTAATCCAGATAGACGACCACTGTCTGGTGTAGGAGATCAGAAAAAATAGCGTCCATAAATCTCTGAAAGATGGAGGGAGCATTGGTAGGTCCAAAGGGCATCACCCGATATTCATAATGGCCGAAAGGTGTTCTGAAGGTGGTCTTCCATTCATCACCTTCTTTTATCCTTAAAAGATGGTATGCTCCCCTAAGATCTAACTTGGTGAATTTCTTAGCCCCTCTGACGGCTTCTAAGATATCCTTAATAAGAGGCAGAGGGTAGCGGTCCTTAGTAGTGATTTTATTCAATCGGCGAAAGTCTATACAAGGACGTAAGTCTTTCGTCTTCTTTGGTACGAAAAAGAGGGGAGCCCCTGCAGGTGGAGAGGAAGGGGCAATCAGACCACTTTGTACATTTTCCTCCAGATATTCCTTGAGGATCTTTTTCTCCGGCTCGGTTAGAGAATACATTCGCCCAAAAGGAACCAAGGCGTCTGCTTCCAGAGGAATGGCGCAATCGTATTCCCTATGAGGTGGCAGTACTGGCCTTTCTGGTTTCTGGAATACATTGGCATATTCCATATAATGTCTGGTTATTCCTTGTAGAACGTTGATGGAACATCCCACTTTTAATGGTGTTAGTAAGATGCTCTTCGGGGACCAATAGGTTCCTGCTAAATAACAATGCTGTTGGCAAAAGTGGGAGGAAAGAGAAATGGTTCTAGTTTCCCAATTAATATAGGGATTATGCCGGGTTAGCCATGAAATCCCCAGAATCATTACGTGATGCGGTGAGGATATCAAGTCGAAAGAAATGTTTTCTTGATGTTTCCCGAAATGCAGACATAACGTAGGAGTGATTTGCCTGACAGGTCCCGAGGCTAGGAGGGAACAATCCACTGTGTGGACTTGCTCTGGTACGTCCTTGGTTATCCGAGGAATCTGTCTTTCCATGGCCCATGTTTCGTCTAGCTAGATACCACTGGCTCCACAATCCAACAAGGCCAGTGCTCTTTCTTCACGGCCATCTGTTAATTGTAAGGTGACGGGTAAGAGGAAAAGAGCAGTTATTTATTCTCTGGAGGAACAGATGGAAGGTATCTCAGAATATCCTGTCCTCACCCTTCTCACAGAGGACGGGAGCTGGCGTTTCCCAAGGGCTTGGCTGGACGGATGGGACAGGTACGAAGTAGATGACCAGAAGCACTGCAGTAAAGGCAAAGTCCTTTTCGTCGCCTGTTTTCACGCTCACTAGTTGATAATGGCCCACGCGCCATATCGATCTGCATAGGCTCCTCACCAGTAGACCCTTTAGGTTCAGAACGAGTCTCCTCGGAACGATGAGGAATGGCGCGGGAGGTCATTGAGTGTGATGGTATACGATTCTTCTTCTCCACTCTTCGCTCATTTAGACGATATTTTATCGCAAGTGTCAAATCCATTAAACCCTTGAGATTCTCCACTCTGGCGGAGTGCACTAGTTCATCTATGATGTCATCCCAAAGACCCCTTCGAAACAGGGTCACCAAGGTACGCTCCACCCAAGAAGTTTCAGCTGCCAATTGTCTAAACGGTGTGATGTATTGTAGAACATCCTGACTTCCTTGTTGAATATCGCATAGAGCTTCTTCTGCCGAAGATTCAAGTCCAGGACGCTCAAACATTTGTTTAAAGGCAGCGATAAAGGCTGAATAGTTAGACAGGCTGGGATCATTGCCTGTCACCAAGGGGGTTGCCCAAATATCCAACCTTAGTTTTGTCTTGCATGAACTGTGAAGGACGGAATGCGAAATAGACTGTCAAGGCATCTAGGAATTCTCACAATTTGTTAGGATCCCCAGAGAAGCGAGGTGTGGTTGCAGAGATAGTAGGGACATCAGTGGCTCTAGAGGCTAGGGCTTGTCGGAAAGCCGTATTTTCGGTTCGTAGCTGTTGGAGTTCTTGGGCTTGTTTTTGGATAGTCAGGAGCAATGTTTGACTTGTTGGTTCCGTACTCATCACAGGATTCTCCATGGTTTCGGTCAGCGACTGAAGTTTTGGGCATTGCAATCTGTCATGATTCACCCTGGGCTTACCGTCTGTATTGGAGAGGGATGGTGTGGGGCCCTGGTTCCTGCAAGTCCTGCTCTGGCTGAGGTAGGGGCGACCCCTTCCGGTAGCCACGGTGCAGTTGACAATAGTACGCCACCACAGTCCATGCCCTCCAGAAGGAGCCCCAGAGAAAAAACCTCAAGGGGAAAAAAACCTCCAACAGGAACTCCCTGGAACAGAAGGAGGACACAAGGAATTAGCACTCAGGAGCCTGGAAATACTGGAAGGCTGAAGAAAAAACAGGAACAACTGGCGTCCAAGCGAAGACCAGCCGGAGCGTGACCACCACAGCAGAAGTGTTGCAACGCAATGAAAAGAAGAAATGATTCCCTTTATATACCCCTAGACAGGAAGTAATGGACAGGAAGAAGTAACACCACCATTTTGGATTGGGAAGGGGCTATAGCAATAGATAGGAAAAGACACCATAGTAAAAAAGGGAACAGATGCATGCAGGGGAAAGGGAGGTAGAAGGAATGCTGGGAAGGAGAAGGCATGGCTCAAGAACCATGCAGGAGGAAAAGGAAGGCCCTGAAAATGGGTAACCAGTAAGTCTGAAGCTAGGGGGGGGCGCAGACACCTCACGACAACACTCGCTGTGCGCGGCGAGGACCGATGCCCAATTCTGGGCCTCTGGCCTCGCTGCATCCAGAAAACAGCGCGCGGCCGGAGAGAAGGCCCGCCGCGGGCCCCGTGACCTTTGACACGGCCCGCGGCCTGACGTGCGGCCCGGCCGGGAGGCGCCGCAGGCTACCGCGGCACAACAGTCCCATCCAATAGGTCTGGGTGCTTATTATCAAACATTAAGACAAAGGCAGTTTGTCTAGCTTATTATCGTGAAAAGCATATATAAAAGCCAGTAAGCCTTGAACAGTTGGTTGTTATCACATTGTGTTACAGGCATTTTGTTACGTGTAATCTTAAAGATTACCTTAGTAGGCAATGGCTTTGACGTCAACCACCCACTCTGACAAACCCTGGAGGGTTTTCCTTTGATTATTCTTGTTAGGGCCTAATGTATATTGTTTTATAAGCTGTATTTTTCTGCATATTTTTTAATTGTATAACTGTAGGCCTGATGTTTGCCATTTTATGTGCCTTTGAATAGGCCGATGTAGGTAAGGTGTAAAGCCAAAATTAAAGAGTAAAGGCTTCCTCAGTTCAATGGAAAAAGTCATGCCAGATTTCACAGGATTGATCTGTAACTATGGAACACTATGACAAAGCCCGTAGGCCTGACCTAGTTATTGCGGAAAGCATGTGTTAAAGGCAATAGGCTTTTAATGATAGGTTGTTTTTTTATTACTGTATCCTGGTTAGTTGTGTTGTGCAAAGCTTACACTCAGCACAATGGATTTGAGTTGGTTATGGTAACAAGCCAATGATAAAGGCTAGAGGACTTATTGGTTCAATGGGAAAGGTTATGTAAGTGTTCTTAAGTATGATCTGTTTATAATGAAAAGTTATGACAAAGCAAGTAGGTGTTACTTATTGTAAAAAGCATGTGTTAAAGGCAATAGGCTTTTAAGGGTGGATTGTTGTTACACTCTGCAAAAGCCTGCACTTTGTTATGTGGAATCTCACATTTTACTGTAGAAGGCGAGGGTTTTGATGTTGGTGACCCCCTCCCCCGACCAAACCATTGGGACAGACAATTTGCTCAATGGTAATCCTCATTAGGCCCTATTAATAGGGATTTTATATTGTTTTGCTAACTATATTGTATACATATTTGTAACTTTGTTACAGTATACCTGATGGAAGGCTTGTGGGAAGGTGTATGAACCAACACAGTAGGTTTGGGTTTGTTGTGATGACAAGCCTATGATAAAGATTAAAGGCCTGATTATTTATAATTAAATGACATGATAAAAGCAGTAGGAAAGTACAAAGCATATGTTAAAAGTAAATATGCTTTTAAAGATAGATTGTTATTGCTCTGTATTAAAGACTACAGATGGGTATTTTTGTTTCATGGAATGTCACAGATTACCATAATAGGTAAGGGCTTTGGTGCTGGTTAACCCCTGTGACAAATTGTGTGTGTTTATAGAGAGAACCTTTGTTACACTTTCTTAGAAGATCGTAGACCTGGCATCCTTAGCATAGTTTTCCAGCTAAAATGGTTCCTTCAGACCTCCTTTTCTACTGACTTTGTTTTTGCTGGCCGTAGGCCTGTGTGCACTTTACTACTGCTAACCAGTGCTAAAGTGCTTGTGCTCTGTCCTTAAAACATGGTAGAATTGGGTTTATATCAAATTGGTACATTTAATTTAGCTGCAAGCCCTGAATAAAATGGCACTAACAGTGGCCAGGGGCTGTAAATTGAATGCACGCTGATTGTGCCACCTACTTACATAGCACATTAAACATGTCTCAGGTCTGCCACTGCAGCCTGTGTATGCAGTTTTAAATTGCCATGTCGACCTGGCAAAATAAACCTTTTACCAGGCCCAAACCTTCCTTTTTACTACAAACATGCCACCCCTTGGGAAGGCCCTAGACATCTTAGGTGGCAGGATGCAGTGTATTTAAAACATAGGGCATGTATTTTTAAACTGTACATGTCCTGGTAGTGAAAAACCCTTAAATGTGTTTTCACTACTGCAAAACCTATCTCCCCTATAAGATTACATTGGGTTTACCTTGTTACATTGAATACGTTCTAAATCCCAGATGAGAGCAGGTTACCAGTTTATGTTTAGTCTCTTTTGGAATTGCAATGAAAAATCATAATTTATGGTGAAGTTAAAGATTTCAGAATGCTACTTCAAAAAAGTTGGCATTTTTCTGCTTTACCATTGGCTGCCTGCAGCCTGTCCTTGGGTCACATGGCTGGGTGCAATCGACAGTTGGGCTTAGTGTATTCCTTCCAGACAGCTACACACACTACGGAGCTTAGGTGTACCTCGATGGGCCACTACTGGCAGGATGGGAGGGAGTAGCTGGACACAGCCCACCTACACTTGAGTAGACTTCCACACATAGGGCTACATACCCCCTGTAGTTAGTCTGGGGGCAGGGCCATGAAGGCAAGGCAGCTGTGCACTTCAAAGACCTGTCTCTAGAAGCTTCTCCCCACTTCAAAGGCACAACTGGGTCAGACACTAACTCTTCAGTTCAATTCTGGGCCTGTGGATACTCTGCCAGGAAGAAGAACTGTTGTGCTGCACAAGGACTGCCACTCTGCTGGACTGCTGCTCTAATGGACTGCTACCCTTTAGTGTTCACCTGATGCCTGCTGCCCTGGGTGAGAAGGATTGGACCTACATCTACTGAACCCAGGACCCTAAAATGACTCCAAGGTCCAGTGGACTGGCCTCCAGACTTGAGCCTCAGGGATAGAAGGCTCCAACGATCTTGAACCAAGCACCTGGACTCTGCAATCTGTGAATCTACACTGTCAACTGGAGCCAACCCAATCCTGGACCTTGAAAGTGGGCCTAAGGTTCTCTGACAGCCTCTGTGAACCAGCAGAACCAACGCATCTCCTCTGCTGTGCAGTGCAAACATGACTAGAACTGATGCACTGCTGCTGCTGAGTGGATTAGACCCATCACAAAGACCTGCAATGCATCGCAGCCCATTGGAACTGCCATTGTGTGCTGCATTCTTGGCGCATGCCTTCGCATCCCTTCTTGAAAGCAGCCTCGTCATTGATGCCAAAATCAGCATTGCAGCCTCCCAGTTTATCGGAATCGACACTTCGCTCCAGCTGCCCAACACATGCTCAATGTCGGACTTCGAATCACAGGCCCTCATTGACAGGATCCTTGATGATGACACTGGACTTCGCACCCCAGGCTTGCCTGACTTTGGGAACTGATGCAGCGCTTTAACTGTGCACACATCTTCAACACAGATCCTTGCAATGCTCCGCAAACCAGGATCAAAGATACCTTGTTCAGTGGGCCAAACTGGATCCTTCTAGTCGGCCCGTGCTCCATCATGGTCAGCCTGAACTTGTTACTTTGTCCCAGTCTGGCACGACCAAATATCCACAGTTGCCGCTTTGTGCTTTTTGGCACTATTTTCCCTAAACTCTTTAAAATTGCTTATCTCGTATTCTACTAATTGGATTTTTGCCATTTTGATCTTGTGTTATTTATTTTAAAAATCAATTTTTTCCTAAATAGGTGTGGGTCCCAAGTGGGAACTCCCTGCCAGAGAGAGGAGCAGTGTTTCTTTCCGCAACCTGTCCCCAGAGTAGCTGGCAGAAAGGAAATCAGAGAGGGAGTTTAGGGTGCAAATGGCCCAGCTAAAAATGAAAGAGAGGAAACTGCCCATGGAGGAAAAGAAGGCTGAGAGGTCCTTGGAGGAGAAAAAATTGAACTAAGCCTAAAGGAACTTAGCCCAAAGGAGCTGGACCTCAAGGCCAGACAGGCGGAGTCCAGCAGTAGTGATTGCGGTAGTATTTCTACAGTAGCTTCTGAAAACAAGAGGGTCCATATTCCTAAAGGTCTGGTGCCTACTGCCTGACTTTGTTGTGAAGGATGACATCAACAAGTGGTTTGAATCACATGGGTTGGCTTTGCAGATGCATAGGATCCCTGAGGAGGCTTGGTGAGTAGTCTCTGGGACTACATCCCTAGTGAGGTGAGGGATGCCGTACTTGCCCTAGCTAAGGGAAACAGCATGAGGTATAGCCTCATAACATGGTTATGGTAGTGGCACTGTTAGCAGTAGCCCCTTCCTCCAGGTCAGGGGGGGGCACCCTGAACCTGGCCTTCCAATCCAGGGTCTGTACCCTTAGATTGCACTGGGGCCAGGGGTGAGGCTCTCTCTCCCCTGCCCCTACTCTCAGGCTTCTGCACCCCCCCTCAGGGAGAGTATCCCTTGAATTCACACCAGGGGGAGTGATTGGGCAAACTGCCCACCCCTTCAGGTCAGGGTTTACCCCCTGCACCTGATCCTCCAGTCCAGGGTCTGTACCCACAGACTGGACCACTGCCTGGCAACCCAGGACTTCCTGAGGGGCATACCTACCCCCCACCAGGTCAGAGTTTACCCTCTGAACCTGGTCATCCAACCCAGAGTCACCACCCTGCGGTTGAGCCACTTCCTGACGCACCAGGACTTCCTTGGGAGCACACTTACCCCCCATCAGGTCAGAGTTTACCCCCTGAACCTGATCATTCAACCCAGAGTCACCTCCCTGTGGTTGAACCATTGCCTGGCACACCAGGACTTCCAGGAGGGCACACTTACCCCCCTCAAGGGACACACTGTCCCCAAGGGCCACACAAGAGTCTGGCTGGTGCAGGTCTCCTGACCTCTGCCCATCTGACAGAGTCTGGATTCCCCCAACCCAGAAATGGTCTCACCTAGGTCATTCCTGAGGGGCTCGGCTCTCAGAGGTGACCCCTGACCCTCCAGGTTCTCCACTGGGGTCCGCAACCCCCTCTCAACCCTCTGTCAACTTCTGCACCCCCTCACTAGGAGTGGTACTGCCAGACACCAGAACTGGTGGGAAGCTGGCTACAGCCACCCCCCCCCCCCAAGTTCTCCTGACACTGTGGGGTCTCCCTCAACAGATAGCACTATGGTACAGACTAGGCTCCCCTCCTGGTGTTCCCTCATGGAACCCTCCAGGACCTGGGACCGGATCTCAGGCACCTTGGGCCTCAACCCATCCCCATTCCCTCTACTCTGAGACTGGACATGGGGTCCCTCACCTATCCCACTACACTGGGACCTATCTGGGACACTACAATCCTTCCCTACCTCACCTGGTTAGGAACTACCTAGACCACTCCTCTCAGGAGCACCCCCAAATGCCTCTTCAGACTCTCTGGTACTCACCCAAAAGTCTGCCTCCAGTGTAAGTTCCCTGGGGTCAGAGAACTCACACTCCACCGGGTGTTGGCGTAGCTCTGGAAAATAAGGACTAGACATATGCTCTCCAGCAATTACATCACTCAGCCCCTCACATGAATTAACCAAAGTACCCTTCACCCAACCATCCAGTGACTCTGCTTTGAAAAAGCAGCCCACATCACCCTCCTGAGACTGGTGAGACAGTACCTGACTGTTCCTGACACTCAGCCCACAGTCTTCTGGGATGTCTTAACACTTCATACCCAGGACTTCTACCTGGGGGGAACCCCTCTACCTGTCCCTCTCACCTAGAGTCAGTAGAGTGTCCCACCCACCAGTAGGAATATGACTCCCCATGCCAGTTCCCCAATCCAGTTCCCCAATCCACCTCAGGGACCCTGTGCATCACTGGAGCTACCTCATACCCCTGAACCTCCTGGTGTGTGTTAACTCCCTCCTTCAAGTAGGGCACCACAACTCTGGGCATGTGCACTTCTTCAGCAGCAATTGATATAACATTGTTGCTGCCAACATTCCAGCTGGACTCAGCCTTCCTGACTGCCAGCTCTTCCAGTTTTAGCTCATAAGCCCAAATCATAGTTTCTATCTCGAAGTCCCTTTTCCACTCGTCGAACTCCCTTTGCATCCTCAACTTTTCTGCCTCCAACCGGCGAGCCATTTCTGCCTGTCTGTCCTGCACATCTTTAGGAGTCAGACCCTTAGAGGACCTACTGCTACCACTCCTGGAGACCCTCCCCCCAGATGTAACAGGTACCTCTAATACACCACGGGGTAGACTCTGCACTTTCCTATCCATATCTTCTGTGTGCCCCCCAGCTTCCTTGGCTGTCACCTAGGCCCTCAATGCCTCTTGCAGCTCCCCCTTCCTGGTGGAGCTCTTAACGGAACAGGCAAGATCTTCACAGAACTGTTTCAATTGAGCAACTGAGTACCTCTTCAGTTTCCCTAATTCAAACACAGCTCCAGCTGTTGCATCTCCAGATTGAGACATGATGGCAACAAGTGCAAAGTTCCAACGGCAGAAAACAAGTTCCCAATGAAGTAAAACGAATCAGTCAAGGGATCAGCAAAATCATGGAAGTGGAACAAAAAGGAGTCCTTAAGAGAAAAATGAAAGATCACCAAACAAGTAGTATGTGGTCACGTAGTGGTCTGAGATCAAAACAGTAGTGTACACTTAATCACTGTATGTCAAGTACAAATACATGCCCAAATCCCAACTGCTGATCACTAATGTTAGAAATGGGGTCTTTTGTTGACAGTAAGGTTAACCCCTGTTCAAGCAAGGACCCTCACTCTAGTCAGGGTAAAAGAGAATCACCCTCAGCTAACCCCTGCTTACCCACTTGGTAGCTTGGCAGAGCAGTAGGCTTAACTTCAGAGTGCTAAGTGTAAAGTATTTGTACCAACACACACAGCAACTTAATGAAAACACTACAAAATGACACAACACAGTTTTAGAAAAATAGGAAATATTTATCTAAACAAAACAAGACCAAAATAACAAAACTCCGACATACACAAGTCAAGTTATGAATTTTTAAAGATTAAACTCAAAAATAAAACACAAAGGGGGTCATTCTAAGTCTGGCGGGCGGCGGAGGCCGCCCGCCAGACTTCCCCCACCAAAATACCGCTCCGCGGTCGAAAGACCGCTGAGAGTATTTTGGGATTTGCCCTGGGCTGGCGGGTGACCGCCAAAAGGCCGCCCGCCAGCCCAGGGCAAATCAACCTTCCCACGAGGACGCCGGCTCAGAATTGAGCCGGCGGAGTGGGAAGGTGCGACGGGTGCAGTGGCACCCGTCGCGTATTTCAGTGTCTGCAAAGCAGACACTAAAAAATACAGAGTGGGGCCCTCTTACGGGGGCCCCTGCAGTGCCCATGCCATTGGCATGGGCACTGCAGGGGCCCCCAGGGGCCCCGCGGCACCCCCTACCGCCATCCTGTTCGTGGCGGGAGACCCGCCAGGAACAGGATGGCGGTAGGGGGTGTCAGAATCCCCATGGCGGCGGAGCACGCTCCGCCGCCATGGAGGATTCTCAAGGGCAGCGGAAAACCGGCGGGAGACCGCCGGTTTTCCAAATCTGACCGCGGCCAAAGCGCCGCGGTCAGAATGCCCTGCGGGGCACCGCCGGCCTGTCGGCGGTGCTCCCGCCGACCCTGGCCCCGGCGGTCTCAGACCGCCGGGGTCAGAATCAGGGCCAAAATGCTTCGATGAGATGTTAACACGGCGTCGTGACAAAGTCGTTCCCAACAAGCCGACACCAGCGGCGCCAGACACGGAGTTGCGTAGACCCCCAAGTACAGTACCTTTGGTGAAGAGTGAAAACAAGCCGATGCGCGAAGTCGGGGATCGCGGCGTCTGTGCGAAACATTGAATCCACGCACTTCGAGTGGCATCGGTCACGATGTGGTGCTGTGACTTCCACGGAGTTGCGGACTTCAGCGGGGCTGCAGCGGCGTCGGGCCTGCGAAGGTCGTCACGTTCCAGCGAAGATCACGGAGTTGGTTGCAGGCTGCGTCACCGGATTCAGCAGCGCTGTCGGTCCGAAGTCGTCCGAAGTCGATTTCCTTGGATTTCCACCAGCTTTCCATTCAAGGGCCCAGGGACTGGATAGGGCACCACTTGTCAGAGCAGGAGTCTCTTCAGAGACTCCAGGTGCTGGCAGAAAGAAGTCTTTGCTGTCCCTGAGACTTCAAACCACAGGAGGCAAGCTCTAAATCAAGCCCTTGGAGATTTCTTCACAAGATGGAAGGCACACAAAGTCCAGTCTTTGCCCTCTTACTCTGGCAGAAGTAGCAACTGCAGGATAGCTCCACAAAGCACAGTCACAGGCAGGGCAGCACTTCTCCTCAGCTCTTCAGCTCTTCTCCAGGCAGAGGTTCCTCTTGATGTCCAGAAGTGATCTAAAGTCTGTGGTTTTGGGTGCCCTTCTTATACCCAATTTCTCCTTTGAAGTAGGCCTACTTCAAAGTAAAGTCTCTTTTGAATGTGAAATCCTGCCTTTCCCAGGCCAGGCCCCAGACACTCACCAAGGGGTGGGAGACGGCATTGTGTGAGGACAGGCACAGCCCATTCAGGTGTAAGTGGCCACTCCTGCCCTCCCTCCTAGCACAGATGGCTCATCAGGAAATGCAGTCTACACCCCAGCTCCTTTTGCGTCACTGTCTAGTGTGAGGTGCAACCAGCCCAACTGTCAAACTGGCCCAGACAGGGAATCCACAAACAGGCAGAGTCACAGAAATGGTATAAGCAAGAAAATGCTCACTTTCTAAAAGTGGTATTTACAAACACACAATCTTAAAATCAACTTTACTAAAAGATGTATTTTTAAATTGTGAGCTCAGAGACCCCAAACTCCACATGTCCATCCGCTCCCAACGGGAATCTACACTTTAATCAGATTTAAAGGTAGCCCCCATGTTAACCTATGCAACAGTGAAAAATGAATTTAGCAATATTTCACTGTCAGGACATATAAAACACATTACTATATGTCCTACCTTAACCATACACTGCACCCTGCCTTTGGGGCTACCTAGGGCCTACCTTAGGGGTGCCTTACATGTAAGAAAAGGGAAGGTTTGGGCCTGGCAAGTGAGTACACTTGCCAAGTCGAATTTACAGTTTGAACTTCACACAGACACTGCAGTGGCAGGCCTGAGACATGATCACAGAGCTACTTATGTGGGTGGCACAACCAGTGCTGCAGGCCCACTAGTAGCATTTGATTTACAGGCCCTGGCACCTCTAGTGCACTTTACTAGGGACTTACTAGTAAATCAAATATGCCAATCATGGATTAAACCAATCACATATAATTTACACAGAGAGTATATGCACTTTAGCACTGGTTAGCAGTGGTAAAGTGCTCAGAGTTCAAAAGCCAACAGCAACAGGTCAGAAAAAATTAGGAGGCAGGAGGCACAAAGATTGGGGCTGACCCTGCATACGCAAAAAAGTCCAACAAAGACCTTATCTATTAAAGGTGTTACACAGCACTTTACATGTAGGATTCGGTTTCAAGGCATCACTAGAGAGTACTGAGTGAAGCTTTGGGGTTTTGTGTCTTGCACTGATCCGATTAGGGAGCCTGACACTATTAAACTATCATCAGCCTATCTGGAAGGGCTGCTCAACGTTTCTTCCTTCAGTGACCACCAGATTTAAAAGGCAAACTGCTGTAGTCCAGTTTCTCTCAGTGACCATCGCCTATGGAATGTCCCCACTCTTGAATTTATTGGCCTCTACAAATCCCAGCGTCCACCTGGAAAAGAAAACCAACTAATTTGTTTTATAGTCCTTTCTTTGTGGGCACCCAGAGTAACTTGAGGAAAAATGCTTTGGGACTCGTTTGATACTACATATTAAGGCCCATATTTATACTTTTTTAGCGCCGCATTTGCGTAATTTTTTGATGCAGAAACGGCGCAAACTTGCAAAATACAATGGTATTTTGTAAGTTTGCGCCGTTTTTGTGTCAAAAAGAGGTGCAAATGCGGCGCTATAAAAGTATAAATATGGGCCTTAATTCTGGCAGCAGGCACATACATTTCAAGGTCTTTTAAAATGATATTGACTTTTCATGCTGCATGGCGGCCATGGCGCTCACAGCATGAGCAGGCACAACAGCATAAACTTGATCGGGGGTATTGGAGCACTGTTCACATTGTTCATAGTTACCTAATCAGAGTCATTTCATGTGGCTCTCCCCTTAAAAAAAAACATTTGAAATTGGTAAATGCTCTACATAAAATAGAAATCCTCAAATCAAGCAGAGGCCAGCACAGAGGGAGAGCTGATACTACAATATTCACTTCACTTGGGAAACTCGCCCCATAATTCTTTGTAGGGCATTACTTTTACAAAACAGTTATGCTCATGTGGTGGCCCAAGGACAATGGGACCATCACCAAAACGTTCTGCACAACACACTCTTTCTGTCTAGGCTATCTCTGGGTCCCCACACTAGGTTAATGGGGACCCCAAAATATCAACCCCTGCAACCATTCAGTGTCTCTTTAAGCACTCTCATGGCTGGAACTTTTGTTTTACAGATAGGAATAGCTTGTGTTTTAAGGGCCTTGTTTGTAATATCATTGTTGAAGGCCTGCTATCCCCAAAAATGTGTAATGCACTATGCTCACTAGGGGCTAAATTATGGTTACATTGCATTATTTATTGCTATTTTCTTTTTGTGTGGTTATGCTTTCTAGGAGCTAACTATATAGTTACATGACCATGCTTCTTACAAAGGCTATTTTCATTATGGTGTCGTCTAGGGGCATGCTAAAATATTAATTGCATGGAAACTTGCCTCATACTGCTTTGCAGGGCATTACTTTTGCAAAACATTTTTACCCATAACTCATCCTGTGGTGGTCCTAGGACCATGGGACCACCCTCAAAACATTCACCATGACGTGCTCTTTCTGTCTACATCATCTCTGGGCGGGACTCAGAGATGATGTAGACCTAACCTAACCGGGTCGGGCATTAGGTTAGTGGGGACCCCAAAATAATAAACCCTCCCACCATTCAGTGTCTTTTAAGCTTTCTGATGGCTAGAACTTTTGTTTTACAGCTGGGAGAAGTTTTGTTTTAACAGCTTTATTTGTAATATCATTGCAATAGGCCTTCTAGCCCTAAAAACACCCTTTAGGGTCTTAGTATATGGTTACACTGCATTACTTTTTCCTGTTTTTTTCATGGAGATATGCTCTCTGGAGGCTAACAATATGGTTACATGACCATGTTTCTTACAGTTTGTATTTTTGTTAAGGTGCCCTCTGGGGCTGTCTGGAGCATTACACTCTGATGCCAAAAGTTTATTTCTGATAAAGAGTTATATGATAATTGTATTTATTTTTATTAATTTCTCTTTATTACAATTATGACCATGATTCGGGCCATTTTAACATCCTTACTACACTATGACTGTTTGAACACTCTTGATATGTTTGGGTGACCCTTCTAGTTTATTTCTCCTCTGTGGCTGTTTTTTGTCTTATTTGGGAGAATTGTGTTTGCCAGCCACTAACTCAGATGGTGGGGTGGTGAAAGTGGTATTCTATTGGAATTGCCATGGCAGATTTAAATTAGGATGCTAAATGGCAACATTTTCATTTTTGGCTGCAGACAGAGGAAAAAGGTAAATGGAAGTGCTTTAGTTATATGCAAGCCCACTGGAGTTATATGGCAGGAAAAGACACAATTATGAGGCAGGGTTGACCAATTTACGTGGCAAGAAAAGTCCAGTTATGAATTTAAAATGCCAACAGCTCTAACTCAAGCAAATGTGAGACCAATTGCATTGCAAATGCTTGTTCTCTTATTGTTTCTCAAGAGGGTACTCCTCTCCAGGCAGTTGCGTGCTTACATGCTCATTTTATCTGTGGTGTGCAGCATTCCAAGTATGCTTCTAAATGTGGTGGCTATTCTTGAACTTTAAAACTACATTGGACTATTTACAATACCTTTTCAAGGTGGACAACCTGCTGCTATATTTAGTTTAGTTACTGTAAGCATATTCCCTTTATGTTTAGATGGCAGCATGTTTTATTCTTCTTGTGTTCCTTTAATTTATTTTGCATATGTTGTTACATGTGTGTGTGTTTTGTTGTGGTTGTGTCAAAGGGTGAATAAAAGAATGAGTTAGTGGTTAGATGAATCAATGAATGAGTGCAAACATGAGTGAAAGGGCACACAGATGAGTGCTTAAACCCAACATCATCATTGCCATTAAACACACTTTAAATCATAAGTGAGACCTATTGGAATTATCAATGCTTGTTAGCTGTTAGATCAGACAACCCTTATTGTGATCTTCCCCAAAACCATTTGCTTCTACCCTCCTGTTTACTGAAATTAATTTGTGTTGGCCTTATGGCTCTGTGCACTTTACTACTGCTAACCTGTGCTAAATTGCTTGTGCTCGTGCCTCTAAATATGGTAAAATTGTCTTACACCCAATTGGCACATTTGATTTACTTATAATTCTCCAGTAAATTGGTATAACATGTACCCAGGGCCTGTAAATTAAATGTTACTAATAGGTCTGCCATCACTTATTGTGCAACTCTCTTAAATAGCCCTTTAAAACATATCTCAGGACTGCCTAATGCAGTTTTAAACTGACAATTCAACCTGGCAAAGCAAACTTTTTGCTATGCCAAAACACCCTTTTTACTACCTATAAGTTACTCCTAGAGTAGGCCCTAAACAGCCCGTATGGATGGGCCTAAGCATCCTTTTTAATACCTATAAGTCACTCCTAGAGTAGGCCCTAAACAGGACATAGGACAACATTGGGTAAGCTCATTGCATGTAATAAGTGAGAGCTTTTATTTGGGAACAGGTGAAAATGTCATGTTTGGTTTCAAAAGACTTGTAATTTTAAATCCTCTTTAATGTGATAATCAGAGTTTAAGTCATAATTCTAAAAATGGCAATTTTAGAACGTTGTCATTTTCTTGGTCTAATCATTTGGTGCCTGCAGCCTGTGTCCTAGGTCACATTGCTGCGATTGGCATGGCAGTTGGCTTTTGTATTTTCCTCCTAAACAGTGAGACAAAGGGGGTGGGTGTTGGCAGGATGAGCAATCCTGGAAGGATATGTTAGGTGGAGCTGTTCCCTGCCCCACTTACAATTCAAAGTAGCTACCTCAGCCCACTCACAAAGAACTTCACACTAGCCTTTTGTCACCCCGGAACCCTTGGAGCCTGAGCATGGAGGAAGGAAATTTCAAAAGCACCTGTGAGGAAGGGGGGACTCTAGAAGTTTCTTCCCCTTCAAAGCTGGCACCAGGTATGACAAGCCTTTGCAATGCAATGGGCCTTGCATGTGCTTGAGTTAGAGCTGTTAGTGTTGTAAACTCCTAACCGGACTTTTCTTGCCACATAAACTGAAAATGAAAAGTAATACAGTTTCACATAAGCGAACTGATTCAAAGCGCCAAGATAGTGTGAAGAAGCACACAAAAGGAAAAAGAAGTTTGCTTGCAGTCAAACGTATCGGCAAAAGTGCACTTAGCTATGTAACAGGGGTGATGTCCAAGGTGGCACCTAAACCGCCCCAAGGAGCATTTACCATTGAAAATAAAGGATATTTGAAGGACAAGCCCATGAGCGAGTGATAGCTTATGGGCGTTCGGTGGGCATGGTTAACAGCCCAGATATATACCAACACATCGGAAAAGCGGCACTTGAGCGCTGCTATGCTCAACCTAAAAACAGGACCCTCAGACCGACTCTTCACTTCCCTCCTGGACCTGTGGAGGACGCCCAGATGGATTGCTTTGTATTCCAGAGGACTGCCCTGGTGCTAGAGGCCTGGTTTATACTTCAGAAGTCTGCCCTGTTGCTACCAGGGGACCACTTGCTGCTTGAAGCCTGCCTTGTACCCTCAGAAGACTACCCTGCAGATTGAGGCCTGTCTTTCTGCTTGATCTCAAGGCGACCAGAATGAGTCCAAGGGCTGGTTGGCTGGCCTCTTGTTTTGAACTACAGGGGCATAAAAAGCTCCAACAACCTTGAATCCACAGCTAGACCCAGTCTGAAGTTAGTTCTGCCCTCCAAGAGGTGCCCATCAAGACCTGGACCCTTGGAAGTGGTGCTAGATGTGCCCAAGAACCCAAAAACCAAAAACTTGAGATTGTGGAAAATTTTACATCAAAACGTGCTTGAGAACTGACAAGAGACCAGGACCTACCTGCTCACTGATCTGGCCATGGTGCAGCTCTGGTTGGCCTGACGTCTCAGTATCTCTAGCTACTTTCTTCTCTGCAGCAGCAAATCCTGTTTGGGGGCTCCTCTTTGGAAGGGTATCTAGCCTCCTGGAGCCCTTGTCAGCTGCAGCCTGTAGCTTCGTCACACTGGAGGTTTTTGACTTCACCCCACCTTCATACGGTGGGTCCCCGATGACAACGCCTCCTCTCCAACACCACTGGCTGTCCTGCCCCTCTGAACTTTATCTTTTCAGACATTTTTCTTCAATAATTCTTCTAAGTCAAAAAGTTATTGGAGACCCTGGCCCAATCCACTTCATGTGCACTCTATTGCAGTCGGCCATAACTTTAGACTTTGTCCCGGTTTTACGTGACTAGATGTCGGTAGATGGTGCTTCAATCTTTTAGGTGCTTGTTTTCACCAAAACTACTAAAACTTCACACCTCTGGTTCTATTGATGGGATTTTTGACATCATTTTATTTAGTAGAACTTCCTCTATCTTTTTTAATTGATGTAGGATTGTTCCGGTGTTGTATTTTCACTATATTACTGTTTGAGTGCTGCATAAACACTTAAGACATTACCTCTAAGTTAAGCCTGACTGGTGTGTGCCAAGCTACCAGAGAATTAAGCACAGGTTAATTTAGTGACTTTTGTAGTTCACCCTTACAAGGGTTGTGATTTCTGCTTCAGAAGGGGTCTCACCTTCTGAAACAAAAACCCAATTTCCTACATTAGGTCTATGTTTTTACAGCACAGCTGTCAGTGGGCTTTGGTTCCACCCCTTTTAACTAATTGCTTTTTTCAACCAGCCTTTGTCAGCCATTGGCTTGCAACTTAGACAATCATATCAGGTCACTGCACTGGTCATCTCTGTTGATCAATCAAAACCTTAGTGAGAGTGGTGCAGAACATTGTTGGCCATATATTTTAGACCTGTCAGCTCTTGGTGTGGGTTTACCCTGTCTTTTTGCTTCTGACCTCCTGGTTTTGATCCAGTGCCGAATTTCATTTTTGGTGACTTTAGGACTCTAGGCACTATACCACTGCTGACCAGTGCTAAAGTGCAAGTGCTCTCTGTCTAAATTATATTGGTGATTAGTTTCTCCATGATTGGCTTATTTAATTTACTAGTAATTCCCTAGTATGTGGTGTGCCCAGGGCCTGTAAATCAAATGCTACCAGTGGGCCCGCAGAATTGATTGTGCCACCCACACGAGTAGCCCTGAAAACATGTCTCAGGCCTGTCACCACAGTGCCTGTGTGTGCAGTTTTAAACTGTCATTTGGACCTTGCAAGTGCACCCACTTGCCAGGCTCAGCGCCTTCCCTTTTACTAAATGTAAGTCACCCCTAAAGTAGGCCCAAGGCAGCCCCATGGGCAGGGTGCAGTGTATTTAAAAGGTATGGCTTGTATTGCCATTTCCAGTGAAATGCTGCTAAATTCAATTTTTTGCTATTGCAAGGTGTATCTCTCCCATAGGGTTACATGGGGATCGCCTTGAAATATATTTAAAGTGTAACTTTCTATTGGGAGTAGCTAGAGGTACGGAGTATGGGGGTTTCTGAACTCACAATTTAAAAATCCAACTTTTGGTGAGGTTCGTTTTTTAAAGTGAGAAAGTGGGCATTTTCTTTCTTAACAATTCTGTGCCTCTGCCTGTCTGTGGAATACACATCTGGGTTAGGATGATAGTTGGGCTGTTTATGAATTCACTCTAGACACTCGCACAATGGGAGCTGAGGTGTGCCCTGCATTTCCTGGTGGGCTTCCTGAGCTAGACTGGTCAGAGGAGCTGATGCTTGCACCTGAATAGGACTGTACCTGTCCTCACATAAAGCAGTCTCCAACCCCCTGGACTCTGTCTGTGGCCAGGGCAGGGAAAGGCAGGCTTGTGTGCACTAAAAGAACTTCTCTTTGAAGTTTGCCTATTTCAAAGACAGAAATGGGTATAAATACTGGACCTCTGATCCCACATAGTTGGAACACTTCTGGACTGAGGACATTCTGCCAGGAAGAAGAGCTGGATATGGTAGGAATGACTGCCACTCTGCCTGTTGCTTTGTTGTGCTGGCCTGCTGCTTGCTGCTTCTGACCTGGGAGTGAAAGGACCAGATTTTGCTTTCTCCATCCTGCTTTCCAAGGTTCTCCAAGAGCTTGAATTGAGCTTGCCTCCTGTTAAGAAGTCTCAGGGACATTAAAGACTTCTGCTACCAGCACCTGTGCTCCTCTGCTCAGAGCCCTGCCCTGTCAAATGGTGCCAAATCCAGTTCTGGGCCTTTGAAGGAGGTTTTTGGTGCTACAAGAAGAAAATGCATGCATCGACTCACTGTGTCATTCCGAACCAACGTATCGCTGTAAAGATTCAATGCATCGCTGCTGCCCACACCGGACTATGGGCCCCGCTTGACGCATCGACCACAGTTTTCACCGCAGGCCCCAGCTTTCCATCATAGCGCATCAGAAGAACCACTGCTGCATGAATTTTGAGCACCACATCACCGAAGCCTGTGACGCACCATCCTGACTCCGATGCAGCGTTTGCTGCATTGCTGTGAGATCGATGCATCACGGCTTGACTTGCGACACATCATCCCTGGGTGGCATTTTCTTATCAACACTGCAGTAAGGAACAAAGCTTTGTGCCGCAGCCGACGCATCACCTCTTCTGTGACAGTAAGGAACTGATGCATCACCTCCCCTGCCTAGCAGTAAGGAACTGACACATCACCTCCCCTGCAACGGTAAGAAACCAAAGCATCTCAGGCTTTTTCTACGCATCACCTACCCTGCAGCCCATGTTGTCTTTGTTATTGATGCATCTCAGGAACTTTGCCTCAGTCAAGCACTATCTTGATTTCAAGGAGATACAATTACATTTATTCCTTTAAAAGTGATATCTTTGCTTGTGTATTTATGTCGTTCTGGTCTGGTCTTGCTTTACTCAGATAAATATTGGCTAGTTTTCTAAACTGCTATGGAGTACTCTTCTGGTAATTTCACTGTGTTACTGTGTGTGTGTGGGCAAATACTTTACACATTTCCTCTGAGATAAGCCTGACTGTTTGTGCCAAGCTACCAATGGGGTGAGCAGGGGTTATCTTAGCTGTAAGGCTCTCTTACCCTGAGTAGAGTTTGGGTCCCTACTTCGACAGGGTGCAAACCACTGCCAACTAGACACCCCATTTCAAACAATAGATTTGCACAGCTAATAGGAGTGGTGAGGCGCTACTCCTGTGTAGGGATGGGCAGTGAATTCCGCTCCGCTGGTAGAGTTAACAGAGTTTTTGACACTCTAAGCTCCGCTTGGAGTACGGACTTCAGCCAAAAACTCCGTTAGCCCTCAGCAAAGAGGAGCTCACCGGCGTGCAGACTGCAGCCCAGTTATTGGCCACACGGCGCAAGCACAAGCACAGACAGTCTGAACTAGCGCTGTGTGGCCTATACCTGGGCTTCACTTTCAACTCATCGCAAAATGAAGACAACATTTGCCCCGCTACAACAGGCTTTGCTTTCTGCCGGTTGGAGGCATGGAGCTGCTGCAAGCTGCTGCTGAGAGGCTGCACCGGCGCCAGCTCCGGATTCAGGCCTCCCTCCTTTCACTGTTCTCAGCAGCCCGGGAACAAGGAGCAGAGGGAGGCAGAGACCCCCCTTGACCCAGCTCAGACCCTTGTTTCACTTTATCTTCTATGTGCAGTGTTCACATGGGGGCCACGCCAGGCATGGACAGGATTTGAGGGGGGCTGTGCTTGGAAAAAAGAAACTTGCAGTCAGAACTCAACTTGAAAAGAACCTCGGTCTCCCCAGAGTCCCTGGGTAAGGAAGTGGTGTTATGGGGTAAGGTGCTGAGGCTAGCAGGGAGAGTTGAAGTCAGGGGGAGCATCAGCTGTTGAGTGGTAGTCCGGCAGCCTTTGCCAGATAGAGATTTGTGTGGCCTGAGAGAGTGCCTTAGAGCCCAGTGGCAAGCAAGGCTAGGTACTTAGTGAAAATATAAGGCTGCTGGTGGTGAGCTGGTTTGCTGTTGCTAGTGCTGGACTCTAAAGAAAGGGTGGTCTGAGGCTGTGTGTAAGTGCAGAGGAAGCAATTGCAAGGCTGGTGCAAGACAGGAGGTGTGCTTGGCCCTCCGTAGCAAGTTTGTGAAGGAGGGCAGTTGGTGAAGGGAAATGTGCATGTGTGGAATGTAGCAGGCTCCAGGCTGGTGGGCTGTGTCAGCACAAGAGGCCTGAAACTGCAGCATTCACTGCCTACGGCATACCACCCGGCCTGAATGTGCCTGATCTCAGAAGCGCTAAGCAGGCCTGACTCTGCTTAGTGCATTCAAGATCAGATGCATTCAAGCCAGGGTGGTAGGGCAGGCGGCACTCTGCCACATTTGGAACTCCACTTGCGGAGTGGAAGTCCGTAAGCTCTGTACACCCCTACTCCTTTGTGAACTGAACAGCATACCACTGCAGTGCTCAGCCCCTTCAGAATATTCCCTCTAGCTGTGCCGATCTCTCTTCACTGCTAGCGGTCTCAGCAGCCTTTTGCCGTTCTGATTTCCAAATAAACTGTCTGCGACACTCTTTGGCTCACGCTAGACCCTCAGAGGGCTTAATAATGCCTGCGGCCAAACTGTGCACAATATTATAAGATTCATGGTTAACCTGGTGTGCATTTCACCCGTGGGGTGAAAGTGCACACTTTTTCCAGCTCCCTGAATGGGTTTAAATTGGTCAAGTGGGATGCAACCTCTCTTTGCTCCAGTGTGGTACTATTTATTAATCATCTCTTGCCTAATGCTACTTGTCGTTCGTTATATACTTTAATCTCCAATTAAGTGCTTGCCTTGCACTGCATGAGGGACTACTTGGTAACCTCTCTTTTTCAGCCCCTACAGGCTGCCCATATATTCCACACTTTGTCCCTCTTGCCGTTTTATGTGCTCCTTTGTCTGCTCTATATTCCTCCCTTTCACCCATTTGTTACTCTCTCTCTCTCTCACTCGCTCTTTCACCTGCATGTCTTTGGTTTGCCTGCAATCTATCCTTTCGTTCCTCTCCACCATTACTCTCAACTGTACCTGTTCACTCCGGGCACAGTGGTGAGGATGGAGGCAGTACCGCCACCCTGCACAGCAACTGCAAACTTAGCCCCCCCTTGTACAGTAACTGTAGCTGGTATGGTACCCAAAATCAAGAGCTGCATCTTGAAGTGTTCTTCTGTAGATGTGCTATCCCAACTGTACTTATGTCTCTTGATTTACGAATTCCAGTTGGCCACATGCACCCGCACACCTAATCCCCCCTCCATGTCCACAGAGTCAGCTGCATCCCTGCACCACCAGATCCACAAGCTCATGGATCTTTGCTTACGAAATGTTCTTTGGATAAATTGTTCTATTTTTATCCCCAGGTTTATTGTTAGAGAACTGGTCCATTTCCCATTCCAAGTAGGCTGTCACATTACAAACATTATTTAGTATGTGCTGTTTGTGTTTCGGGCTCAGCAGCAGCCGTGGTGTGTCCTATAAGGCAGAGGGCCCACTCCCCCCAACCTTTTCCCCTCATGAAGAGTGCCTGTCAGGCTGACCAAAGGTCACCCTGACAGACACTCTTCATGTTCAGATCAGGCAGCGAGGAGCGAGACATGCGTGATTTGCGCAGACACCTGGCTGCCTGAGCTGAACTTTGCTGCGCTGAAGAGGTCACAGCTCCTATGGGCGTGACCTCCTCTGCTCACCAAAGGTGCCTCGAGGCCCTCCCCTGGGGGACGAGGGGAAGCGTCACCCATTGACTTCGACCTGGGCGCTTCAGGTTTAAGCCCTGAAGCGCCCAGGGCGAGTGTCAATCAGTGATACCTCGTCACAGAGTGGGGTGGGGTCAGCAATCTCACTGATCCCCATCCCACTCTGTGACGAAGTTGGGACTGCTGCCTTCCCTCACTGGCTGACCTAAGGTCACAACCATTTGACATTGCTTTAGCTGCATAAATGGTTAACAGTTCTTTAACTGCCTTAGAGCCTAACTTTTTGCAGAACCCCTGTAACTCCACAATAGTTTTCTCTAGGATGACGCATTTGTTTGAAACCACAGCTGTCCATGTGTATTTGCGGTCAAAAAGCACTTCCAGGTAACAGAAGGACGTGGTACCCCTCACTCTGACACCGTTCACGCAGTGTGCTGGTTTCCGCATAAAGTTAGTATAATCATCAATCAACCCCTGCAGATCCCTCCCAGTTCTAGCCATTAACACTGCATCGTCCACATAGAGGAGAACGGGCAGGGGCGATTTCCCATGTATGGGTTATCTTTACAATTTAAAGTGAGAGCAGCCTCAATCCTATTGGTGTAAAGAGAAAGGGAGTGAGAACGCACTCCTGCCTCACTCCCCTTTGAATACTGAACACTTCAGCACATCCCCCATTCTTTCAAAACCTTACACTGGCTGTGGCCTTAGCATAAAGCTGTCTGATAAAGTTGATGATACCATCCTCACCACCCATGTCGGACATAACTTCCCAAAGTTTGGCATGAGATACCCAGTCGAACGCTGCAGTTAAATCCATAAATGCAAGCAGCAAGGTTCTTTTTTTTTGTGACTGCATATTTACCAATCAGCAGGCTCAGATTCAAACGTTGGTCTCTGGTGCCCACCCCTTTTTTAAAACCAAACTGGTTATCTACTAGGACGTGGTTTGCATCATCCCACTGCTTTAATCTATGCAACAGTATTCTTCCCATTACTTTTACTGTTGCATCCAAGAGGGAAATCGGCCTATAGTTCTTCTGCTTGGACTTCTCATCCTTTTTGGAGATGGGAACAATGACCAACATTTTCCCAACTGGCCAGGTGGCACACCCTCAGCACTGTATTAAAAACATTTGAAATCACGGGTCCCCAGAGATCTAGGCAATTGATATAGAGGTCCACTGGAACCCCATCGGGGCCAGGGGCCTTACCTCTGCTGCTCTCCCTCAGAGCTCTCAAAATCTCCTCTAATTCAAAACTGAGGGGGGAGGGTGAGTTGACTTGCGGCACAGAGACACCCCTATCTTCTTAAATCCCTGAAAGAGAGGGGTTATATAGAATTGTTTCACCTAAGCTGAAACCTGAATATGCGGATCTGTAGAGAGGTCCACATCTTCCCTAAAATCAGAGCCATTAATCACCCTCTGGAAGGCTGCTCAGTCCTTATTAAGGCTTGCACTTTGAAGAGCTTCCCAGGCACTCTCCTTAATCTCCTGAATCCTTAGCCCACTGGCATTGTTTGTATAAGCCGCTCTCGCCTCCCTGATGCCGCCCTATCTATAGGTTCCCTACGTAGACTTGCATGTAAATTAGAGAGGACTTGCTACAAGCAGAGTCAAACAAGTGCAAGGACATGGGATTTAACTGTACCTACATCCTGTGTCAGGGTTTGTTTATTAAGATATATGTGGGGATGTTTTATAACATTAGGGTAGTCTCCATTCTCTGTTAATATTTACCATACAGTTTCCTCATAGTTTACTACACTTATTGAGGCCTTAATTTAAATCTCAGAGGATGGAATATTCCATCAGAAACGTGACGGATATCTCGTCTGTCGTATTACGATCTCCATAGGATATAATGGGATCGTAATACGGCGGACAGGATATCCATCAAGATTGTGACAGAGTATTTCCCTCTGCTGAGATCTAAATCAGGTCCTAAATGTTTACAGTTTACAAAAATAAGGTTTGTGGGTCGCAACCTTCAAATTCACATTTAGTTGTAAAGTAGTTTTTGACTCTTTGTTACTTCTTTCCCCACAACTAAATATAGATATGTGCATGGAATGCAGAGAAGATCATTCCTTTTCCAGCTGGCTCAGGTTTTTTTCTTAATGCTCCCTTTAGGCCTCCCACACAGGATATGTCCATGGTTCGGAGGGATGAATCTCAGCAGTCCTACCTGCCCCCGTTACATAACAGTCCATCTGATCCCTCTATGAAATAGGTTATTTTTGAATTCTGCAAGTACTACCCCTTGCCTTGAAACCCCTCCATTCCCAATGGTTGGGAGTCTTGGTATCTAAAGTAGCAGCTGCCCAGAGTTATATAGAGTTTCTCACTGAACTGTACTGTGACCTACCAGATTGTGGGATTAGCTACCAGGGGATATGGGTCATGCAGAGTTTTTCATTGAACTGTATTGTGACCTAATCAGATTGTGGGAACAGCTACCAAGCATTATGGGTCATGAAGAGTTTCTCATTGAACTATTTTGTGGCCTAACCAGATTGTGGAAGCAGCTACCAAGGGTTATAGACACACAGATGGTGTGTTATGAGTAGGCCTCACAGGGTGAGGACACCATTCAGAAGGAAGCAGACTGCAGTCAGAAAGACAATGGCTTCAAGAAACTGTCATTAAACGTCTTATGGAGACAGCAGGTGTCTTGCCAGGTAAGTACAGAATGAATACCGGGTCAGAACCGGTGCCATAAGCAAATTGTCAAATCCTGCTGGTGGCTTACGTGCTGCGGCATCTTGTTCATGATACTGCACGATGTATACCCATTACCAGTACTGGTGGTTCAGTACGTTCAGCAGCTGCTGTAATCTAAAGGCAACCCGCAGGCTATAGAAGTGACTCCTGAATGGAGCACCCATGCCTTTATCATCGGGAAGTTGGTGAATTTTGTGCTATCCATCTGGGCAATAGTCACACCTATTTTTCCCAGAACAAGACAAAACCTAGTATACAACATCTGTAAAATGCTTCCGGTGTACATACTTATATTCCCATGAATTTTGAGTCCGCTCTCCATGCTCCTGAATACATTGGCTATGGACAAATTCCACATATCTTTGTCAACACAGTGGGAACCTGCTGGCAAAGAGATGTGGTGGTCATTACAGATGCTGCCAAAACCTAGGTAGCTCTCTGCTAGAGAGACTAACGCACGGTAGTGTAGACCAGCAGCACCCTAGAAAGCCAGAAAGATGAAGGGACAGTTAATGTGCCCCCTGTGTAAACAAGCATTTGCAATGCAATGGGTCTCACGTTTGCTTAAGTTAGAGCTATTAACGTTGTAAATTCCTAACTGGACTTTACTTGCCACATAAATTGAAAATGAAAAGAAAAAAAGTTGACATAAGCGAGCCTATTCAAAGCGCCACGGCCGCCATGAGCATGAGTGTGAAGGAGAGACACAAAGGGAAAACGAAGTTCGCTCGCAGTCAAACATATTGGTAAAAGTGCAGTTATCCATGTAACAGGGTAGATGGCCAAGGCGGTATTAAAACTGTCTCAAGGAGGGACAAACGTAGAGCATTTACCAATGATAAAAATTGATTTTTGAAAGGCAAGCCCACGAACAAGTGAACGTGATGGGCGTGCCGTGGGTGTGGTTAAAAGCCCACAGATACATTACAACAGGCCAGAGCGCTTGCGCACTCGACCTAAAAATACAGCACTGACATGTTCAAAAAGGCAAATGTTGCTGTCTTCTCCTCTACTGCCCTCCTTTCACCACCTCATCTCGGTTCCTTGTTTATGTTTTTGCTTCACTACCCTTGCTTCATCCTACTTCTCTCAATAAAAATATATTGTTCTCAATTTCACTTCAACCTTCAATATTGTACTGTTCTCTTTGTCTCTGTATTCTTTCCATCCCTCCATTATAATCTGTCACTATCATAATTGGCCCATTCTTTCTCTCCCCCCATTTTTAAATTACCTCAAGGCTCTTCCATTGTAACATTTTCCTTCTTTCTCTTTTTCAATATTACCATTTCCTCTGTGACATTGTACTCTTTTTCTACCTTATCCCTCCAACTCTCCTCTTGTGAGAGTTATTCTCGCTTTAACCCGTTTCTCTGTGATCCCCCCAACTGTTGCCCTTTCTCCTTTTCTCCTTTTCCATCCCCTCCCAACATCATCACGTCACATTTATTTCTGTTTCTTCCATTCTCTCCATTCAATAAATTCTCCCATTAAGCTGCATTCCATTCATTCCTTTACCTCCCCAACTCTTTCTCCCCCCCCCCCATCTCAGTCTCTCCATCCTTTATCTGTATTTTCAGAATATTCCATTGACATTACCAGAAGGCAAGAGAAAAACCATTGCTTTCAACACTGTCAGGCTCACATATTATCAAAGAGGTTGCAAAACGCCACAGCACTGCCAATAGCAGCTTCGGGTGCCGGTGTAATAACACCACACAGGATTTTACAGGATTTCAAGGAGTGGGAAAACTAATCACTTATGTGTCAACGTACACGTCAACTGAGTTATCGGAGAAACTACTCATAATGTAGAATTTTGAAAAGTCTCATTTTTATGCTTTAGTTAAAGATGTAGCGAGATACTGTCCCTTCGTCAAAAGTATTTACAATAAAATATGTTGCTCTGTGTGCTTTTATCTCACTTTTTACAACACAAAATGCACCTTCTGCCTCCTTTCTATAATGCTCTTTAAGAGAGTACAGCTCAACCCATATATTTGCTGTCTATTTTGAAAAGGGATCCTACTCCAAGCTTCAATATTGCTGTAACCCATTATGTTGCTTTATCATGGATTTTCTTTCTAGAATAGGTGGGGACAACACATGCAAAGTCATCCAACTCTTTTTAAACACTATGGCCCAAATTTAAGAAATGTGCATTATATGCAGCGCCACTTTTCTTGCGCCCCTTAGCGCCCCCCTAATGCCACCATGTGTGCGCCGTATTAAACACATGGTGCACCATGGCGCTGGTTAGGGACAATAGTGTCAACATTTTTTACACAAAAAATGTTGGCGCTAATCCTGCAAAGTTGATGGAGGCCCGTTATAAACAATGGTGTGCCTCCTTTTAACAACTGCTCTGTGCAGACATTAAACAATGCCACAAAAAATAGTGGAGTGGAATATCATCAATTCCAGTGCGCTATTTTTGCAGTCCACCTAACTTGGGAACACCCACGTTGTATACATTGTGCCTGGCGCAGGGATATTGTGGCGCAAGGGGGTTACAAAGAGGTGCAATGCACGCATTGCGCCACTTTGTAAATTTGGTGCAGCAAATTGTGCCTTGTTGAGCCACATTAGGGTCATTAAAAATTACCCTAATGTGGCACAAGGAGGCGCTAGGCCCTCTTATATTTGGGCCTATGTTACTATTTACAGAACTTGAACAGCAGAGTCTTATACCAATACAACCCCGTCCCTATAGCGTAGAACTGCCTGTACAAAACATGGATAGAAGAGCCATGCTATGGAGAACAGAGGAATGAGAATGAGAGAGAAAAGGGAGCGCTGGAGTGCCAGGGTCTCGACATGAGTATGCCTCTCGAAGTTCACGTTAGTCACAGCAGTGTCCACTAAGAGTGCTGAAACAAACAAGCACTTGTTCACATTGAGAAGCAAGGTAATAGCGAAGGTGATTTTCGTTTTGATGCTCACAAGGTTCTGAAAAGCTGTGCACAATTAACCTAAGCCAATGGGTCAGGAATTATGAGTTCCAGGTTGAAAGCAATCTTAGAAAACAGGGAAGAGGGAACAGTGGACAAAACCTAGCAAACCATGCTCAATCGTAGTCAACAGCAAGACAGAGCCCAGGCTTGTGTCAGGGAACGGAGGGAGCTGAAATAATGAAATAAGGAGAAAAACAATAAGCATGAAGGTTGAATGATGCACTGAATGAAGTACAGTTACAGCGAAGTAGCTGATACAACAGCAGAAGCTCCCAGGCACCGTCCAAAAAGAGGTGAAAAGTTTACAAAGAATTGCTGCCACTCGTGACCTGGAAGTCTCGCCTCCTTGACCTTCAAAGGTAGCTGTCCCGGCAATCCAGCTGCCATAGGACAGTCCAGCACAGTCTCGTAGGGACTCTAGTGTAACTTCTGTTGAAACGTCTTCTCTCAGCAAGTTCTCCGTGCCAACACACCCGTTTTTTTTCCTTACACATCCGCTAATAAAAAGCCAGGTCTCTTGGCTTTGCCTTTAAACTGCCTCTTTACGCCATTTACTTGAGATACTGGAATTATATCTTAGATAACTGAGTTGTATTTCTGTCTCACTTTCATGTTATTAGCTGTTTAGTGTAGCATTCCACTTCCTGTTGAGTGCTGGTGTTGCTATGCAGGGCGGACTTTTTCACACCATTACATTTTTGTCACATTCAATTCACTAACCCATAGATGCAATGTGCACAGAAAAATTGCAATTTTTCTGTACTGTAGTAGTCATTTTTTAAAAGTTTTCCGATTATTTGAGTGTGAACCTTACCCTAACTTGGCCTCCTCATTATTTTTTATTTATCACATTGGATGGCCATCATGTGGTCACATTGCCCCGATGAGCTTAACAAAAAGTAGGTATGTGTACAAATTGTACATATGTTATCATCTGTAATTGATCAAAACCACAAATACAACACAGCTAATACTAATAACACCAATATAACACCATCATTAATACTGCCATCACCATCATCAACATCACCACCACACCACCACCAATACAGTACCACCAATAACGTACCTACCATGTCACAAACAATAGCAAAGCTGCCAAAACCACCACTAGTGTAGCCAATACCAGAAACATACATAAAAATAACAGTTGAAATATCACCACTAACGATACTACAACCAAACCTACTAAAACTGCCACCAGTACCACCACCACATATTGAACTGCCAATACCACACCACCACAGTACTACCAATACCCCCACCAATACCACCATCAGTATCACTAACACCAGTGCCATCACTGATAATACTACTAACACCAACACTACTATCACCACTACCATATGACCAATACCAAAAGTACCACCACCAATGCCACCACTAATGCTGATACCAATGCCACCATAATCAGTACGCTTGCAGCACCACACCAACACCGCCAACGCCAATATCACCATCACTACCAGCACCACTACCATCACCACCACTAACAGGCATTGGGAAAGCCAGTAGGTTTGGCTTTACTGTACTGACGATTAAAGACATGGGGGCATATTCACAAGAAGCTGGCGTATCAGTGCTGAAGCACCAATTTTCTTGTGTCAACCCTTCCCCACCTAACAACACCATCGGTGCGCCGTTTTTACAATTCGATGCACAATGACGTCATTAGGACAATGGTGTCAGACTTTTTTATGCTATTGTGGCACTTTGCTGAACTAGCATCAAAAATGTTGACGCTAGTGAAGCAAAGTGCAAGGAGACCCATAGGTTTCTATGGGTGCGTCATTTTAACGCCTGCTTTGAGCAGCTGTTAAAAATGACGCCAAAAATGATGCAGTGAAATGTTGTAGATTTCACTGTGGCAATTTTGCTGTCCTCCTAGCTCCGGAACACCCCCCTTGCATACATTATGCCTGGTGCAGGCATAATGTGGTGCAAGTCGTTACAAAGTGGCACAATGCTGGCATTACGCCACTTTGTAAATACGGCACTGCAAAAAAACGTCCTAATGTCACGTTAGCGCAAGAAAAAAAATGATACTAATGTGATGCAGGAAGGCACTTGGGGCTTGTAAATATGCCCATAATTTCTGCATGCCTGGCTCGGCATGTGTTGTCACATCAAACCCAAACCTATTGGTTTTGCCAAGACTTGTTCACTAGGTGATGTTGTAGTGCTACTGAAATCTGAACTGATCGATGGAGATGTGTCCACCTTACATAAATATGCACTGGTAAAGCCTAATTTGTGACCACCATTTGCACCACTCACTGCACAACCTGCATTTTCACCAACAGACTACTGCTTACAATGCAATGTTTACTCTGATCAGTTTTTTTTATTATTTGTATTTATTTTTGCAGTTTTATGTAATGCATATCAGACCCAGTGGGTATCGGAGCACTTTCCATAAGGACAGTGTTGTACGTACGAACATTTGCATTTACTTGAACCTTACATTTCATAACATAGGATAGTTTGCAAATAGTAATGTCCACTTTTGACTCAAACAAGAGGAAAGTAGACCAGGTTAATGAATGGACTAATTTATATCTAGGCACTTGCAGGTGGATGAGGGTGTATAGACATATAGGCCCTCTTTATTACATTGGCGGTATATACTGCCTACCGCTGCGGTGACGGCCGCTAAAAGACCATCGCCGTGGCTACCAGCCGTCCGCCCCATTATGACCATAGCCGGATTTCCGTCAGAAGGATGGGCGGAAATCCGGCTGTGGTCATGCCGGTAGATGGCGGTAAGGTGGTGCTGCCGCCAGAAGCAGCACCACGCCAGTAGACCGCCGCAGATTGTATCATGACCCATGATACTGCCTGGTGGTGTTCTACACCCATCCTGTCTCCTGCCGGAGGACTCCCTTACATCAGGTAAGTTGGGTGCTCCGACGGCGGGTGGGGGGTGTAGTGTGTGTGTTGGAGTGTGTGTGTATGTCTGTGCGTGTGTGTATGCGGGTGTGTGATGCGTGTTGTATGTGTGTGTGTTTATGGATGTGTGAGTGCGTGTATGTTGTGTTGTGTGCATGCGTGTGTGCATGTATGTATGTCAGTGAGTGTGGATGTGTGTGTGGCTGTGTGTGTAAATGGATGTATGCATGCGTGGATGAATGTGGGTATGAGTGTGTGTATGCATGTGTTCATTGGTGAGTGAAGGTGCGTGTATGTCGTGGGGGAGGTCTGGAGATGGAGGGGGGTGGAGGGGAAACCTGAGGAGGGGGAGGGGGCGGGGAAGACCCCCATCAGTGACAGGGAAGGAATTCCCTGTCACTGATAGTGCCAACCGCCATGGTTTTTGTGGCAGTAAGGAAGCCATGAAAACCATGGCTGTAGGCAGGGTCATAATCCCGCAGGCGGGCTAGTGACGTCCGCCTGGCTGGAGATTGAAGTCTCCAGCCCGGCGGTCGGTACCGCCGTGGCGGACTGTGTGGTACAAAAAACGTCAATGTCTTATTATGGGGAAAAGTACTGCCAGCCTGTTGGCAATATTTTTCTCCATTTTACCGCCGTCCACCGGGGTCATAATGACCCCCATAGTCTGTTCCTATGTATGCAGAAAACTTATGGCACATAGTGCTACCAGGCTACAGGAGCCATTATTCCAGTGAAGCCTTCATACATATTGTGGGCCGCCAAAGAACAATGGAATACCTTGCATCAATCCCACTGATCTCCTGATCATGTTCCGTAGTCCAGGATAATCATGGGTGAGCCAATTATGATCACCAAAAGCCGTCACCAGATAGTGGTGTTGCATCCCCCAGCTGCAAAAACTCCAGCCTAAATGTATAGTAGCATACTTAAGTAATTACTATATGACCATCAAGAACTTTAGATGCTAAAAATGGAAAAACTCTAGTTACTAGAGTGTAATAATGAGACATAACTTTGCAAATAATTAGACTTCACACACGTAAATAAGTTGCATTGATTTAAAATGTATAAATACTTCTGATGTTACGACTGACTATGACCAAAAAGTGCCAACAGTGTAAGGTTTTTAGAGCTTACTGCAGAAGGTGGAAGGTTTGTTCAGATCTCGTTGGTATGGCATTAATTTGAAATTACAGTATGAAAGAGAAATTGTCCCAAGCACAGTTTTGAGTTGCCATAGTCAAAATCTCACACAATTTGTCCACTCCTTAACTTCGCTGTATTTCCTACTTGGTGAATGGAGAGTGTTACTTTTTGCACATAGTCTAGTCTTTTAGACCCAGGGTGCCTTGTCGTAAGGAAGATGGATGCTTCCACCTTCTTGAGAGACCTGACGTATGGCTTCAGCCCCTGTATGCATAGGCACCAGATTATCAACCAAAAATCAGAGACACCAATGGATTTCCCTGCAACTGCTCCAGTGTCTCATCTCTGATGATTTGAGGTCCAACCATCAACAACTATCCCTCAGTGTTGTTATCACTGACCCCTTGGGGTTTCTAGAATTCCATCCCACCAACTGAGGGATGGAAGGTCCCGACCATTGACTTGCTCCCCCATGGCTCTCCTCCAGCCTCTTCTTCCTCTGACCCATCACTGTAATGTTGCAGCATAACAAAGTGTGACACCAGAATTAGCACCAACAGAACTCTGCAGTGCATAGCACACAGCACTCGCCTGTTTCCAGGGCAGGATCTGATGTCTCACATCTCTGGTGCCCTTTGCCTCAGTTGGTGCTGCCTCATGGCCACCTCCACATAACCCAGTGAGTGCTAATTAATTTCCACACAATTCCATGTTAATGCAGACAGCAATAAGAGGGGCTGAGGGGCACTAGATGTAATTAGGATGGAGATCTATGATAGATCTCCCTACCTTGCTGCCACCTCAAATAAATTATCTTCCAGGAGGCAAAGCTTTTGCTGTGAACTTCAGCTGAATCAAATTTGATTTTACACCTTAAGCTTGTGGCAAATATTCGTGCAAAATCACACTGCATAATTGCAAAGTTTGTGGAAAATGTATCAAAACTTTTAGTTTGGTTTGTGTCACATTTGCGACTCAAACCCAGCACAACGTTTTGTAATGGAATTTACATTCCAATGCCAATCATGATTTGCATTGGAAAGTTGCCTAAGGTGATGCAAGGTATGTGCTTTGCAAAACTTTCCAACACTTTGTGTTATAAGTGGTACATGATGGGCGTTCCCAGGGAATCAGCTATGGATTTTGATGCAAGTGCTATTTACTAACATTTCTTGACAGGAGTAACTGTGGGGCAACTATAAAAAGGCTCCAACAGTTCCACCATTGCATGGGTAATGCACTGTTCAGCACAGATTCAAAGTGGAAAATGTATTCAACTGTATCAAAACATAGTATATTGTACCGGAAGGGGGCCCTTCCAGTTCAAAACCCATGGTTCAAAGCGCACACTCACCGTCGACTGATGGTGCAAGGGTGTGTGTTTGGCATATAACACCCTAAAGAGCGCCAACAAAAGGCAAAACAGTGCCATATCTTAGCCAATATGGAGCTGTTTTTTTCTCTCCCTTTCAGGCAACACAGTGCCGCGCATCAAGGGGCATATTTACAAGTCCCTAGCGCTGTCTAGGGCCACTCTAGCATCATTTTTTTATGCTAAGATGGTGTTGAGAAGGCCTTTCTCCAGCGCCGTATTTAAAAAGTGGTGCAATGCTTGCATTGAGCTACTTTGTAAACCCTTGCGCCATATTATGGTTGCGCCAGGCATGTCTGCAAGGGGGCATTCAGACGCAGGGAGGGCCAAAAAAATGGCACAGTGAAATTCACAAAATGTCACTGCACCTTTTTTTCTGTCATTTTTAACGCCTGCTCAGAGTAGGCGTTAAAATGAAGCACCACAAAAACGTCAAAAATGTTAACGCTGTTGTCCTAACGACTGCCAAGGTGCGCTGTATTGTAAATATGGCGCACCCATGTGTCATTATGTGGGGCAGGAATGACGCAAGAAAAGTGGCGCATCGGCCACTTTCTCGTAAATATGCCCCTAACTTTGGTTGCTGCGCTGCGATGCACCAAACGTTAGCGAATTCCGCACCTCATCTGAAATGGCCTCTTTTGTCCTAACAGCCACACACAAGTGATGTTACCACAGCCGGTACCTACAGGCAGCACTTATTCGGCAATCGGTGCCACTCGTATTCGTTTTACCTTTGCCAGCTAATACCGTGATAATACCTTTTTTTATGTAAGACTTAATAACTCACAGGTTATGTGCTTTTCAGAAAAGTTAACCCATAACTCGTCCGATCGCTATTGGTGGCAGTCCTGAATGCCACAAGTACGTGAGGGCCTAGCAATGACCACAGTGATGCTTTTATTTGACCTTGGACTAACATTTCCACTCCAGGGGCGGGCGGGGGCAATGCAGCCCTTTCTCCTCTTGGATTGTGTTTGGGCAGCGAGGCATGGCGAACAGCATCTGCAAAGTGAACAAGGTAATAGCGGTCTGCCCAGGATAGATGATCCACCCCCCAAGGGCTTTGTGTGCGCAACAACGCTATTGTCCTATCAGCTCTTACCTTCGCAGCATGATCACTATCTAGGCCGGCACAATGCAGTCCTATCTCCCCCCATCCCCACGCGGCGCTCGAGCCTCCCGGCACAGAGTCAACGAGTGTCTGAACGACGGTCCCTGCTCAGCAGTCACACCGACCAATAGCCGTCCTGTGTAATTTACATACGGTGCCAAAGTTCAGCAAAAGCACGAAGTGTGTGCGCGCTACTTTGTTTAGTTCGGGGGTACTTCAAGGAACTAGTGACACACTGAGCAGGAAATGTTACTTTCGGTAAGAAAAAAAAAACAGACAAAATATGCGAAGGTGTAGGTTGTAATGTGTGTGATTCACATTGATTTTGAAAAGCTACGTAGGAAGACTACATTCTTCCAAATGGAAAAAAAAACAGGGCTAGGGTTTTCTCTCTTTACTGAAATGTTGTCATTTGACAAATTGCACGCAAATCTGAAAAGGTTTCAAACCCACTCACGTCTACTCATACATGTTGGTCAGAGAAGCCCGGGCTGTAAGCTGCGTGAGCGTCTGAGTCACGAGCCGTCGGTCCAAAAATGCTGACTCAGCTTTTAATCATTGCAGGAATGACACACATTGCATCGTGGCGTATTAAATACATATTAAGGCATGTTCATAAAAAAAACATTTGCGTCTCGACAAAGCTATATCCTTTTTAACAGATGTTAGGCAGCATTTGTAGTTTGTGGGCATAAACTCGCTGGGCTCACGCCAACGAAAACACGCGAATATGCTCGGTGCGCCTGCAACGTACACCCTTCCCCTTAATTTAATGATAACATTTAATTTAATAATACATATAAATATGACACGAGGAAAAGGCTGTACTGCTCACAGTCAAGACAGGAAGTGGAAATCCGGTTTTCCTCGGTGTAATTTTACAATCTCATCAAATTCCAAATGTATCATTGAGCATTCATGCGCTGCAGTTTTAAGCTTGTCAGTTCACTTCATGTCAATGTCCCTGACAGAAGGTTATAAACACCACAGAGCTGATTCATTTGCAGCTCTGGGAAGTCTCGTGAGGAGGCACTTTATAGCGCCCCCTTCCATCGCCAATCGTCCAATCGTATCGTGATTGTATTTAGGTAGCGCTTACAGCCCTTGAGGAGGCGTTGAAGTGCTTTTCTCCGGAACACAAGGGTACTTGTAAATCCAGTGGTTATGGGCTATTGTTGGTAATTGGGATTAGTCTTTTGCTCTCAAAGAAAGCATTCAACTTTATTTGCACCCGTTTCTTTGAGGTATATTAAATTAGTATGTTAGGCATGATCGTTGGTGGAGGGTGGTATGAGAGTTCATGCTGATGGTTGATGGAGTGAAAAGATGAGCCGGAGGAGATAAAGTACAGTAACAGAGACTAAGGCAGACTGTCATGTGCCTTGAAGTAGGCTATACTCCGAGGCAGGAGGCATGCAGAGGATGTGCCTTAAGGAGAATAATTTGATAGAAAGACAGGACAGGGAAACTGGGGGAATATATTCTGACTTTCAAGCTGTGATTGAGGCATCAATTTACATTTCTCAGTGTTAAAGGTGTTTTATGTTCTTTCTATAGTTCTTTCTGTTCCCGGTTGTAGCAAAATCACTGCAGGAAGAATACTCCATGAGACATAATGCATAAAGAACAGGTTTAGTTTATTCCGAAAATAGGACCCATGACCACTCCCTGGCACTGCAGCTCAGAAACTGCTGCCCATACTTCCATCACACAGTGACACAATGGCATACATCCAATGCTTAACCCATAATACACCAGACTATGGGCCTCATTTCAAGTTTGGCAGGCGAGAAAGCCTGTCCGCCAAACTCCCGATAGGGTGGCTGCCGCCTTCACGCCGACCTCCTCACCGGAGTCATTGCGAGTTTCCCAAAGCCAGCCTAGCGGGAAAAAGGCTACAGCATTGTCTCCGGCTCGTAATCGAGCCAGCATCAATGCTGTAGCCAGCAGGGTGCACCAGCACCCTCGCAATGTTCACTGTCTGCTAAGCAGACTGAACATTGAGAGGGTGCTGGGCAGGGGGGCCCTGTACTCCCCATACCAAGTGCATGAGCAGCACAGGGGCCCTCTTGTGGCCCCCTGCACCTGTTGTCTGCCAGCAGAGGTGGCGTTACTGCCATGAGAAGCCTGGCCGAGAACAAGGTCGTAATTTGCAGGGCAGCACTGCCCTGGCGGATTAAGAGCACTGCCACCGCCAGGCCACCAGGATCCATGATCCTGGCGGAGCGGGCAGTTCCCTGGTGGTCCGGACGCCAGGTTTTTTATGCTGGGGTCAGACCTCCACCATGAGTGTGGCAGTCGAAAGACCGTCACACTCATAAGGAGGCCCTATATTCTTGTGATTGGTTAGTCTTGTGGGGGTGTGTGTATGTTACACTATGTATCTCATGTTTGTACTTGTGTTCTATTCAAATGCATGTTTGCAAAAGGTCTTCTTTGCTCAAAGTTGGTTTGTGAACTGCAAGCTCTAATGGTGGTTATTCACAGCTTCAAATGGGGACTTTTTTTTTTTTAAATATAGAATTGTTAATTTTTGGCTGGTGGACCCATTACTTGGGTTAGAAATAGTTTTAATTCAAGGTCAATTTTTCATGCAGGGCTTTATGAACATACAGGAGGCGTTTTGACATTGCATCCAATTTGAGGATGTAAAACTGTAGAAAGAAACAATAATATTGGCATATATGATAATATATTTTATTGTAGCATTTGTATAGAGCTTACTACCCCATATGAGTGCTGAAACGTTTATCCACATGGGCAACACACTATCCGCTGGAAGTATGTGGTTGGAAGTTGTAAAAAATTGGGTTATTGGTTAAGGAGGGTGAAAACCCTACTCCAGCAGTAACCAGACCCATTGTCGGGCTGCTTAACGCTCTGGTAGATTGGCACAATAGCTGTCCGGCTTAATTTAGAGGCAATGTAGAAAGTATTTTTGCATCCCACAGATAGTAATAAAATGAAGCTGCAACAGAAGAAAAGCCAAATCAATTTAGAAAAATAGAGAACATTTTAATAACTTAAATGCTGGCAATACAATTAAATCAAATTAGCCAAAATGGATTTATGAATCTTTCAGATTTTTAGTGCAAAATAGTGCCAAAAAAATCGAACCACCTAACCGCAGGTATCTATTTGCACAAGAGAGAGGCAGAGTCAAATGCTAAGGCCAACTTCAATGGAACAAGGGTCAGATACAAGAGGTGGATTGGGCCTGGTCTTGGTCTGTCTTTGGACTTAGAAGAAATTCAGAAAAAAAGTTCTTGAGAAGGTAGAGTTCAGCGAGATAAGGTAGCAGACGGTGTCCAAAGAGGAGGAGGCGGCATCGTCACCAGAGAGCTGCTGGACTGAGTCATGGTGATCATTTTTACTTTTGCACTTTGTCACTTTTTTGGGTGTCAGAAATCTCCAGATGGATGAAGTTGTAGGTTGTAGCTGACAAAGGCTCCAACGAGGCCATATACCTTCATCAAAAAGTCCCTCTGAACAGGATTTGCTACTGTGGAGAAGAACAGAGAGGGAGCTAATGTCAGCTCAGGCTGACCGGCTATGCACCTGAGGCAGATTGACTGGCAGGTAGGTCCAGGTCTTCTGTCGGTTCTCAGGGCACTTTTTGGTGAAAAATTTTTTAAGTCCCAAGTTTTAGGGCTAGTCACGACCAGCACCTCTAACACTACTTCCAAAGGTCCAGGACCTGAAGGGAAGAGAGGGGACACTGGGGAGTGGTTAGGAATCACCCCAGCAGAGGCCAGGTGTAGGGTTCAAGGTCTTTGGAGCATAGTAAGTCCCTGTAGCTCGCATGGGGGACCAGTCGCCTAGCCCTTGGAGTCACTTCTGGTGGTCCTAGGTCCACGAGGTGGTGCAGTTCTTCTTCAAGCAACAAGCCAGGCCTTCAAGCAGCAAGGCAGCCCTCTAGGGGTACAGCAGTCCTTCTGAAGTCTTCCACAATCTCAGAAGTGTACTGAATTGGTGTTCTAAAGGCCCAATATGTATACCTTGTGCCAGGTTTTGAAATGCAAGACTTTGCAGAGCCAAAGGAAACTGGGAACAATGAGGAACTTACTATGGGCCATGAACAGGACTGATGTCTAGCCATGTCTGATGATAAAGAAATACATGTAACATCAGCTATTTAGAGGTGGGAAGGGACTAGGCTGACCCATCCAAATGCCACATAATAACAAGAAAATAAAGAGAGCACCATCCTGATAGACACAGATGTCATAGTCTATTTATCAGCCTTACTCAGTGCAAGTTCAAACGTAGGCCAGTACTTAAACGTACTAAAGAAAGCCTATTGAAATATTAGGGGCATGGAACCAATTTCACTGAGAAGATTCCTCTAGAGCTCAATACAGGACAGCAACCTCCAGGTAGACAGTGTTTTCTAATCACAAAGACTGGATGGGATTACCACTCGGCTCTTTCAACTTTTTCATGGTCAGGCCTCCCTCATATGCTTACGTCTCAAATCCACCAATGAGCCTATTGAACCAGTTACCAGGGGCACAGAAGGGAGTTGTCCCATGTCTGAGAGCAAGTAAGGAAAGAAATAGAGATCCCCGAGCAACCTACAGGCATAGAAGGTGGCAAAGTGCCCGGGCCATGGTGTTCCTGTTAATTTACAGAATGGTATGAAAAAAGGCCAATTGGCTTTCTTTAGTACTTTTAAGTACTGGCCTAGGTTTGAAGTGCCACGAAGTAAGGCTATTATGACATCTGTGTCTATCAAGATGGCGATATCCCGGTTTTCTGCTATTATGTGATATTTGGCTTGGGTCAGCTTGGTCCTTTGACACCTCAGTAGTAGAGGACTATGGAGTGAGTGAAGTGAAGTATAGTATGGACTGTCGCTCATCGTGTCCAGTTTCCTTTGCAGAGACTTGCTAAGTGTCTCAGCTTACCATTGGACCACCTTCCTCTGTGCCAGTGATAGTCTAGGTGGTGTACCACATTGCTGCAGTGTTCTACGGCTGCTGCACGCTCATCTGGTTGTTGGGACTTTGAGGTGTCTCGGGTTTACCTAAGCTGTCTGATATTTAATTGGCATATTCCAGAAACACTGGTGGAGACTGCCAAGGATGCATCCTTGATGTGAGTCACAAGCGCTAGAGACATCCCTGCTCCTCACCACACCAGTAGCATGATTGACAGCCGTATACCTGCAACTATCAGGATCTATTGTTGCAGTTGGGTTGTCCTTCATCCTTCAATCTGATGTGATGCCTTACCTCCTCGGCATCATAGTTAGTCAGTGCTTAATTTGTAAACTAAAACGGGCCGGTGCTCAAAGTCCTCCTCTTAAATTCCGGGCTGCTGCAATTAAAGGTGCGAGCACGGAATACCGAGGGAGCACAATCCTGAAGCCATCTCAGGCCTCTTCAATCTATTTAAAGCCACTCCCTGCCCCTTCACATCACTCTTGCAGCTTTCTGCTTTTCCCCTTTGTGGCACTTTTTCGTTTTTCTCTTCCTCCGACTTCCCCATATGTGTCTTTTGCTCGCAGTAAATGCTTGAGGCAGAAAAATAAGCGCCGGCCCTCAACAATAAGTGCCGGTGCTTAGCACCGGAAACAACAAGCACAAATTAAGCACTGTATTTAGGTCACAGGCTAACCACCTCCATCCAGCAGGTGGGTATTAAAAGCAACCAAGGAATATGCGGCCGGATGTCTGTCGGAAAGGAACATTTTGTAGCCTGGCTTCAACTGTGATGCGAAGTATGCATTCAGGATGAGGGAGTTTTTTTGTATTAATAATAAAAGATAATTTTTTGTTAGGGCATCTAATGGTTCCAGGTGCCTCCCTGATCGTGAATTGGGGCAGGAGGGAGCGTTCGGCTGCGAGAGCCGCTCCAGCGCTCACAGTTGGGAGTGGAATATCCTTCCCCACACCAACCACATGTTAACAAGGCCGCTTTATGTGGGAGCAAGATGGGCTCACGTGTTTACATCCTTCGGCCAAACCCCCTCAAACTACTATACCTGTGATCCCTCCAAGCATGAGCTCTCATAACTGAAGCATACATGTGTGTAGTTCTTTCCTTGAGAAGTTGAGAGCACGTGGCTAATCCCAATAGCTAACAAAAACCAATAACCAGTTTATTAACTACTAACCTAGAGCTCCGGAGCAGCAGGCTGTCTGGCATAAAGCTCACCGACACCTGATCAGAGGTAGTAAGTGCTATAGAAATGCATTTTTTCAATACAGTAATCGCTTTCAGTTTCCGCTGGTCTCTGTGCTTGTTTAAAATACACGCTGCTGCAAAATGCCAAAGTTAAAATGATTTTTAATTTCAACATTTTTGATCTTCTGCCATTCTATTCTTGCTTCCTGTATGAGAACAAACCCACTCCATCTTACTTGTTCTCCATTCACTCCCCGTATCTCCCCAGCTGCCAATGCTCCCTCCCCCTTCTTTCCAAGTGAAACAAACTAACTTTGCTAATGCTTGTTTTCACATGCGTGTACAACATTTCTTTTAAAAAATTGTTATCTGTTCTGCCCAGGCAGAACAGTTCATGTGTTGTTTCTGAAGTAGTACTGCCCATTCGTCCCTGTAGAGGGCGCACGCTTGCCATGGCTGGAAACCTGTGTTCTGGATGGGCAGAGCAACAGAGGCACCGAGACAGATAAGAGATAAACTGTGAGTAAAAACAAAACCCACCACCAAGGAGGGGGCTGGAACTTGATTTGTCTGACTTACAAAGGATTTATGGCCGATACATTAGTTATAGATGTAAATCCTCAGTTTTGGAAACGTTTTCTGCATTTTCATTTCAGCGTTTATTTTCCCTTGGTATTTCAAAACATCTTGGGGGATTAAGCACGGCTTCTAATTCTCTCTGCAATGATTGTTTTAGCTTGGGGAAGAAAAATGAAAACGTGCAATTACATTCCAAGCCAACAAAATAAATGAATCTCCGAGCTGGAGCGAGTAGAATACCAAACCAGCACTGGGGAAGAAGAACTCCTGTCAGAAAGCAAACACAGCACACTCAAATACAAATCCGGAGTGTTTATCGAAAAATTAAACAACTTGTTCTTTGATCAGCATGTTTGATGTTTTATGTGAGCGGTGGTTGCCTCCAGGGTGTTTTGTCGCATTTCCGAAACCCACCAGCTGAAGAGAGTCACAGCTTCTGTCACAATCATGACTGCAAGGACCTTTTGTCAGACAAAAATAGAAACTGTGCACTTTGAAAATGGCCTCCATTATCTCCTCTTGCTCCCCTCTCCCTGCCCAACGAGAAGATCCATCAGCTGAGGACAATAATGACACGAGAAATATATTTCCATCTTTAAATCTTTTCTGTAGCGCCAACCGTGTCGCCTGGTTGTCACTTCATAGTAGATGGTAATACATAAATCTCACAGTTCGCCCAAACATGGGTGCGCATTTTTTGAGCAATAAAAGACCCTTCAGAAATGTGTACCAGAATTTCCTTTTCAGCAACAGGCAGTGCTTAATTTGAGCCGGTGGTAACCAGCATTCATTTTTGTCGACCCACACTTATTTTTAGATAGCAGAGAGCAAGCAAGGGAAAACACACGAGGCAGAAAGGCAAAGGAAAAGAAAGACCCAAAAACCATCACAACCAGAGAATGCAGGAACATGAAAGACTTGGATAGACGGGCAGGCAGGGGCAGCTCCTTTGCAATAGAGAAGGAGCATCGCCCCTCTGGCTGAGCCAGCAGCTGAAAAATAAAACAATATTTTACTATTGTTTTCTTTTTCAACTGCTGGCTTAGCCAGCAGGGGGGGCGGGGCTTGGGAATTAGAATGTGGAGAGCACTAAGTGCGCATGTCAGTTTGTCCAGCCTCTTAGGCCGGACAAACTGACATGCACATTTATGTTTCCCCAACTCGGCTGTGTTGCACAGATGCGGATTATCCCAGTTCATCGGTGAACTTTGTGGGGGAAAGAATATCCTGATTCTGTGATTCAGGATCTGAAATTTGTCCACACAACACGGCTTTTTTGCAAAGTTTCCTGAAGGAGGTCTTTTAACACAATGTGCCACAGTTTATAAAACAGAAAAACGTAGTGCTTACAACCAGACTTATAAGACGCATCCTGCATATAAAATACAGTTTGCATTACTTGCTGGCAGTCCCAGTTAAAAAGAGCAGGCATTGCATTTCTACAGGGACTCAGCCCCCCACCCTTACCTTCCAGAACAGGTATGAAGCACACCAAAGCGCTGCTATGAAAACCAATAGCTCTCCTCAGCAAGGATGCTGTAAAGTGTCAATGACTTCTTACCCGTATGTGTTGGCAGCCACAACTGAGAACCCCATGATTGCCTGGGTGTAGTCTACATACCCTCCCATATTTCAGACCAGGTTAAATACACTCCGGGCTGCAGTGTCAAGTCTTACACCACTGAGTGGGAATTCTAGCCACACTGCTCACAATCTAGAACCATTCCATATGTTCCCCATGCCACATAAGTGTGGGGCTAGCAGCACGGGTGAGCACTGATGCCTCTCTGCAGGGGTGCTCTATCTGTATTAGGGAAGCTCTACCCCATCCATAAGGGCCTATAATAAATTGTTCCATAACATCTCAGAAGGGGATAATACATCATTAATGGTTTAGTACTGGAACTTTTGCTTGGTGCTGTCGTGTTTCTAATATGGCAGTACTAGCACTTCTCAATATGGTTGTCATAACTCTAAGCGATAATAACAACCTGCTATGATTGCATCTCCTAGCATTGGGGAACTCCTTGGTAAATATAACCTCTTTGCACGAACAGATACAATATGTAGTGCTTTCTCTCTGAAGTGTGCACCTGATAAAAACAAAAATTGACTATTGTTGCTCTAGTTCAAGAGGTGCTGATGAGTTGGATCTGTCTGTGCAGTGAGCACTGGGGATTTCATACTTACGTATGGCTGTGCCAGCTGATGCTGCATTCAGCACTTTTGCTCAGTATGGAGGGCCTGCATAGTCTGAATTGTCCTTGGAAGTCACTGCTCCACTTGAACCCCCTTCCACAGACTGCATACTTCGTTGTGTCTCTACCAGCAACTTTGCAGTTTAACTTGACTGTACTCAGACGCAGAGAGATACAATGGTCCTCCTTTCTACTGGATAAAACAATCAGGCCAAAATATGCCTCCATAATGGTGACTAAGGTTTATTGAGGTAAGTATTTTTAACTCTTTACTCGACCCAAGTGGCAGGTCAGTTCATTTGCTAGTCACAATGTCCCTTAGGCATTGTACAAATTCGGCCAGCCAGCAGTCTTTGAGCGCCAGTTTGTGTCCTGGATAAGAGAAAGACTCAATTCACTGCATTGATCTAAGCATGGAAACAGAATGCTGACGTTTCTGAAAAATGTCAGTGATGTATTTGTTTATATAATATAATACTTGTCTGAGAATCTTCCAAAGAGCATAGATTGTACTGTATTAAATGCATAAATCTTTCTAATCTGCTTCTGAATGATAGGAGGTCAGCCACTTTTCCTGGAATCTGGGAGCTGACGGTTACATATAAAGTAAACTACAAAGCCCAGATGGCAGTGTGGTGCTTGCTAAATGGTGCACATTGTCTTAAGGTGTCCCACATGACATGAGAGACTTGGCCGCACTTCTGTCACCTGTCAGAGTCATCACTGAAAGGTGAGTGTACTTGAAGTAGACCATTGGCAGTGCAAGTTTACTGGGCTGGGGGCAAGTCTGTCACATGCTAGGAGCATCTGTAAAAGGCCATTATAGGTGGGTAGGAGTCAGTCACACATTAGGTTTGTTTCTGAAAGGCTGAAAGAGCTGGTTCTGGTTCAATCACAAATCACTGAAAGCTTAGAAGACCTGGGCCCACTCAGTCACATGTCAGGATCACCACGGACTCATCTTGATGGGATCCCTGGGTGCTGCTGACAGAGTGTGGAGTCAATGAGACTCATGTTATCAACCACTGAAGTTTGAATGGGTCAGTGGCCCATCCACGATTTGACCCTGTGTCGGAAGAGACTAACACAGATCCCTGCAAAGTATGGATTAGTCCACTGAACCACCACCACCACAGACAACGCAAAAATGTTGACAATTCTAGCCTGTCTCTGCCACAATTTCAAGGCCCGTATTGACAGGCCTTGAACCACCTGCCACCACCTCCTTTGCTGTTAGCCTTCCTGCAGATGGCTGCTCCATCATCCGGCCTCTCAGACTGGACGGATGACAGCGCATGGCAATTGTCCTTCCATAGTCGCAACTAAATTGCGTTGCAACACAGGTTTGATACTTGGTCACTTACATGAATACCTCAATCTTTGTCTCTAACATACTAGCTTATGTAAATCATGACTCACGTACCCAAGTCACATACTCACATGCACCACGTGAACTATATTTTCACAAAATGCGCACCCTTCTCACGTCTGCTAATGATGTCACTAGCGGCTGTGTATGATCTGTGTGTGCTCTGAAGTGATGTGTGTGTCTCATTTGTCCAAAATGTGTAATACTGCTATCCAGTGTAAGGCAGATGAAATACTCTATATGACTAAATCCTTCAAAAGAAAGCATTGTTCTAGTGTAACATCACAGACCATGGATTTCTAGTATGTGGGCAACAACTGTTTCACTGCAATGGCTTCTGAAGTCCACTTTAAGTGTTGGACAGCCTAGCAGTGTCATGACAACAAATGCACCACCGTGCTATGCCACATCCAGCAAAAATGGTGAAGGAAATGGCCTCATTGTGCCTGCATCAGTCAGGCAGGGTACCACATATAAATGCACAATGCAGATGGCAGTTACTACAGCACTTTGATGTACCATCTACTACTCGCGTCTCACAGAATGTGTATGTTTAATGGTGCAGTCACTCAGCATCCCCTAGTCACAGAATTACAACTCGCCCACCACGCCTGAGGGGCCACACTGCAAGTAGGGCAGCGGTCTTCTGTTATCTGTCAGAGCTGGTATGATTGTTTCGCCAAGGCCTAAGTAGCAATGTTGCAAATCATTGAATATAATGTGAATTGAGAACAGGTCTCCTCTACGTACCTGACATTTGGGAGTAGGACACGCGTGATATCTGCATCCACATATCAAAACATCTGTGCACTCCTTTGTCTCAGCAAAGCAGGGTCAGCTATGAAATATGTGTCCATGTCCTCTCTCTGTTAGGATTTCAGTTCAGAAGGCAGAGGGAGGGTGTCATGGAGGCTAATGTTTAAACTAGGATCAGTCAAACCTTTGCATACACAGTTGTGCTGTCAATCCACTGAACCTGGTAAGAACCACCAATCACCCACTTCAGACAGCAAAGAGAGGAAACTGTGAAACACTAAGCCATGGCTTCTGAAACTACGGGTTGTAATCATATTTTTCAGGAGACAAAAGTAAGTCTTCACAAGAAAATATTTGACATTTCTCACACAACTACTTTAGAGCTGAACTTTCAGTGTTAGGCTGAAAGCTCCCACACTAGCTCTGGTTTTTTGTTGTGTGTGCAGGCCATTCCCCTCCTCCTGTGGGGCTCATGCAGAGTGGAAACTGGGGAATGCATGGACAATTTCTGATTAGAAAATGGGTTTCTTTTCTGTGTAGTTTCCATTTAAAACGTCTGTTCTTAAAGCAGCAGTCACAGCAATACCACGTTGGACTGTGATTTTTTTTTAAGTTGTGGAAATTTGGTTCAATCGTCAAACAATAGCGTGAAAACATTCTATTTTGCCAAAAAAGCACTGTTGAAAAGAGAACAGTCGAAATATGTCTTTGAATAATTATTGCTTTTAATTTTTAAATTTTGCGCAGGAAATCGTCCACGCTGAATTGACTTTTTCCTGTTGGAGATATCAATGGGGAAATAAGGGTGGAGTATATGCAGGAAAAAGTCACTTCGATTCTGTCAAAACATTCTTCTTCGTCACGTTTTCACTTTTTAAAGCAATTTGTATTTGGGAGACCGGGGCTTTTATCCAAGCCCCTTTACCCATACTGTATCATATTCTAAGATGTGTATACATTGCTGTAAACTTTGAGTGCCTTGAATTTGGTAGTAATAGAACGAATCAGGTTTCCTCTACACTTTGCCTGGGGAAATTACAAAAAAAAAAATGACAGAGACCCATGAAGTAGGTAGATTACACTACTACAGATTCTCCTATGCAGTTTTGAAGGAGTGTCTTGATTATATTAAAGAAAACAGAGGTGAGTATAATGCAGTCTTCTTTCTTCCTGTTCATTGCATTCAGCACTTAAACACGGTACAATATCCATACTCCCGCAGACCCAGCAGGAAATAACACAAAATACAACCAATCAAACGCAGTGCAAATAGTCCCAACATGGGTTCCTCTTTTCTCATGCAAGAAGACTCAGGGTCATATTTATGACCTGGTTTGCGTCGCTCTTGCACCATGCAACGTCAGATTTTTTAAGCCACGCAAAGCCATTTTGTGTGGTTTTGAATTTGCTTCACAAATCTGGGCTAATACAATGCATTGCTAATCGCTGTGTTGCATTACTCTGCACAAGGGAGGCGTTGCATGGGTATTGGGAGGCTGTCCCCACACAACTCCCATGGTTTTTGACGCATTTGTTGATTTATCAAACCTGAGAATGTGCCAAAAAGATACGCATCACCAGAAAAGGCGTAATGAGGAGAAATATCTGTATTTCTACTCTTTTTTCCCTCTTACTGTGTGTGCTGTGTTCTGCAGCACACATGGAAAGAGGAAAAGCCTCTCGAGATTGTTTTTGTACAGAGAGGTGCTCCTTCCTGTACAAATGCAATCCCGTCTACAACACAGGCACCTTTGCACCATGGTGCAAGGGTGCCTGCTAGGCTACCAGACCAGCGCCAGGGAAAAGGACTGGAATGCACCATATTGGATAATTATGGTGCATTCCTGCCCTTTATCTGCCACTCAGGGCAGCGCAGCAAGGTGACTTGGTGCGCTGCACTGCATAACTTGGCCATTAATATGGCCCTGAGAGTCCAGCTCATCCCCTCCTCTAGGCCAGCCATTGTTTAATACTCAGGCTGCCACTTGGTTGGCTGCCCCAGCAACTAAAGTTCAGCAAAAAAACTATAGACTTAATACCCATTCCCTGAGGGGGTGAACTAGAGGTGGGATAATGCTCACCTTTGTTGTCTTTAACACAATCAACACTCTCCTTCACAACTGACTAGGACAAGCTGCAATTTAATTACAAGACCCGAGGCTCATATTATGCATCTGCAAAGCATGTTAGCAAGAGTCATTGCTACTAGTTGACAACAAAGGCCCTCATTATGACCCTGGCGGTCGGCGGAGAAGTGGCGGTATTACCGCCAACAGGCTGGCGGAAAAAAAATGGAATTATGACCATGGCGGTTACCGCCATGGTCATCCGCCACTTCTCCGTTCCGACCGCCAGGGTGGAGACGACCGCTAGCTTGGAGACTTGGGTCTCCAGCCCGGCCCCCGTCACAAGACCGCCGGCGGTATCACCACCCGGCTGACCGCCATGGATTTCATGGGGTTGGGAACCGCCATGAAATCCATGGCGGTAAGCACTATCAGTGCCAGGGAATTCCTTCCCTGGCACTGATAGGGGTCTCCCCACCCTCAAATCCTCCCCCCACACCTCCCAAAGGTGGCAGAAACCCCCTCCCACCCCTACCACCAACATTGCTACACAGACACACACCGTACACGCATGCATACACCACCAACACACATACCCACACACATACCAACAAACATGTCTACAGACACACACACAGTCATACACGCACACCCACATACAGACATACACACACACATCCATACAGACATACATACAGACCGACACGCACACATTTCTGAACACACTACACCCCCGCATGCATTCACGCACTCACACACCCCCTCTACATACTCACACGCACACCTCCATGCACGCACACAACACAAAACTCCCCCCACCCCCTCCCCTAACGGACGATCAACTTACCTGGTTCGTTGATCCTCCGGGAGGGGACGGGATCCATGGGGGCTGCTCCGCCGCCAGCACCCCGTCACCAGAACACCGCCACGCTGAATCACAGAACGTGATTCGGTGGGCGGTGTTCTTATGACGGGGCGGTGGAGGTGGAGCAACCTCCACTTGCCCACCGACCACCAGTATGGCTGCTGGCGGCTCTCCATCCGAAAAAGGACGGAGGGCTGCCAGCAGTCATAATTCGCCAAGCGGAAAACCGCCTGCACTGCCGGTCTTCAGCACGGCGATCCCTCGGTGGTCTTTCAAAAAGACCGCCGAGGTTGTAACGACCACCAAAATGTTGTAAAAAGGTCACACTCTAGACCAGGGGTCGCCAACCTTTTCTGCAATAAGAGCTACTTTTGTTCGACAAAATTCCTTCTGAGCTACTAGTATTATTAGAGGTGTAGTAGTAACCACATCAGACAAGATTATGTTAGTGACCACCATATGCACAATTACTAGCAGTGATCACCTTTGTGTATCAGGCACACTTGCCATCCACAATATAGAAAAAATGCTTGTCAATGTGAGATGTCTCTACGTGGGTAATACATAACAGCCATAGCTGCAGTGTCCCAAGTTAATAATATCAGTAATATTCTCCCCAACATTGTTTGATTTTTATTAAACTAATATTGGCTTTAAAATAAATATATTTACAGACATTTTATTTTAAAATACATACTTTCCCTTTTTAGTGTATGTATATAAATTCAACCAAGTAAAAGCTTCTAATTTAGTGAACTGGGTTGAACACAGGAGAGCTACTTACAGGTAGCTGGTGAGCTATCAGTAGCTCATGAGCTACTTGTTGGAGAAGCCTGCTCTAGACCAATCTGCAGCTTTCAAGATGTCCTTTAGCAGTGCACCCCCACAGAACACCTTGAAAGCCCTGGCATAATATGCCCCAAAATGTCCTGTATCAACACCGGTCATGGACATCACATCTATTACCCATCTACTTAATGTTGTTGATGTTACTGGGGCAAAATGCTTCCTTAATGCTGTGAATAGTTGAGGTGCAGATGTCCCCACCTCCTTAGTTATGTGGCTATACCGTTCAAGGCACCTCACTACACAAAGCTTTAGGTGTGAAGAGAAACTTGGGAACCCCACATGGATGCTTTCTTAGTTCTTCTTGCATTATGAAAATATACACCAACTGGATTGATTACATAGCTGATACATCCAATGCCCTGACATCTGATACCATTCTAAAAGAAACTAAACATAACTGAGTCACCAATTTAGCAGAAAGAAACTTCACTGATAGAAGCTTATTGTTGTCCCAAGATTCAAACAAACACAAAACCAAATTGACGTCCCACATAGTGGTATATCTTGGTTTGGGTGGATTCATATACCCTAATTCCTTTAGCAACTTGCACATCAATGAATGCTCCTCAACTATTTTCCCATCAAACGTCTGGTGTCTTGCTGGCACAGCAAATCTATAATCATTAATGCATCTGTAAGACTTTTGTCCCGCTGCCGAAGATGCTAAAAATGTCAGACCCCCCACGGCATTTGACGAAATAGGATCCATTGCCCTCTCTGTACACCATTCACACCAGGCCTCCCAGACTGACCTATACACTTTGATAGTACCAGAGGAACATGAAGTCCTAATGTAGTTTAAAGCTGCATCTGAAAGTTCTGGCACATTTATGAACAACCTCAAAGGTTCTACACTGCTAGGTTCAACTTGCCCTGCAATACCAGAGTGTGATTCTGCCCATAGGTGCTGTGCAACATCTGTCGAAAGACTGGCAATTCGATAGGGTAAGCCACTGAAAGTTGTAACAGAATGTGATACTGGGGTTGGTTCCTCCACAATGGTGTCATCATAACCCCTTATGCTGATTGATTAGCTAGACCCCTGGAAATTATGGAAAAGGGCAGGAATGCATAATGCATTTCCCCAGACCAATCTTGGAGAAAGGCCTCTGTTGCCAAGGCGTCTGGATCCAGTCAAGTGAAGACACTGTAACCAATTTACATGCATTGAGGAGTCTTTGCTGGACTATCTTTCTCCAGTCCAAAAGGTGCCACACCTTGTGCCCTAACCCCATAGACTTGCATGTGACCCCAATACAAGATCTGGGTATGTAGGGGAAATTGTCCACCCAATCCAGATGTCAAAATATGCTAGCTACTAAGACCCTTCTGCTTTTGGCTCAGTGTCTAGTGGAATCATCTGTGAGTGGCTCAGACTTTTTTGCAGATGCCTTATCTTTGGTCTCTGGAGCAGCCTGTGTTAAAGGAACCCTGGGATTATGACCTGGATGGATGAAGACAAATGGCCTACCACTCTTGCCAAATGCCACACATAAGTTCAGGTTTGGGCTAATACTCCCCTTATCTCTTTACTGTTTATCTTCAACTTTGCTTCTGAAAGAAACCACACTCCTCTTTTTTAATTCACCAGAGAACCCCAAAAGTCTATTCTTTTTGATGGGGTCAAATAAAAATTTTTATTACGTTTATTATGAACCCCAATCACTGAATGAGGTTCACTGCCCCTTGAACCTGATCAAACAGGAGCCCCTTTTTTGATTCAAGAAAATCACATTGTCTAAAAGGACTATCATCCTCAGTCCTAGTGAACCGAGATATGTTGGCAGTTTGGTGAAACACCAAACTGCTAAAGGCAGACCAAATGGAAGGGAACTGAGCCTGTACAATTCTCCTTGCCCAATAAACTGGAGATACATACTGTGCTTGTGAAAAATGGGAACTGTTAAATATATGTATATTACATCTAAGCACAGCATCCAAACCTCTGGATCCAGAATATCCTTTGGGGAAACTACTGTTTCCATCTTGCACTTGTGGTTAAGCATAAACTGATTCAGACCCCTCACAATATCACTGACCTGAACCTTTTGTTTTTCTTTTGGCCCAGAAAAGTATAACTTGCAAACCCTCTGGGATGCCTGGAACAGTGCTCCATTGCTCCCTTCACAAAAAGCTTGTTCACGACTACATATATCAAATATGCCCCCTCTGCAGAGAATCTAATTGGAATTGACAGTCTGTCCAGAAAAGGGGTTGAATACAAGTCTATCTGGAAACCCTTCACTGTCTGAAAAACCCATGGATCTGTGAAGATACTTTCTCATTCCTGTGCAAAAAGAGCCAAGCTGCCTCCAACTTTTGTAAGCAGAAGAGAGCAGACCTTTACCATGCACTCCCACTCCCCTTGTTTGTTTGCCAGAGTATCAAAAGCCAAGGTGACCACCCCTTTTCCTCTCTGGTAAAAACATTGGCCTGGTGTATCTGAACTGGTAGGTGTAGTGGGCTCTAAAGGGCAAAGCAACCCCTTAATCTTCTGGTCCTACGAAAAAACTGTCTAAAAACCCTTATCAATGAAGAGTGGCCTTTCTTTAAGCAGATGAAGGCTTGAGTGCAGCATATTAATTATTCCCCAAAAGGGGAGCCTTGTGCCTTTAGAGAAATCTCAAAACTAGTCAATTACCCCGCATTTGGGGTCAATTCTCAATAAAAAAGATCTTCCTCATTTCATAGGACAAAACCAGTCTTAGCTTTCCCCAAGAGTCAGGATATAATTTTTAGGTCTAGGGATTCCCCTGAATTCATTGCCTTTTCTGCTGAACAAAGTATTCTAACCAACAGCCCTCAAATGTCCAATGTCCAACAGTTTATCCTGGCACGAGGCTCAGTATTGGTCCACCCCGTTCCTAGAGTCTTTACCTCTTTTACTCAAGAACGTGACAATTATTGCAGGAAGTGTTGGCCTATGACAGTGTGCCCTCATTTTGCTCTTATAGCCTTATCTAAAGGGCTTTTAATTTTAGCTTTTATGTAGCCATCAACAAATGATGGATGGAACCACTCCTCTGAATTAGGATGTTGTGGCACAGTGGGGTAAAACATTGATTTTCCCTCTGAATCCAAAATAACCTATTGAGGTTTATGAATCTTTGCGTTTTTACTCGTGTTAGACATATCATTGTTACCACATCATAGTATAAATCATCAATGCACAAATCATTTGCATCATCATATTGTCTTTTGTAGAGACCACCATCTGAAGCCACAAAAGGGCCATATCAACTGGCACCAGGTCCGAATCAACTCACAGAATTGAACTACAACTTATAGTAGTTGCTCCTGAATTGCCTATATCAGATACTACTTTTTAAAAGAGGAGAATATTGCCTTTGTAATGGAGTTTTACACAGAATTATCCCAAAAAGCATATATGTTCTTCTTCAGTAGTTCCTCCTTGGTTTCAATAATATCCTCTGTACGGTTCTTGTATATATCCTTTTTTCAAATATTGTGCTAGAAATTACTTTCTATAAATAAGGCAAATGACAGACTTTTCCAATCACAAGCAGTACATTTTAAATATATGCACACAAAATAAAACTACAGTGCAAGAAAATAAAAAACTTTATAGTTTCATTAGTTCATTAAAGTTTCGTTGCAAAACAAAGCAACACTCTTCCTCATTTTTAAATCAGCTTTTAAATGCCAGAGCAAGGAAAGAACTGCACTGATCCTGTAACTAATCCCCAGCACGTTTTCAGAATTTCTGCTCAACAACAAACTAACCAAAAACAAAAATGGATACTGCGATTCCACCGTGCACAGGCTGATAGCCTGTTGTAGCTAATGCTCCCACCGGCTACAAACCATTAACAATGTGTCAAAATAAATAAACCCATGATTTTGCGCTGCCTGTAACTCAGTAACTTCCCCCGACCATCATTTCTCTGTGAAAGACCTTCCCTCAACACTGCACTTAACACAGCCCCCCAGCAATAAACAAATCTACTTGAAGCCAGCAATTACCCCTTTTCCACACAATGCCTCATAGTCCCACATGCTAAAACGTATCTCAGAAGCAAGGCAAGCGGAAACCATGTAAGGATTGGTGCTATTTATGCTGTGGTTGTGTTTGATATCATTTCCCACAGGGGCGGCTCCTCCGCAGTGGCGGAGGAAGGTCGCCTCCCCTGGCTAAGCGCTAGCAGCAGAAAAATAAAACTTTATGTCATCTTTTTTTTTCTGCTGCTGACTCATTCAGCATGTGAAGGGAGGGGCGGGACTGGGCCATGGGAGGTGGAAGGGGGAGGAGGAATGAAGTGCACTAAGTGCGCATGTGTATTTGGCCAGCCGTCGTAGGCCGGCCAAACACACATGTGCACTTAGATTTCTCCAACCCTGATGTGTTGAACAGCCGGGCTGGAGAAACTGCACGGACCCCAGGGCAGTGTCTGAGTGGCAGTTCAAGCTGCTAAAACCAATCCTGATGCTGCTCTCATGCTAGGTTTGATTGGCCTAGCCTTGCTGTTTTAGAGTCCATATCCCTTTTCTATTACAGTAGGTTTAGCATGAGATCAGCACCAGCATTGCTGGGGAGCCTGTGCTGGTGTCCCAGTGAATGTTGTGACACCAGAACAGCAGAGGTGCGAGGCGGCAGGAGATGGCAGTGGTGGGAAGGGTACATTTGTTTTAAAAATGATTTGTCCCCCCGTTCCCATTGTCCCCCCATCCTCCCTGCACCCCTTGACATTTGCGGCAGCCGCTGCTGCTGGGTATGCATGATTATGGGTATTGTAGTGCATTTAGGGGCTGTATGAAATAAAATGTATGGAAAGAAATTGCATAATATGAGCACCAAATCTTGTAAAAAATGTAAACCAATTAAGCACAGAACATACAGATCTGCATCTTTCATTCTGGACTGTCCTTGAAATGTAAATGACATAAAGTTTGATGCTGTGAATTGGCCCTCTTTTAACTCCCGCAATGGGACCATGGCAGTTGTTAGGACAGACATGAAAGGCCAACTATAGGAAACTATACCTCTAGTCACTTAGGGCCGGCTGTAGAAATCACTGGTCTGAAAAATCTGGTCACAGTTTATGACTTATATTTTTGCAACCAGTAAAGAATTTAACAAACTGACTTGATTAATAGCAGTGGGTCACAATCTGACCTACCTCATGAATATTAATGAGGAAGGTTGCACATTTTTTTGCAATTGGATTTCGGTCTCAAAACATTGATACATCTCATACCAAACCACTGGTTAAAGGAATGCCTACAACACACCTGTTCCAAATTCACTATGGAGTCGCAAGGCCATTTTAGGAGTCTGTGCAATAAATACCTTAATTCCTGTAGATCAGAAATGTTCTTTTTTTGATTGGTGAACAGGAAAAGCATAGCCATATTGCCACAGGTTTTAGCTGCTTTGCTCCAAGTTTCCCTCATTACCTACCTCAGGCTTGTCCATAGATGCAGTTGGTATTTCCAACAGATGTGTTCGCCATCACATCTGTGACATGTCTTTATATCTCTAGGACCTACCACAGATAAGCATGTCTTCTTACTCAGTCCTCTCTCATTATCTAACCTACTGGGGCAGGATATTTTATGTAAATTGATGTCAGACTGCCAGTTCGAATGTGGGGATGCTTTGTTGTTTGATGCTACTCGCTAGTGCTTACCTTGTACTACAAGGAGGCCAAAAGCCAATCCCAGGAACACAGAGGAAAAAAGAATTGGGAAGGATATACATCACTGTGTAGCACCCTCTCTGGGTCCTGGTATGGGTTCACCTCATCCATTCGAGTCCTGAAGAGAATAAACAACATTTACTATATTGTATTCTTAATTAAACTAGCTCACATAGTATAAATACTGTGTATAATATATGATTTAGAGTAGCATTCTGCTGCTATGTGTACTTGTGAATATAACTGATTCACCGTCAACATATAATGTGAAATGTTAATCTCAGGCTAACCTTTCTGTGGTATAATGTACTTGAATCTTAAATAAAATCCATAAAGAGGATTGTTCTTAGAGAGTTATGTTTTATTCAGCTAAATGTCATTGGAGCTCCTGGAGCTCCGACAAAATGTCTGACAAAAAACTCTAGACACAGATAAATACACCCTCATTCAACAATGGAAATATACCCAACAGTTCAGTTTTCAGGAAAGTCACACTGTTGTGCCATCATTATACGTGTCACAATTATTTCCTTTTGCATTTGAGAACATTTGTTAAACAATGCCTTCATTGCACTACATTGCAACCTTGAAAACACTTGCAAATGCCAGAAGGGGAACATCATATATCACTCCTTAGTCTTCCCATGACACCCAAAGCTGAGCTCTGTAAATACCCTTACATATTTGGTGTACAAATCAAGCATGTATTAGTGCTGTAGCACAGTGTTCACTTGACACAAGCAAGATGGAGTCAGTTTAGTTTTTGCGATTGTAGCCCAGGTGCACACAAATGATGTATGCATGAAAAACATAATTCCTTATCTACCTATCCACTGCGCTTTATAGTATGCTCAGGAAATCATGGTAAGTAGGTGACTCAAAAACTTTAGAAGAAAAGGGAGGTTGTAACTCCCCAGACGAAAATATGACTTTAGTACATAGAGAATCCATCAAGATACAATAGGTGGTGCTCCTACAGGAATCAGCTCCACTGAAGGACTTCAGCCAATTCCACAAAGAATATGATCCAGAGAAGTTCCAACACTATTGAGTCTTCAATTGAGAGAGATGTGAGCTGACAAACAATGACCAATGGGAAGCAGGGCTCTCTAGGGTTAGCGCCTTCATACACCAGAGTTCATAAATGGCAGCCACATTCTAATTCACCTTTGTTCTCGTACGTGAGTAGGAATGTGGCTTTCGTTATGTGGGTGACATCTTGGTTTAAGAAAGGTACACCAAATACTTCATTTTTGGTTTCCATCTTAAAGTTATGGGATGCTTATTAAAATTTGCATTCAATATTAATTAAATGAAAATATTATTGAGGGTATTAGTATTCTGTATGAATAAATGTAACTATAAATGTAGTTCATACTCGTTACCATCTACCTTGGTTAGGCTCATGACACAAGTAATGCATAGTGTATCGATGCTGCTTACACAGGAACTTCACAGTGTTCTGCCCCCGTGAACTAGTCTACCTTAGTATACTCTAGCACTGCGAGAATGAGGTGCCTGCCCTTCTCTGCAAGAATACCAGTTGTCACCCTGCTGGGAATAACATTGAGCTGTCTCCTGATGCAATTGATTTACTTTCCCAGGTATCCTCCCCATTGTTGCCCACAGTGACAATAATTTGCAATTTATAGTCTGACTGGAACCCGTGAAGATCAAGATCAAACCACAAAAGAAGCTGCCTCAAATATCTCGGTATCTTCTTGGACCCTAGGCAGATGCAAAGATTTATCCTGGAATAGCTGGGCTAATCAAAAAGCGGGTTTGGTCCCTACAGTCAATACTCTATAACCCAATCTTGTCTGTGAAAAATACCGGAAAGGCCAACATTACAGCTCCATGAAGGATTTGCATGCCATAGAGCATTGTGGTTTTCCCTAGATTCCCTATTGACCCCAACCATCATCTTATCTTGCATTCCAGTGAACACTAAGGGGGTCCTTCCGACCCCGGCGGGCGGCGGAAGCCGCCCGCCTGGCGGGAACCGCCAGAAGACCGTACCGCGGTCAAATGACCGCGGCGGTCATTCTGACTTTCCCGCTGGGCCGGCGGGCGACCGCCAGAAGGCCGCCCGCCAGCCCAGCGGGAAAGCCCCTTCAACAATGAAGCCGGCTCCAAATGGAGCCGGCGGAGTTGAAGGGGTGCGACGGGTGCAGTGGCACCCGTCGCGATTTTCAGTGTCTGCTAGGCAGACACTGAAAATCATTATGGGGCCCTGTTAGGGGGCCCCTGCAGTGCCCATGCCAGTGGCATGGGCACTGCAGGGGCCCCGAGGGGCCCCACGACACCCGTTCCCGCCATCCTGTTCCTGGCGGTTTTTACCGCCAGGACCAGGATGGCGGGAAGGGGGTTGGAATCCCTATGGCGGTGCTGCGAGCAGCGCCGCCATGAAGGATTCTCTGGGGCAGGGGTAAACCGGCGGGAAACCGCCGGTTGCCCTTTTCTGACCGCGGCTTTACCGCCGCGGTCAGAATTGCCCAAGAAGCACCGCCAGCCTGTTGGCGGTGCTTCCTCCGTCCCCGGCCCTGGCGGTCCATGACCGCCAGGGTCGTAATGAGGCCCTAAATATTTACTGTGGTGGACCTTTGTTCTGCCTTATTTTCTATCCCCATGCATGAAGGGAGTGAGTTCCCCTTCCCGTTCTCATTCAGCGGGCCCAAGCCTTCCTGGTTACCGAAGAACATATGTAGGAATCCTGCACAAGATAGGCCTTTGAGGGTGTGCTGTCTTGTCCAGTATTTTGGTGCCACTGAGTTTTCTGTTATTGCATCCAGACATATGACACAACAGCATCTATTATTGCCAATGTTTGTTAGCAGCATCTGATAAATGACTAGGAGCAATGAGTTTAGGTAAATAAATAGAGTAAAAATATTTCAATTTTGAAAATATTCGACTGAATTAAAGAAGAAGAATGTCTGTGTATGGTGTAGTGTCTCCTTCACTCCTGTTCTTCTTTTCACACTACTTTATTCCGTAGTCACCCAATCTGTTAGTCTTTCACATAAAATGGAATTTACAATAGGTAATTTTATGACCTTTGCCATGGGCACTCCACAGGAAGTCCAAGGATTGGATGATCATGTAATGTGAACACCATGACTCACTGGCAGGCACAGTGAGAAACTCACACTCTATTTAGCCTCAGTTACAGGTCTCCCATACCTGTCATACAGTCATAAACATCCATCCACAAGTTCAGCACACCCATACACCTAGAAGGCACTGAGTGCATGGTATGCACTATACAAGAGCTGTATTTTGCATTAAAAAAGTACAGAAACACATCTGGAAAGGCAAGTACTTCTAGGGAATGATAAATGAAGTAAAACGTGTGAACGAGCCTGTTATCGCTATGGGAACTGCCCATTTCTCACAGACATACCTTTATAAAGGGTTTTTTTTGTAGAGAAATGACAAACACAGTGACATTTGTCTCTGCGTCAGTAATTCGTATTAGACCATGCAAGTTGGACTCGTATTTCCATACAAACCATTTTATCAGAAGAACAAATGAAAGCTAAATTTAAAAAGTCCATTCTTTTCACACTGATGGGCTTTGCACACTATCAGTTTCTATAACGTGGTTTGTAAAAGTGTGTTGCATCATTTAAGAAGCATACTCAGTTCTGTTTCTGAAGTCTTTTTTAAACAAAGGTCACTACACATTTGTCTCATGTATCATACATGACTTTATGAGCTTCCCTATGCTTTCTTTGCCAGCTGCTGCAGAACCTCCCAGGGGTACAAATCAAACAGCTTTGGAATTGTGCAATCACAGGCCCAAAGCGGCTGCAGCATATCACGGTTTGTACTTTACACTTAACAATGTGAGCGTCTTTCTCAGAGCGGGTCTGGATGCTAATAAAATATAGAGGAGAAACCTGTTTATTTAAAATGGGAAAAAGAAAGGCAACTTCAATTTTATTTTTATGTGCACGTTCAGAGCCTTTTACTGCGGGAACAAAGGGGTGCTTTTTAGGGTGAACACCTGTCACAGGATATGCCCTATACCAAATTGATGAAATTTGGGGATTGCCCAATGTGAACTCTGCTCAATTTGCTGAACTAATTGCACTAACTTGTGCCTGCGTCCTAGCAGAGAAAAAGTTTGGAAACCTGAACACGGACTCAAAATACATGTTTGGAGATATGCATGGCTTTGGGCTCCTCGGGATGCAAAGAGAGTTCCTACAGTCTACAGGAACCCTTTTAAAGTATGAGCAACATAAACAGAATCTACTGCCACCAAAATGTGGAACACTCTTCCAACCCACATACACCAGACCAAAGACCTCCTTACCTTCAGGAAACTTCTCAAGACCTGGCTGTTCGAGCACTAGCAGCACCTTCCCCCTTACCCCCCGCCCCCCCCGCTCCTCACTGCCTTGAGACCCTCACGGGTTAGTAGTGCGCTTTACAAATTCCTGATTGATTGATTGACTGAAAGCTTAGATGGTACCCCAACAAACTGCAGTTGTCAACTGCACTGTCCACCAATATCTTCATAGTGAAGTGTCTCAATGAGATGTGCTTGTAGATTGAGCTGCTAGAAAGGCTGCTCTGTCATGTACTGTTGATGATGCTATGTATGCCATACAAACAGAATTTTACCCCTTACCTTCCCTGAAAAAGTTTTGTCTCTATTGCAGAGTGAGAAACAGTAGTGGATCAGTCAGGAGTGCAAAAGGAATCCTGAAGGTGTGTGGAGAACCAGCTTGAGGCATGCAGTTGCACCGACATTTCTACTTTCCAACCTTGCAGGGTTTTATGATGAAGTTGCCCATGTCAGTAGGGATGGCATGATTCATGCCACCGCAACACTTCATTCCGCCTATGGCCCAAAAGCATTGCCAATATTGTGACACCAGTCAGTTGCATAATGCTGGAAGAATGGTAAAGTCTACCGCTGCTGCTCACCCTCCCTCCTTAGGGTCCATTTGTGCATCTGCAGATGCATTTTATCCACATGGCAAGGTGTGCTTCACACTCTTATGTACTTGTAATTGTATGTATGTTTTTTGGGTGTGTGGAAGCTTACTCCTGTGCGAGAGCAGATGCTATTAAAATGGCAAAATATTTACTTAAGGACTTTATTCCACATCCTGAGTCACCTCTTGAGAGACAGAGGAAAACATTTCTTTTCATTTGTAGTGCAGAAGATTTCCAAAGCCCAAGGAATAGATCAGCATTTCCACTGCACCTATCACCCAGAGTCAGCTGGCAAAGTTGAGCAAAACAATGGCACCCTCAAGAGTAAGATAGTCAAGGTATCTTCATAGACCCAGCTGACATGGCCTGCCAGATGAACTGTACTGACACAGACAACCACACCGAGCCCGTATGAGATAGTGATGATATATCTAATGATGTTGGCCTCAAACGCTCCCCTCTCTGCTGATTAATTAAATTAACAACTGAATGAAGATACATTTTTACAATAATGCAGACAACCCATATGCTGCCTCTGCAGTTTCCGTTCTAACATTCAAGCTGTCTTACCTGAGATCCTGACCAAAGCTTGCCATTCCCCTGAGCTCAGAGAGTGGGTTTTCATGAATGTGCATCAAAGGAAACACCCCCTGTAACTCACTGGCATCACCCCTACCAAGTCCTGTTCATCACCAACACTGCTGTTATGTGTTGTGGGCTGTCACCGTGGATCTGCTCATCCCACTGCAAGCTTGCTGCACCACCACAAAACGATTGTTCAACATTGCCTGCTTCCACACCTGCATCAAGTTTCAAACCCAGCCTTGGGCCCTCTGCCACAGCTGTTTCTGTTGCTGCTTGCCTCCTGCCAATGCACCTCAGTGCAGGCGTTAAACGGGGGATTCCATTATTTATAATGGGCCCCTAAGTACTCTGCAGGAATAATGCCAATATTCTGGTGCTACTCCTGCAGAGTACATCAATAGCATCAATAAAAATGACGTTATTGCCCTCTGCCCTGCGCCATGGTGAGTATATCTTAGATATGGCGCACATATGGTTACAGTAGGGGGGCACTAAGGGGCACTAGGAAAGTGGTGCTGCACTAGGTGCAGTGCCACTTTACTTAAATATGCCCCTAGATGTAATTCTGAGATATTGGAAGAAGTAGCAAATAACACAGTCATATCCTTATGTTTGCTAACAGATACGTTAGATGCCAGAAGACTATGGGGCATATTTAAGATCCCTTAGCGCCATTCTAGCACCACAATAGCATCATTTGTTGACTCTAATGTAGTGTTAGAAGGTAAAAAACGCCACACCGTATTTACAAAGTGGTGCAAAGCATGCATTGCGCCACTTTGCAACCCTTTACGCTACATTATGCCTGAGCCAGGCATGATGTATGCAAAGGGGGCATAGCCCCGATTAGGGGGGCGGGCGAAAAAATGGCACAAGGAAATCTAACTGATTTCCTTGCCTCTTTTTTCAGCACTTTCAACGCCTGCTCAGAGCCAAGATGCAGTTTCCTGTGCCGCCGTCTGTTCTGCGTTTCGAGAAAGGAGGTTCTTAAGATGTTTGTCGTGGTGCCCACCCCTTTCATGTTTTTCTTACCATGTTGTTAATTCAGCAAGGAGCAGGGATGTGTACTTTTTAGCCTCAACATCAATGAGTGTGATTAACTTGTAGTCGCCTGGGTTGTCTCTGTTACCTCCCTTGAAGATTGGGTTGATTATAGAGCCTCGCCAGCTCTCAGAGAAGCCTCCTCCTAGACTTGCTTCCTGGTAGTTAGGACATCTGACCAGAAGACAGCCTCTTCCCTAAAGATGGCTTGAGAGAGGCCATTTGGTCTGGGGGCTCCTTCCCGGCGGGCATTAAGGAGTACTCGGTGTATCCTATCGGTAGACAGAGTGAACATTATCGCTTCCCCGTCGTCCAGAGGGAGATTTCCCCTTGTGGGTGTCCATCATGGTGATTGGGAGGTGTTTTCGCAGGGGTGGCTCTTCACTGTAAAGTTTGTCTTGAGGTGACTTACCCAGTTTTTTTCAAGGATGTTTGAGTTAACAATTGGGTTCCCTCGGGTGTTTAAATTGTTGATGATGCCCCAGGATTCCCTGTTTTTTTTTCTTTTTTCCACGTGTATTAATTTCAGCCAAAGAGAGCTCTTGCCTTCGGCCTTGTCTTTGCGAATTTGTCTTTTATACTCTTTGTTTGAATTCTTCAGTTGTTCCCAGAGTAACTGGTTGCCAGGTGGGCCTTAAGGCATCTCACCAGTTTCCTTTGTGCTCTTTTCAGGAGTTGTGCTTTTTTTGACAGGCGGACCGGGATGATTTGCCGGGTTGGCTGTGGTACCTTACGAGGAGAGTGCTAGTCAAGTATTTTCACTCAGAAGTCTTCCCAGGCATCCATTGTATGTCTGTGGTTTTTGAGGCTCTCCAGCATCTGCAGCTTTGCAGATAAAGATAAGGCTCCTAACATATCAGATGACCAATGTAGTCTCTTCAGGCTCGTGGACTCTATTGAGCCAACTTGTACCGAGGCAGGTTCATACACAGGCAAGGATGACCTTATGGTGAATAACTGGTAGGAGTGGTCACTAGATGTGGAGTATTTTATTTCAAATTGCCGTACCAGGGGGATCATAGGTAGTGTAACTAGGGTGTAATTTAAGATGGACTCTGAATTAGGGACATGGAAGGTGCGGATTGGTACAGAGTCACCTGGGAACCTTCCATTTAGGACCCGCAGTTTAAGGTACTCCAGTGATGTCACCAACTGGGCTCCCTGCTGGTCACGACGAGGAAAGTTCGATGACACCTGTGTCGGGATGTTCCAGTAGGAGTTGTCAGCACTTAGTGTTTCGTCTTCCTCTTGTGTCTTGATCAAATTTGAGTTGAAGTCTCCTGTCAGAATAATGTCCCAGTCAGGATGGGTCTGCCAGTAGTGTGAGATGATTTCGGTTAAGCTGTTTATCGTGGCTTGTTTGCGGGAAAGGCTGGGATGGATATAGGTGTTGACCAGCAGCATTGGTGGCCTGTTGTTGGTAGTCCAGTGGCTGAGTTTGAACACTTGGCAGTCTTGTTCAGCTCTTCTATGTCCATTTTCAGGGTTAGTGAAAATTAGACTGCTAGACCCCCACTTGGCCTTCCGTGTTGCTTGTGCTTGACTGCATTTATTTGAAAGGATGTGAAACCCGACAGTGGAAGACCCTGTTGTGTCCAGATTTACTGCAGTGCAATTATGTCTATGTTGTGCCAGGCTTTAGGTGGAGAACCCGTTTCCAGCAAGGATTGGGCATCTGCTATGTTCCAGGATAGGAGCTTTAGATGTTTCTGAGGATGACATGCCTGTAGTGGTTGCGGTTCTCATGCAAGACGAGGAACATTGAAGGCCGCTGGGAGCCACTCCCATCCAGCTTCGGCGAGTGATGTTTGAATTTGGGTTAGTTGTTTTCTATGGTTGCCAAGAAGCTTAGGGGAAGCACCTAGGGTGCCCCTCGGGACCGTTGCAGGTTGTTCGTCCACTGCCTTGGAAGCATTGGAGGTTAAAAGCCGAAACGGATATTTGTCCAGCTCTTGCATGTTTATGGTGATCCCCCAGGACTCAAAATGCGATGCAAACACCAGGATGTGATTGACCTTTTCTGACGATTCCCAGGTTGTTAGTGTGCCTTCTTGTCGGTTGTTGTCCTTGGCATGTTGAAATTCTGCAGAGGTTAGTTCTGCGGAGGACAAGGTGGTGAGCCTCAGGATATTCCCTCTATTCAGAATGTTGTGGTTTCCCTGAGAGGAGTAGTGAGGTTGAAGCCGCAGCTTAAGAGGATATCCCTCACCCTTTGATGGTGGTGATTGCTGTAGCGATGCATTGTGTGCAAGTACCATCCCTGATGTTTTGTGATGCGCAGGGGCGTGAGGGCAGAAGGTAGAGCCTTCTGAGTTGAGCGCCCTTACAGCTGTTGGTGGGACTTGGGATGAGGGGCTTCGATTCCAAATGGAGGGAAGTGACTGCATGTGAGGTTGGGTCTTGTCTGGGCCGTGTCGCAGGTTTTGCCACAACAGAGCAGCCTGTGTTCACTATTAGTCCGCTGTTTGAAAGAGGGACAGATACTTGTTTCACTGTGTTAGTTCTTGGGGCATCTGCGCTGGTGGGTTGATATCCTTGGCCAGGTGAGTAGCCAGCAGCCAGTGGGTTTAGGATGTCTAGTCTGGCATTGGCGTGTTGGTCGCAAATCCTCTCTGAGGGAAGGGAGCTACGTTGTATTGTGATTGCGTCACTTGCCTCCTGACAAGAGTCTAGGGAAGATATGGTAAACTGAAGCAGTTTTTTCCCTGCTGTGGTCTGTTATTAGTTAGGTTCTGTTGGGTCGGTTTGGCCTGGATTGGATTGTGAAATACATCTATACTGCTGCAGCAGGTGGTTTCGTTGCTGATCCCGATTGGCCCTTCCGGTATCGCTTCCTTGAGAGATAACTCAGAGGCAGGGTTGGTCAGAGTAGTGGGTGTTTGTGAGTCACTGATCAGCTCATGTTGGATGGAGTTTGCCTCTAGTGTTTGGGGAGAGCTTGCAGTTGATGATATCATTATTACTTCATGGTCTCTGGCTGGCTGCATTGATTTTAGATATTCAATAGGACCACATTTCTCTTGATTTGGTATGAGGCCTGCCTGTGAATTCACAATTAGGGATGTAAGGGTTTCCATCTTTTGATTTATTCCTGCCATTTGCTCAGCCATTAAGTTCATGATGTCTGTCTGTGTGTCCAGCTTGTCCGACTGGACATTTAAGACTTCAATGGATGATTGCAGGGTTGCGAGTAGGCTGTCCCACCACATGGGCACGATTGGATTGTTCCCAGTAGATTGTTTGTGCTTCCGCAGAGGGGAAGAGGTTTGCTGAAGATCTTGTAGGCACACCTAATTGCCATCCTGCCTAGGTGTGCCATGCATTGGGAGATAAACTATGGGGGTCCTTGTATTGGGGGAGAGCTGCGTGTTCAAAGGCAGGGGATTTCCCATGTGTGCTCCCCTTTGACAGGATCTGATGATGGTGAAGCCATAGTGGTTTTGAATAAGTTGCGGGATTGAGCTGCCAGTTCTTAGTTAAAGTTGTTTGGTGCTGGATTTCCCAAGTGGTTTGAGGAGTCAGTGTCCTCAATGTTGACGGTTTTAACTTCTAATACCTGTATCAAGGTGGCATTGTTTGAAAGGGAGAGAGAGCAGGACCAGAGCTCATCTATGCATGGGCTATGCGAAGCCTGCCTGGCTGAATTTGCCGCTAGGGGACTGGTAGCTGTGAGGGTCTGAGCAATACCATGCGTTGAGGAGAATAAATAAAGAACTTCATTTGTCATTATGAAAGACTGATGGATTTGAGCTAGCGCTTCTAGAGTTTTTGCAGGACCAGAGGTTGCATGATTGGGTCGTATGCGGTCTTGATCTTCTTTGGATGTTGATATGTTTGTTGGTTTCAAGGGTGACATTGACATTTGGTGTGAGCCACTTACGCCACTTTTCCAGTACAGTGCTCCTCTTGATGTGAATAATGGGACTGGGAAGGGCTGTGGTGTCTCCCGGGATTTTGTATATTGCGGCCATTGGGTCCTTCAAGATGGGGGGACAGTTTTTGTGTCCTGGTCCTTGGCAGCGGCGAGGACTCCAACTGAATTGTGTTGTTTGTGGTTGTTCCCTTGCTGAGCACTGAAGGGATCTTCAAGATGGGCTTCTTCCGTGGCTTATTTGCAATTTGTTGCCGATTCTTGCCGGATCTCATGTTCCTACTGTTGGGTTCTACTGATGGAGTTTCAGAGTTCTTTGGAGAAGATAGCTACCTGTTACTATTTCAGGCGCCCGTTGTGTGTGTATCTCGAAGTTGGGTTGTATTGCACAGGATTGCAGAGGTCTGAGGAGGTCTGAAGAGGTGGAGGTGAAGATCAGAGTGGGGAAGCCACACCCGGCCACAAGCTGCACCATGACCTAGCTTGGCCGCTTCTGTAGCACGGGGCTCAACCTACTTATAGAGGGCCTAATGCCACCCATACCCTACTGAGTCACCTGTTGCTGCTGCAGCCTGCTGTTGCTATTACTGTGAGGTGAGAAGCTTGATGATGGTACCAGATTATACCAGGTGTTGGGTCACAAGATCGGAGGTGTTTCCCTGTAGAGGAGGTTGCTCTCCCATCTGTATTCGGGGCGTCTTCTAGGTCTCCGGTCTAGACCTTGCCAGGGTCTTTCCATGGACTTTCGAGGGGTACGTCTGGGTTGCTTCTGGTACTTCTGAAGCTTCTGGTGCTTTGAGGTGCTTTTGAGCATCTCCTGCACTGCCTCTCTCCTCCCTGGGTGGCCCTTTCTGGCAGCAAGGTGCTTTTGGGATTCTGCTGTGCCACCTCTCCTCCCTGGGTGACCCCCCCTGGCAGCGAGGGTGTGGGAGGGGCACGAGCATGCAGGTGCTGGAGCAAACTCAGGTGAGGGTAAAGTGGTCAAGCGGTCAGGCGGTGCCAAGGTGAGGGGAGCAGAATCAAAGTTAAGTTGAAGTCAGGGCCAATCCAGGCTAGGCTAGGCAAAGCCTATATGAGGCTGAAAAGCAGAGAGGCAGGGGGCTGGATTGAGCTGTTGAGCTGTTGAGCGTTGAAGAGTTGATAGAGGGTGGGACAGATGGCAGCTGCAACAGGGGATGTGCATGGGTGGACACCAGGAGGTCCAGGGGGCAGTCAGGCAAACAATAGCAGGCAGGTAGTTGGCTTTCCCGGCCCAGTGACGACAATGATGCCGCTGATGCAGCCGCTGTAGCCTGCACCCACGCCCCCACCCACAAGCCGGTGCTGCTGCAACCACTCACCCACTTCACTTCATAGAGCCAAGCTGCTGTGTCTGCCGCCATGTCTGCTGAGTCTGCAGCTGCACCAGTACCCCCAGTGGCCCGCCACGGGAGCCTACGAGAGCCGCAAACCGCTAGCCACAGGTAACCAGCAGCCAGCAATGACGAGAAGCCCCTCTTTCTCCTCCTCCATGGCACGTAGTGCGCTCTTCTGAACCTCTGCGTCTGTCCCGTCACTATCCTCTCTCCACAGAGCATCGCACACCTGCTACTCATGTGAGTGACACAGTGCTGCAGGCTCACTAGTAGCATTTGATTCACAGGTCCTGGGCACAGATAGTGCACTTTACTAGGGACTCACCAGTAAATAAAATATGTCAATCATGGATAAACCAATCACCAATACAATTTACATAGGGGGCACTTGCACTTTAGCACTGATCGGCAGTGGTAAAGTGTGCAGAGACAATAAACCAGCAAAAATTGAGTCCAGCATGCCATAAAAGCAGGAGGTCAGAAGGCAAAAAGACAGGGGAAACACGACAAAAGATGCCAGGTCTAACGGGCTGCATCTGGCCTTTGTTGTCAGGATGCTTGGGAATTGGGGAATGAAGATATTTGAAATTGTGATTGCTGATCCAAATAACTTCACATGTGCTAATTAAAATGATTATAAGCGTCTTCCAACGAGCTTGCATTAATAAAGAAATCACTGCTGCTTATTTGAATATTTGAGGATAATGCTACTGATGAAATTAAAACTAAAATATTATACTTGTGTACTATTGAGTTGTTGTAGGGATTTTGCCTTCTGGCAAAGGGGTGGGGGGAGTGAATATACCTGCAATGTGTGTTAATGCATATATATTCACTATGGAAATTCTAATGCTCATGTATGTCTTCATGTTTGCAGCTATATTTTATAATCTTTTGCAATTTTGTTCCTGCGTCACTTTGAAGACCACTAAAGTCTTTGAAGTGTTGCAAACCTGCACATATTTTAAATGAACTAGAGTTTTGTTATTGCATGTTGTACACTTCACATTTCACATTTCTGCTGAGCTATTCTAGCGTTGAATAGCCTTGTTTTGAAGTTGACACAACAATGCAACAAGTAGGCTCAGCTCCTGTTAGTGTTAACTCTACAACTCTCATAAGTGCTTCTCACATTCCTTGCCACAAGAGGATCTTGTCACCTGCTTTTTAGTAGCTATCAGAAGATGTATTTTCTGTCGTGTGTTCCTGTTTCATTCACATGTATTGAGAAAATAGTTGTAGCTGAAAAATGGAGGGGTTTTAGCATTACATACATCAATTGATCAAGGGTGAAGCTCTGGTCCTTTGAAATGGCAATTTTCACAACTCTGAGGTGTGGAGGTGGTTTCAACATAATCATGTACATGTACTTGTTTCTTGCTTTAATGATTTGCACTTGTTTTCCAATGGATACATAAATATGTCAAAACACTGTATGATAATTAGGCAGATTTCAATACATTTATTGATTTTAATCAAAGTAAAAGATGACACCTGTAAAAGAAAATACAAAACCCAGAATAGTTCATAGAGTGTGTTTGGATAAAATATCAATTTAAAAATATTGGGAGATGGAAATATTGGAAATTAAATATCGTGATACACAAATATTGTGATGCACAAATATTGTTGACAACAGTACCGTTTTTTAGATAAGTAATATTGTTGTAAATAATGTTGATGTTTTTAATATTGTTTTCACTAACATATTGGTTAAAACTATAGTTTTTTAAAATTATTTTAATATGCTTTACTTGATATAATAATTTTATGCATTACAATTGTTTATATAAATGTTATTAATTGTTTTTAAATATAACTTTGAGTGATTTTGAATTTGTTATCAATTTTTAATAGAAATTTATAGTGTTGTAGCAAGTTGTTGGGTTTGTAGGAGGATAGGGTGGGACGTTAATTAGCTAATAATTAATTAAGAATTACTTAATACATTTTATTTATATGATTTAATTATATAATTTATGCATTAATGATTTATTTTTGTGATATGTTGTTTGTAGGTGGTAGTTTAGTAGTGGTAAAGGGTTGAGAGTTAACTAACTAATAATTAACAATTAAGTTGCAGAATAGTTATTTTTTAGTTCTATTTTAGGTGTGGGCTGCTAAGTTCATAGATGTGCAGGTTTGGCAGTCAATTCATTAATAATTGAGTAACAATTATCTAATAATTAATAATTAATTTTGATTGAATGTAATTATCTAAATTGGTTAATTGTTTTTAGTTTTTTTAATACTTATATTTTTAAGGTAATTAATACATTTTCTACATTCATGGAGTTACTTATGTATGTAATGTGTTTGAAATGAAGTATTTTCCCTACTTTTGCTTAGACTGCAGTAGGAGTAGTAAATTGAACCTCTTTGGAGTTCAACACTTTCCCCTGAACTGTCTGGAGTGGGAATAGTAAACTTCACCCTTCCAAAATCCAAAGATTTCTCTTCTGTTGGAGAGACTGAAATAGGAATAGTAAATTTCACCCCTCCAAAGTCCAATACTTTTCCTACTGTTGTGCTGTTGGGAGTAGGAATAGTAGATTTTGCCCCAAAGTCCAACACTCTCACGCTTCCTAACTGTTGTGTGGACAGGAGTGTTAATAGTAAGTTTCAACCCTCCGAAACTCCCAACACTTTCCCTACTGTTGCTTAGACTGGAGTAAGAATAGTAAATCTAATTCCTCTGGAGTCCAACAGTTACCCTGTTATTGAGGTGGCTGGAGTAGGAATAATAAATCTAACCCCTCCCAAGTCCAAACCTTTGGGCCACATTACAAGTTTGACAGTCGGTGGACCGCCATGGTGGTACTGGCGGTCAGACTGCTGTCAGGTTGGAGGTCGGACCGTCGTATAATGTGTCATGCTGGCCTATGAAGCAAAGACTGCTGCTGTCCCACTGGCACTGCCAGGCAACACAGACCGCTGCAGTCACGAGGCTGCACAAACAGGCTGACAGAGACAGTGTTTCCGCTAGACACATTATGAGGTTGCACACTGCCAATGTGACCATGGCGGTCCAACCACCACATCTCAGCAGGCGGAAACGGGGACAATAAAGGGAGACACTCACCCGCAGGCAGCCTCACACCTCCGGTGCCTCCATGGAGCCCATCCCACACGTCCTGCCGCTTCTGATGATCATCGAAGGAGCACAAAATCCACACTGCTATGGACACAACTGACTGTAAGTACACACACTCACCTGTGTCATTAATCTTAACAATAGATCATCGTGCCATCAGCCACATCATATGGGGGTAACACTACGGGCACCAAGCGCACTTGTCATTGTGTCCTGCGTCGGAATCACACGAAAGAAGGATACATGCACAGTCACAAAACGCCCCCTTTGGGCAGGTCACTCACATTGCACTGTAACACTACACAAAAACACACATCCACTTATCTGAGGCACAGGGACATTGAAGTCTACAGAACACTGTCTCACACAATACCAACAACACACCAACATCACATCTACAAATACAACTCACACACTCACAATCTTCACATGCCATGGACTGTCGTCACATTCAACACACATGTGCATGGAAGACAAAAAACACTTCCAGTAAACAGCCTTGCAATGGGCACACACATCATCCACATTGCAACACAATGGAAAGTCAATGGAATGCACAATAGACAGAGAGACAAATATACAAAGATCACTGTGCAAACAATACCTGCACAATAGGGATGGGGCCCTCTGAAACACTCAGGGAAGGAGGTTGCAGTGGGACACATATCACCTTGCATATGCTCCCTAAACAACATTTGCACACGGGCTGACCCTAAATGTATCTCAGGGACAAACAAAGGTAGCACAACTGAACACACTGCATGTCGGCACATACAAAACTCAAGCTGCCACACAGATTAATCCATAATCCATATCAGGGGGACAAGTCTAACACCATACATGTTCACATTGGACAACACAAGATGAAATATTTACCATACCAAACAGTACACAGTGCCATTACACCATGATTGCATTTACACCCACATATCCATACAGTCAACAAATACGCTTCTCTTTGGGGGACACCAGCACTGCTCAAGAAGTCAGATACTGCAAACAACACTAAATGGATCAGCAAGCAGGCGGAAACACAATACACACAACTGTAGGCAGACAACACAAATCACTCAGAAATAACATAAAGGTAGAAAAGGAATTGCAGGACAAATGTATACAAAAAAAACAACTGTTTGGGTTTATTACCTGTAATTGTTTGAATGGCCATTGGCCAGTCCATATGGCCCTGCACATGCACATCTTGCTGCAGTCACTTAACTCATAACTGCCAGAGAACCTCCACAGGAAGGAGCATCAAGTGGGCAGGAAGGCGCCTTAGGGGTCATTTTGGGGTGGGGTGGATTTTGGAGGGGTGGGTTTGGCCTTGAGTTTGGGAGGGTGGACTACTTCTTTGGAGTGGTGGGATTCTTCTTGGGGGAGGGGTATGGGTGCTTGCAGGGGGGACAGGTGTGACAGGGGAGGACTTGGAGGTGGAAGGGAGGGGTTGGGAGGTGGGTTGGAGCCTCAGGTTTGGGATGGGGATGGAGGGAACAGAGGAAAGGTCAAGGTCAAACAAAAAACTTTCTTAGGTACATGGGGATGGTCAGCAGGAGAGGGTGTGGATTTGGAGGTCGAGGGAGTGGTTGCCTGCTATGTTGGTGTGGATATAGTGGTTGCGTGTGTGTTTGAGGTATGCTTGTGTTTGGGTGGTGTCTGTTGCATGGCTGCGTGTGTGCATTTGTGTGTACTGGGGGACTGGGAAGTGGAGGTGCTAGGGGATGGAGTGGTGGATGTGTGTGTGTCTGTTGCGGTGGTGTCTACAGGTATGCTGGTAGTGGTGGATGTCTGTGTGTTTGTTAGCGTGGTGTTTGTGGGCATGGTGGCATGGTGGATGTCTGTGTGTCTGTTGGTGTGGTGTCTGCAGGTATGCTGGGTGTGGTGGATGTGTCACTGACCTGTGGTGGGGCCTTCAGGTATGCTTGATGTAATATGTGTTATGCTGGGGGTTGTGGAGGGTATCTCGGGAAGTGGTGACTGATGTGTCTGTGAGTGTCTGTTGTTTGCTTGCATGCTGGTGTGTTTTGTGGTGCTTGTGGCTGGGTGTGCTCCTCTTGTGTGTTGAGGTGAGTGTGTGTGGATTGGTCTGTGCCCTTAGCATAGGTAGGGGAATAGGGGATTTGGATTAGGAAGAGGGAGGTGGAGGTGGAGGGGGACAGAAGGTGGGAGATGTCTGGCTGCCGTCAGTGTAGAGGCCAGAGGCTAAAAGGTCTCTGTAGGCCAGACATTGCACTATGAATGCCTTCCAGGAATGCATTTGTCTGCTGGAGTTGGGTTGCCAATCCCTGGATGGCATTCACAAATGCTGTCAGACCCACAGAGATACTCCTCAGGAGGTCAATAGCCTCCTAACTGGGAGCAGCAGGGGTGACACAGGCTGGGGTGGGGGTGCCTGTTGCGAAGGAGATGCCCACTCTTTTGGGTGAGACGGCACAGCCAACTGGGTGGGGAGCAACAGGAAGGGCAGTGATAATGGGGGTGGGTGGCAAAGATGGTATAGGGTCATGCCCCGATGGGTCCGCCACCACTAGGAAGTGTCCACTGGAGGAAGAATCTGATGATGAAGAGGATGTACCGGTCTCCCCCATGGCACTCCCCTCACCCTCCGTGTCCATGGTGTCTTAACCCGAAGTCCCACGGCCAGATGCATCCCCACTCGCCTGTGCCTGTCTCCTCTGGTTCCTGGTGCTGATGCTGCAAATACAAAGAGAAATAGGGTCATCACATGTCCATGATCACACATGTACAACAGCTCTGAATAGCAAACATTACCATGGTGTCAAGTAGGCCCCAGCAAAAAACTCCACCAAAGTGGCCCAGACATGTGCCATACCATAGGCATACATGCCATCTGAACTGTCAACAGATGCAACAGGTAATTCAGGATCTTAGATAACTACAATTGCATTACTGAAGGTGTGCAATCACAGTAACCATTCAAAAAATAGGAGACCTCTTTGCTTCAAAGCTTTGCCCCACGGAGCACACCTCATTTACCTGTTGTCATACAATAGTAGGGTAATGCCAAATGAATTCCCATAGATCCCACACAAGGTCATGCACACATCTTTTTGTCACGTAAATATTGACCCAACAGTAAGAAATGATGCTCCAAAATCCTGCCATGTTGCTGACAAAAGTACAATAGTCTGGCGAAGGCTCATGGAAATACTTATGTCACACTGGAAGCACAATGCACACTTCAGCAAGTAATATTTGTCCCATTAAAGTCATGAAGGGTGTACTAATGTTGCTCAGATAGGCCACACATGTGGCATGGAAATGGATACTATAGACATCATGTGCAATTTTTCAGGGAGAAATGTCCCCAAAATCCACAACATAATGAATCAGCAAGCCCCAGGGTAATTACCACTAATGTCTGGTACCCCTTACAATGACATACCCTGAGTGTATCAGTAGACACCATTAGTACCTTGGATGTTGGCGATGCCCAGAGATTTGCAAGTACTTGTGGAAGGCCCTCAAAATGTTGCTCGATTTGAGGCGACATCATTGTCTACATTATGGTCATGCAGACCCAGATGTCTGTCTGTAGATGAATGCTTGTACCCAAACACATGTGATTTCAACATAACTGCAAGTCACTTCATGATGCATGCCAACAGTCAGGTCACAAACCTTATCCATTACACATGTGCTGTGCACTGGCATAGAAATGCACATTGTGGCTCAAAACTCTAGGCCTACCTGTCCTCTGCCTCATTGCTGTTGAAGTTGTACATGACAGATGACATGCTATTACACATGAGGGAATGTGTCAGCCAATAAACAATGGTGACACACTCCTGTATGTGGCCCAACATGAAATGTGCCCCCATTGTAAATGATTTATTCCACACACAGGTTCCCACGCAGGTAGATCATGCATGAAATAGCAGCTTGAAAATGCTTTGTTAATGAGAAAGGGACACATGCCAACGTGTAGGCACAATTAATGTTGGCAACGGTGATGGCACATAAACCATGTAAATGGTCAATCCCTACTTACCAATGGAAAGTATTGATCTGGAGCTGCACCCAAAGTACAATTGTAGGTTCTGTCACAAGTATGATGGCCACCTTCACATTACAGACTGCAGTAAGGCATCAGCACCCGTCATAAGGTGAAGATAACTAGCCTCTGGGTGACAGATGCCAATATACTCATTTACCCAGACACAGGCCTGAGGAGAGTGATCCATCACTTACTTACGTTTGTCCTGTAACATTGAGTAATATTGGGCTGTTGCAGAGAATTTACACACTATAACAACAAACAGTATTTGATTGATCACTGTACAGAGCCATATGTCATCCCTGGAGAACAATTGGTTTGAGGATTGTGTCCTAGGTTCCTGGTCCATTAGGCAAGGCACACCAGTATATAACACGTGACATGTCTACACAAACAATCACTCATCTACTGTGTGACATATGACTCATCCCTAATTTTCAGGGGGAGTTGTCAGAACCTAACACATTCACTTGGCAATGTGACAGACAGGAATATGCCCTGTACTCACCCCCTTGTGGCTGCTGTGCTGTCCTCAAACACCCATCAAGCTCTGGGTAGGTGACCATTAGTGGGGGGTCATGGTCTGCTAGTCACCCTGCCCAAGTTGGGAGGACAGTCCCAGCTGGACCTCTTCGATTTTCTAGGACAAGTGTCTCAGGTCCTCCCACCTTTTCCTGCAGTGGGTGCTCCGCTGGCTCTGGACCCCCAGGGTCCTCACCATCCAGGTGATGGCTCTCCATAGTGCCTTCTTTTCATGGGTGTTGACCTGCATGGATGCAAAAGACAAATCAAGAGATTATAATAACAAGTTTCATCACAAATGGTTGAGTCACATACATGTCAGTAACATCAAGCTAGGACGTTTCTATTGTCAACACATCCCAAGTTGGACACACATATATATTTCCATCTGCAGACTAACCCACTACCCTGCTGGTGGCCTACAATGACTAAGCAAGCTTACTGACATCAGGTAGTCCATGCTCTAGCAACCTATACTGTGATGTGAGCCATAATGAAACACTGTACACCTACGTGGCTTCTAAAGGGTAAACTCCTTAGTCATGAATAGACCAACACATTTATACTCTGTGAGAATGACTCACTGCATGCAATCCCTACAGGCAACTGCCAGAGTACAAACTCCAACATTACACATGAATAACAATAAAGAGGCTGGTATGGTATGTACAGACAGTGTCTTCTCTGTCAATGTGTGGACATGTGGACTAACAAATGCAGACTCATGCCACTTCAGGGGGTGGGGTTATGTGCTTAGTACCTGTACCACAGAACACTCCTTTGGAAAAATGTGTCCACCCTACAGAGATGGCATCCTACAAACAAAGGCATGCATTGTACAGTTTCTGCTATGTGGCCAAGCTAATGACTCACATATAATGGCCTCCCAGGAATCAACATACTGTCTGCACTGTGGGACTGTCAGTCATCCAATAGGCCTGTACAGGACAAATATGACCTGTGGGAAGATGACAGCAGAGTTGTAGGAGTAAGGGACCTGTCATGGGTGTAAGTCACACACTGACAATGATGCTAAGTGCACATATGGACTAGAATAATGATGTACCTCTGAACCCGTTCCTAATCTAGTCAAAGGAATTAGGCATTCAGGGCAGGTTTTGCCACCAGAGCCTCATATTGTCAAAATGTCAGGACCTGCTGGTGTAAAGGGAGTGGGCACAGTGCCACAGTTGCATAGCCACAGTGACGTTCTGACAGCCTACATTAGGTCCCATACTGGGAGATATATGAGACAGGCCCTGGTCTCTGCAGGCTGAGCTGACAAAACCTACGACACTATATTCCCATCACTTCCATGCATGACAGTACATCATGTAGCCAACAGCAATCTGGCATGTGGAGTGTGTAGCAACATGAAGGGCAGAGTGACTGATGATATGCCTTTTATATAACAGTTTAGCAAGGGCAGATGTGGTCTGAAAGATCTGTGGCACTATACACATTGCTCACATGACTCTCAACTGACTCATACAACATGAATACCACAGCAGACAGCCACACCCTTGGCAATCAGCACTTTGGCTTGGCGGACGGCGGTTCTGCCTGTCTACATCGTATTTAGACCTTTGGTCTAGGAATGGTCTTTGAATTCATGTTCATAGATCATCTGCGCACCCAAATTTTCAAAAATAATTAAAACTGAGCGGATGAAGGTGCTGTTTTCCTCAACCTCTATTTTAAGTTCACGTAGCCAAAGTTCAATTCTTCAAGCTGAAGTTCTCCGATTGGCTGGCCACAACTTGAACAAAAATGTTGTGCCTCCATTACAAAACACAGAGAATCAGTCCTCATGTTGTGAATAAACCATTAAAGAGACCTAAGGGGTCAGGAGGCCTTGTGGCTCATGTGAAAAGGTTCCAAAGGGACCCTCACTGGTGATGAAATGAAAACACATGCTTATTTTGCATTGGGGCTCAGCAAACCGAGGTGAAAAGGCCACAAACTGCAGCAAAGTGGCATTCCCCTTGTGTAACCACCACAACAGATCCAACAAAGGTCCAAAAACTTTGCTAGGTACCAGGGACCCACGACGTTGTGAGCAGGACCTTAAAAACCTATAAAAAAAAAAAGAAAGAGGGCCTGGCTCTGTACAAGACCCTATGTTCAACTCTTGTACTGTAAGGTCTTGGTTGGGTTGACCATATAAGGTCAGTTGACTGCAAGATCTGGCTATAGCCCTCCTCTGAGCACAAAAGCAAAGGACAGATCTGCATCACATTTGGCACGCGATTAAGAGTATTGAGTCCAGTCGTGTGCCTTCTTTGAGACCGGCATTGTTTGACACAGCGAATGCATTAACTACGGGTCACTCGTGAAAATCTCAGTTGAAGTTACTAATCGCCACAAAAGACACTAAAAACGCAGTACAGAACAGCAACAGCAGAATTCTTCAGTAGAATTAAGTCCCCACACTCGTCCAATTCAACTTGCGTGACCTATTTGGATTGTGGAGTGGTTTGTTCATTTTTGACACCTAAGTAAACCCGTTTGCACAGGGGTCTGAATTATGAGTTGTTAGGTACCTCAACCCTCATTACATTTTGGCAAGTCAAACCTGCCGAAATTTAACAGGGGAAAAGCATACAACATTTACCATATCATGTGGATTTTGGTGCGTTAAACACAAAAATCCATGTTATTCCCCAGAAACTCGTGATACCTGTCATCCTGGCATGCCAGCAACTACTGACACCCCCCAATGCCCTGTTACTAATTTTGTCTGAAAAAGCTTTCAACACCGTGGACTAGTCCTTCTTATCCCAGGTCCTTCGCAAATCCGGATTTGGTCCTCGCTTCTGTGGGTATGTCAACCTGCTATACTCACTACCCTTAGCACGAGTGCAAATGAATGGTATGAGTTCTGTCCCCTTCTCCATTTGTAGGGTGACAAGACAGGGTTGTCCCCTCTCCCCCTTCTCTTCACCCTTGTTATTGAACCACTGGCAAGACATACTTTGTGATACACAAATTCATGGCTGGAGGTGGGAGAAGGGCCACGAAGAACGCATCACCCTGTATGCACAAGACATTCCGCTGTGTCTCTCCAACCCACCAGTGACGGGCCTGCGCTGCCTACGATTCTCTAACTCTATGGGGAGGCCTCAGGCCTACGGGTTAACCATGCTAAGTTAGTGCTGGTTCTGCTCCATCCCTCCTGGGACTGTTTTGAGTGGCAAACCATTCCAGTGTGTCGTTTGAGTTTCTGTAACCTTAGTATCCAAGTTGCTCTCCTTCCTTTGATGGGGTGGAGCCTCAACTTCTCTCCTTTGGTCTTTAAGGTGAAAGTCAACCTAAAAAAATGGGAGACCCTCCCACTTAATGTGATGGGTCGTGTTGCATGATATAAAATGATGATCCTGCTGTGATTCTTACATCTCTTTCAAAATTACTCTCGTGCGGTTCTCTGTCAATGGCTTAAAGGGATGGGCTCCATGGCGAGAAAATTTCTAAGGTACAACTCCAGGCTGAGAATCACTCTGACCAAATGCCGGCAGGCCTCGATGATGGGGGTATGGGTATAACCTATTTCTACCTGTCTTATCCAGCATCTTAAACCCTGGTCATCAATGATTGGCTTAGTGGAGGCTGGTCTGACCCGGCGTACAGAGTTGAGTTGATGGAGATGGACTTCTACACCGTACTGGGCATGCCGTATTGCACCCAAAGGTAACCAGAATAGTCTTTCTCTGCTCATGTGCAGCTCTTACATACATGGGCCATGGCTCCAAATAGACGATGCTGACTCGTCTGTGGAGGGGGGCCTGAGTGAGAGAGATGGCCGACTGAAAAGGCTTTCAACACTGGGACTTAATAGTTATTTCCCTATTGTGGGATGTATGGTCAGGTGACCACATGCACTCTTTGTAAGAGCTTCAATCAATCTATGCACCATCATCCACTCAGTCCCATAAGACACATCATGAGGGTGCATATTCCTCTGGACACATAGCTCCCTGAACATAGTCTCCTAGAGGCCGAGCTCCTGATGGGTGCGCTGCTTAAATGAGGAATCTCTCAAATCCATTGCTACCTGGTCATCAAAGCCCCAGATGAATTTGCTTTGCTGTGAACTCAATGGTAAGAGTGGGTTGGGCAAGTAGTTTCCATACTGTGTGCCAATAAAACCAGCCAGAAGTGTCACGGTTGCAGTTGCAAAGTAGAGTCCATTAAACAGTCATAGAGTGTCAGGAAGGAATCTTTCCCCTTGTGGTGTCTCGTGCCAATAGCTCCCAGTGGTGCCACATCACTGTAAGTGCAATTAATGCCAGGCCCAATCTAGCCACAGCTTCATCGGACAAGGCCTTCCTCTTTGCAGTCTCACAGTGACGACAATAATAATAATGAAAGTGTTGTTTTTAGAGCACGCTCTAGCGGGTTCTCAAACTCTGTTACTAGGGTTGTAGTACCCAACAGGCTGGTACTCGCGGGCCCAGATATAATATAGTTTAGCATAGGCATTCGTAGAAATCAAAAAGCATTTGTGACAGAACTAAGTTAAATGAGTAAATGGCAGTGATGAGTAGTTTTTGTGCACAAAGTATATTTGTGTCTGAAGTCATGACATGCGTAAAGCAGTATTGCATCAACTATTGCAAAACACCTGATTATTTATGAAAAATGAATGCTCAGGCAGAAACACAGCAAACAGCAATAGGATTTCATCCTAACCCACAACTGCAAAAATCACACAAAGTAGCAGACCCTAGTGCTGCGTGAAAATGTAACAGGTGCATGAGTCAGAAGGGTGGCATTATGTTATTTTTCTAAACATAGTAAATGTAGCTTTTGTCATCATAGGCAGTCATATGGGTGGCAATTGTTTTCAAGAATTTCCTTTAACAGCATAAATTACAAACGTTTCTGCTGGATTATAATTTCTGCTCAAAGGTACAATGCAAAACTGTGCTTAGAGATGCGTGACTGCTGGTTGCACTACTGAATATGGACACCAACAATATTGAGGTAAAAGAATATTGATGAAAATATATCGATGGGCAAAATACCTAAAGGTCAGTGCATGTAGGGAAGTAAAGATTTATGATTCCTAACTCTACAGCTATGTACCGTGATGATATATGTACCAAGTAGGTACATATATGTGAACTTAGGTATAGAAAATCAAGACTTATTTACATGTCGGTATTTTTTTTGTCCTCAATGTTCTGTTCCATCAATATTGTGGGTTCAATATTCAGAGTACACGCCTGACTGGCATGCTATTTGTATCACTGTTTAAACTATCATAAATATGACACTGCTTTATTTTTCCTGTTTGCACACTGCAGTCCCAAGATGTCCACACACCATTGCGCTGCATGGATCTTAGTAAATCTCCCTTTTGATATCAACCCCTTAGCTCAGTAGTTCCCATAATGTGCAGCACAGCACCCTGGTGCACTAGCAAAAGCAGCCAAGGGCACCGCAGTTGCTCAACAGAGTCCAGTAGCTCCCAAACTGTGCACCATGGCAGCCCTGTGCCCCCTGGCTGGTTTTGGCTGGATGTGTCTGGCTTAAGGCTGAACGTGCACAAACAGCAAACAGATGCAGTCACTGCATGGCCTGAGGGTGCACAAATATTGTGAAAAGAGAGAGAAGACATATCACTGCATTGCATGTGCTATTCCCCATACCTTCTTTCCAATTATTTTGAGAGATTAAAATGGAAGTAATACCAATGCAGGGCTTACAATCCCCAGCCAAAAAAATGTAATGTAATGGGGAGCCACGATCAATTGGACAAGGGAGCCGCAGGTCGAAAAAGTTTGAGAATCACTGGATTGGGCCCTTGGAAGATGATGACTGGTGGGATGCCAGAATGGGCCCCAGCACTATAACCATCTCCTTTAAGTTAAGATCGGTACAAATATATTACCTTCACTGCGCTTACTTCATCCCTGGATACCTGTATTGGGCTGGGCTCACAGCTCTACCTGTTGCAAATGCTCCCACATCCCATCAGATTTCTACCACATGGTATGGACATGCCATCTTACTGCTAGACACAGGGGCGTCATTTAGACACTTTCACAAGTGTTAGGATGAGAGGTGGAGTTGTACCCGAAGGTTGTCCTACTGGGGATTTTTGAAGGAATGAAGGGCACAAGGGCTCAACAAGCACTGATTGGAGTAGACACAATGGTTGCAAAATGTGACATGGCCCGGGATGGAAAAGGCCCATACCCCCCCATTGGTGCTGGAGAGTGGACTGGTGTGCACAACATGAGATGCCGGTATATGAAGCATGGGGCCACCCAAGAAAACACACCAAAGTATGGAGTAAATGGTGGGACCACTTTGAACTTGGGGCCTTACAGTACGGTTGTAGTACAGTTGTTCATAAGTGCCTGTGAGAGAACTCTAACTGTTAAATTGTGTTGTGGAGCTTCAACTGAGAAATGCTACTTATAAATATTTTGGTGGCTGTGTGTGGTAATTTGTAGCTTATATTTTCTTATGTAATAAGACTACAAAGTTGTTTATTAAAAAAATAGCAGCTATACACGTAATCGGGCTCTCAGTGGAGTAATACCATCTGCAACACGTCAGCGGATTAGCCCTGCTACATCTTTTGAGAATCCTGTCGACAGATGACATCAGCATGGAGGCTGCTTTACTGATTTTGCAACTTAGGGCCTGATTATGAGTTTGTCAGTCCGAGGATTGCCATGTTGGGTTCTGACAGCCAAGGGGCTGGTGGAGCGTATTGCCATATAAAGAGTTTGGCAGATGAGCAAATAGAAGACCGCCTGTGGTCCGCTGCCACCGCCAGGCAGCACAGACCGCTGCGGTCCCCTGGAAGCAAAACAGGCCAGCGGAGAACATGTTTCCGCCTTACCTATTAGGAGGTTGCACACCATCAATGTGACCGCAGGAATCCAACCACCACGTAGCAGAAGGCGGAAACAGACAGTATAAAGAGAGACACTCTCCTGCAAACAGCCATACATGTCCAGAGCTGCCATGGAGTCATTCCAAAACATCATGCCGCTGCTCCTGCCCATCAAAAGACAACAGATCCAACGCCGACGTGGATGACAGCAACCGTAAGTACAAACACTTACCTGTATTACTGATATTACAAAAAACACTTGTCACTCTAGCAAACACCTCATGGGGGAGAATGCCAAGGGCAACAGCTACACCTAACATTTAACACACACACACACTCACATACTGCAACACTGACACCTACACATTCACAACATGCACACTTCAGCCAGCACACACACTGCATGGCAACACCACACATTTATGCACAGCTACACAGCAGAGGCTCAGGGACACAGGAGGCCACACAACATTCACGCACAGAGCAACAACACAACTACAGCACATATATAAATATATTCCACATACTCAAACCCAACACTGGCCAGGAACTGGCCACACATGCAACACACATATACATCCATGTGCCATGGCACACACACAATACCACCTTCAAAGAACCCTGCAATCAACACACACATCACAGACACATTGCACAATGGAAGCACAATGCCACACACAATAGACACAGAGACAAATACACAAGAGACACAAAGCGCAACACCACAGCAATACCTGCACAGCTGGAATGGGAGCATCAGGACCATACACAGAAGAAGACTGCACTGGGACATATATCACATTGAACAGGGCCACAAACAACATGGGCACAGGAATTGGCTCCAATTGCATCTCAGGGACAAGCAATACCAATACCAATTGTAATGCACAGCCACACAATGGGGAAGGGCAAGGCAACAAAGGACACACAACTCACACTCCATGGGACATACCTCTACACCAACCAGTTGTGAGGGACACACAACTAAATGGACACATGCACACTCTAATACAAAGCAAACTAGCACAACTCTACACACTCTATGTCTGCACTGAAAAAAACTAAAGAATACACACACACCACATGTAGACAATAGCAATAACAGGGGGACAAGTCCTACACCATACATGCCAACTTCGCACAGCTGAAAAAGAAACACATACCACAACAAACACAACACAATGCCATGTCACCAACATTCAACCTACTTACACATACCCATCACACAACACTCACCCTTCCCTTGGGGAACAAAAGCACTGCACACAAACTCACATACTGCATAAAACTCCATGTGGATCAGGAAGCAGCCCAAACACACACAACCACAGGCACACAACTAATGTCACTCAGGAACCACAGAAAGCTTGGAAAGGAAATGCAGGACACTGGTTGGCTTTATTAATATATAATGTCTTCTAACCATAGTCTAAGGACATAGGTCAGTCTTAAAATCTTGGGCCAAAAGGCACAGTTTTGGGCCCCTACTTAACTCCTGACTGTCATGTAAACTGCACAGCTTGGGGCATCAAGGGGCAGGCAGGCACCTAAGGATTGATCTGGGGAGGTGGGGAATGGGGAGTTTGGGGGAAAGGCTTCTGGGGAGGGGTGGGCTTATTCTTGGCAGGGGAGGGACTTGGGTACTTGCATGAGGCAAGGGAAGCCTTGGAGGTGGAAGGGATGGCCTTGGGGAGGGAAACAATCCTTTTGGGGGTGGTACGGGGTGAACAGGGGTAAGGTCAAGGTCAACAAAGGAAAATTTTCTTGACCACATGGGGATGGTCATCAGAAGGGGTTTGGGATTTGGAGCTTGAGGAGGTTTTTGTCTGACATGTAAGTATGGATGTCTTGGGTACGTGTTTGTGGGAGTTGTGCTTGTGTGTGGTGGGTGTCTGTTGGGTGGGTGAGTAAGGGTGTTTATGTGTTTAGGGCTGAGGGGAGTGGCTGTGCAGGGGAATGCCATAGTGGGTGGATGGGTGTCGGTTGGGGTGGTGACTGGAGGTATGGTGGATGTGCTGCATGTAGGTGTGTCTGTGGTTGTGATGTCTGTGGGTGTGGTAAGCAGAGTGGATGTCTGAGGGTCTGCTGGGGTGGTGTCTGTGGGTAGGATGGGTGTGGTGGCTGTATCAGTGACTGTTGATGTGGTGCCTGCAGGTGTGCCAGATGTCATGTGTGTGATGCTGGGGGTGGGGAGGTGTGAGGGCAAGTTGTGACTGTTGCTGTGTCTCCAGGTGGGTGTTGTCTGTGTGCATACCAGTGTGTCTTATGGTGCTTGTGTTTTTGTGCGCTCCCCTTGTCTGTTGAATTGGATGCATGCAAGTCTGTCTGTGTGCTTTGGTTGGGTCGGGGAAGAGGGATTTGGACTGGGAAGAGGGAGGGGGGATGGAAGATGGTGACTGGCTGCCTGTGAACGTGGAGGGCACTGCATTGTGAAGGCCCTCCAAGAACGCATTGCTGTGCTGGATTTGGGTTGCTAGTCCCTGGATAGCATTCACAATGGTGGACTGACCCACAGAGATCGATTTCAGGAGACCAATACCCTCTTCACTGATGGCAGCAGGGGCAACAGAGGCAGAGGTGCCTGCGGCAAAGGAGGCGCTCACCCTCTTGGGTGAGTGGGCACAGCCAACTTGGTGGGGAGCAACAGGGAGGGGGTGATAGGATGGGGTGGTGGACAAAAATGGGACAGGGGTGGTCCCCAATGGATTCACCACCACTAGGAAGTGGCCACTGGAGGAGTAATCGGAGGATGTAGATGCAGATCTGGTCTCCTCTGTGGCACTCCACTTGCCCTCCGGGACACTGGGTCCCTCTGTGTTGGTGGTGTCTTTACCCAAGGTCCTGTGGCCAGAGGCTTCCCCACTCGGCATGGCCCCCTCTCCTTTGCCTGCCGATGCTGATGCTGCCAAAAGGAAATGAACTAGGGTCATGACATGCACATGAAAACACTTCAATCACAACTCTGAGAGACACAACATACCATCATGTCAAGTGGTCCCCGCATGAAGTGTCAGGAAAGTGGCCCCATCATACCAATACAAAACCATGCATGCCATCAGGAATTACACAGGTAATACATGAGCAAATCTTGGTCTCAGACAACTATAATAGTATGGATGAAGTCTAGCTATCACACTAACCATACCACAACTGGGTGACCATTCCACCCCAAACCTGTGCCACGTACAGTACACCCCAGTGAACCAGTAGCCAACAATTAAATCCCATTGTAAGGTACCCTACTGATTACACAGACAGACGCCTGTGCACACATCCAACTTGCACTGATGTAATGTATCAACAAGAACAGATGATGCTAAGGAAATGCAGACAACACTGGTACAAACACGCCATACCTGGATTAGGAGACATGGAAACATCCATGTCACTATGGATACATCCCAAGAATGAACAGTCTTACAAGTGACACCTGCCCAAAATGAATCCAGGAGGTAGTAGCAAGGCCACTCAGATGTGCCCCACATGTGGTGTTGCAAGCAACAAACACGAAGTCAGGTCCTAAACATCATGTTTACTTCTGAGTGTGTTCGTAGGAAACAACTGTACTGTGCAGGAAGGAGGGACACAGACCTTGTATCCACTGTCTGAAGGACACCAAATGGTTGTGCAATGAGAAGCTACATCACCCACATATCAGACATGGCAAGTATGGCATCTGTCTGTGGATGAATTCCTGAACCCAAACACATGTGATGCAAACATAACTTCAAGACAATTCATGATGCATCCCAAAGGTCAGTGCACAATTGCCAATCAACACACAGGTACAGTGCACCTATATCCAACATTCCACATCAAGGATACAAATGATCATGACGTGCATCCACACCCTGGCCCGACCTGTCATGTTCATCATGGTTAGTGCAGTTACACATGACTAATGAATGTAACTGTCTGACAACATATAATGATGACACAATCCTGTCCAGGGCATCACAGTAAATGGTCTACCGCTGCAGATGTACCTTTATGACAACAGCACCCCAAGGAATAGATATTAGAGATTCCAGACATTATCCCATCTGAATGGCTATCACGTGCCTAAATCTAATGCATAGTTATGTATCCTAGTGGAAATGGAGCACATGCAGACACGTTAGCAACTGCAATGTTGACTACACTAATGACACATCACCCATGAAAATGCACATTCCCCACTTACCGAGGGAAAGTAGTATGTTACAGCTGCCAAGATTTTGCCATGTATGTCATGCCACATGCATGATGGTCTCCCGTGCATCACAGACTGCAATGAGACAACAGCACCCAATATACAATAGAGAAACCTGCCCAGGGTTTGCAGATGTCAACCTACGCATATCCCCAGACACATGGCAGTGGACAGTGAGCCAACTCCTACCTGTGATCTTTGGGAGGAATGATCTGTTGGTGGAAACCTACAACCACCAGAGTAGGTAAAGCATAAACTTTTTACACTAAACACAGTCATATGGGCTCCCTGGTGTGCAATTGGACTGAGGGTACCCCACAGTTTAGACCTAGGTCCCAGCTCCAAAAGGATGAGCACACCAGTTGGAAACACAGGGCTCGTCAACACCAATTTGAACCCAGATGATCTGTGACACATAACACATCCTACATTGTCAGGGGGAGCAGTCTGACCCCCACTCAAACACCTGGCAAAGGGTCAAGCATTAATTTGCATTGTACACACCCCTGTGTGCTGCCTTCAAATGCCCATATAACTCCGGGTTGGCCACCACCATAATACAGTCCATTAAGGGGGTCATGGTCCAATAGGAACCCAATCCTCGTTGGGAGGACAGCCCCAGCTGGGCCTCTATGGTCTTCTGGGTCCAGCGTCTCAGGTCCTCCCACCTCTTCTGACAGTGGGAGCTCTGCCATCTCTGGACCCCCAGGGTGCGTATCTTCTTGGCAATGGCTCTCCATATCCCCTTCTTCTGATGGGCATTGACCAGCATGAATGCAAATAACAAGACAGCATATTATGTCCACAAGTCCCATACAAAATGTCAGAGTCACATACATGTCAGTGCACAAACCTGATGACATCCTGTCTTGACCATCCTGTCCACCTGTGGCACATAGCACTCATTGGACACAAGTACATGACTACAAACACTCCCCAATAGGGTGCCCTACAACCCCCAGCTCAGGCCCTGCACTCACCAGGTAGGCCAACTGTGACTTTTGTGGGACATGAGCTGGCAACATGATATTGTCCACGAACACAATGAACACATCACACAAAGTGGCAAGTGACATGTAAACCACCCAGAAAAGAATATACATAAACCTCCACTACCTATGAATGTCACCTGCTGCAAACAATCCCTACAGGTCACAGCTAGCCTAAAGACTGACCACTATGCTTAGCTCCACTGTGCTTGGGTCACAATGAAGGGAGTGACATGTTGAGCACACAAAGAGTCAAGCCTGTCCATGTGTGGACTAGTGCAGATACAGATGCAGGCGCTTGCTACTTCAGGGGGTGGGGATCTGTGTGTCACTTCAACATAACAATACACACTTCCACACATGTGTGCTCACGAAACCTAGAGTACCTTAAGAGAAACCTGGCCATGCATTGTACATGTCCAGCTTTATGCCCATACCCAAACCACAGAGTCTGATATCATGGCAAATCAGTTAATAACACATTGTTTGCAGATGTGCAATGTCCAACATGCAAGGAGCATGCAGAGGACACATCAGAGCTGGATGAAAGTGGCAACAAAGCAGTACGATCAAGGGACCTGTCAAGGCTATGTGACACACATTGTCAGACTTGAAAAGAGCACATCAATCATAGATCACCAGCCTTCCCCCAATGCAATTCCCATAGTAATCAATGTAGAGAGGCTCAGTAAGCTGCATATTGACAGTGAGGCATGATTTAGCAACATCTCATGTTGTTCAGGGGTACAGGGTGTGGGCACAGTGTCACACTTGCATTGCAAAAAGGAATTGATACTAAGCCAGATTTCAACTTTTGCTGTGAGTAACGATACACAGGCCCCGGTCTCTGCAGGCTGATCAGACAGACCTACACAAACCACCATATTCGACAAATCACATGCATCACAGTATATCTTGTAGACTACAGCCCATTGCCATTGGGTGTCTATGTGCAGAGTTGAAGGGCATTGTGAGTCATTACCTGGCTACAGAAGAACAGTCCAACAAGGCAAGATGTGGCCAGAGATCATTGTGCAAACACAGAAAGAGCTCAAATAGTGATCAAGCAACACATACAATATGCGCCCACACCCCCTGCTGTCATGCAATCAGATGTGACCATATATGAAACACATTTTATATGAAGAGTTGCCTGGGGATGGCTGTCATGACACCTCACTTAGTCGTGCATCCAACACAATATAGGTCAGGGAACACCCAATTTACACTCACCACATTATCTCAGGACTCCGAACCTGTCACATGACATAGATACATCCCATTGTCTCAACCATTATTGCACACTGTCAACCCCTACAGGACTTTGAGGACACAATTTGACAAACTGGGCCTAAATCTAGGCTTACTAAAGCTAAGGTAAGTAGACATTTGTGCACATGGTGCACTTACCTGCTTGTCTGGTGCACCATAGAGTGTTCATACAGGGGTAGGACTTCCTCTACATGCTTCTCTAGTTCTTCTGGCGAGAAGGCAGGGGCCTATCACCTTTTGGACGAGGCATGATCTCAGGTAGAGGAGGTCTTGCTGGCAGCAGTGTCAGTAGTCAAGTGAGGGATTCAGCAGAAGACGGTGGCCACATCCACCACGTACAAGACCGTCACTGCCGGTGGACACTGCCATTGGCCCAAGACCATCACAGGCAGCAATGTTATCCAATGGCAGTCCGCCGTGTAGCATCTGCCTACTGCCATGACGACTTCCGCCGGCAGTCATGGGCAGTTCCTAATGAGTAGGTCAGGCAGTCACCATATTAGAGACATACAATGTATTCAACACTGTTTTAGATGTGTCACAATTTGGAAGTGTTGTCCTGGCAAATCTTGAGTGCTGGCCTTGTCCTGTCATTCATTTTGGTGAACATATAGAGCCACCACCCTCTTCCCCACAGGCATTCCAGGATTTGGGGCATTGAATCACAGTCAGAATTGCAAGTTAGATGCGCATATTGATGCTGTCCAGATAGAGGATGTGTACACATACATTGAAAAGCAAGGAGGTAACGTGTTACAAATGTGCAACTGTTAGTCTCAATGAGTGTTATGTATCATGTTTTCAGTGACTCACATGACATGTCAGTTCGTATATGATATGTATTATGTAATATTCATGGTACACAATGAAAGGAAGCCATAACTTCCTTTTTTTCTTCATAGGTACCCTGGGAGGAGAAGGATCAGACAACCTCCTGTCTACTGTCCACTAGCAGACTTGCAGTCCATGGAGGACAGACACATCATCCAGATTTACTTCCTGGATAGGCAGAAAAGCATGGATCTTTGTCGTCAGTTGGAGCCAGATCTGATGCCAGCCATCTGTCATCCAAATAGCATACCACCCATTGCACAAGTCATGTCAGTGTTGCACTTCCTGGCCACAGGTTTCTTCCAAAATACAGTGGCCCTAACTGCTGGAATGTCCCAGCCTATGTTCAGTCAGGTCTTGAAGGATGGTCTCTCAGCAATGTTGAAACACCTGGACAGCTACATCCATTTTCCTCAATGAGTGGACTTTGCACATGTGAAGGCAGAGTTCTATGGTTTGGCAAACATCCCACATTTTCTGTGAGTCATTGATCGTACTCATGTAGCCGTGGTTCCACCACATGGCAATTAACAGGTCTATCGTAACAGGAAGAACTTCCATTCCATCAATGTCTAAGTAGTTTGTCTGGTGGACAATGGCATTTCCCAAGTCTGTGCCCAGTACCCAGGTTTAGTCCAGGATGTCTTCATCATGGGGAACAGTGCGATTCCACAGCTGATGACACAACTGTACCCAGAAAGGGCATGGTTGGTTGGAAAGTAAAATATGTCATGTGTGTTTGTATGCTATGTCTGCTGCTAGTGAGACAATGCTTTGGACTCATGGTTGCTCACATGTTGCATTCTCTTACAGGGGACTCTACATACCCAAACCATCCCTGGTTCTTGACACCGGTGAGGAACCCAACTACGCCAGGGGAACTCCACTTCAACAAGGCACATGGAAGAACATGGTGTGTCATGGAGCGGGCTTCTGGCCTCCTGAAGGCAAGATTCAGAGCCATTGACAAGACAGGTGGAGCCCTTTTCTACTCACCCACATATGTGTGTAAGATCATTGTGGACTGCTGCATGCTCCACAACCTTGCCTTGTGGAGAAACATCCCATACATCCCTGATGAGGGGGAGCTAGCAGTGCCACCTGTTAGTGGCTGTGAATGTGTTTCTTCATTGCACCCCAGTGTGCCTGTGCCACAACATTGAAACAGGTTTGTGACATTCCACCATGTGCTTGCTCATTGTTTTGGGAAGGGCCTGGGCTCAGGCTCTGTTGTACTGCCCTGTGTCTGTGCCATGGCATATGTTAAGTTGGCAGGCCTGGTTTTGGTATGTGATAAGGGTCAAACTAGAGACAAAATCCCATACTGTCTTTGTCTAATCTATGGGTCAGGGTCTTACAGGCCCTTTCTGGTGTGGTCTGGTGCACGTTAGTAATAGGATATCTGGCCAGACTCCATATGGCTGGGAGGTTCTTAGCTATGACTGTGCAGACATTCTTAACACCTTATGTGCAATACAGTGCAATTAAATGTTTGATGTAACCACACACCTGTGACATTGTGTTGCTAGTCATTCTCAGCATGACACTACCTGAGACATCTCCCTCCATCCATTGTCTTCTGATGTCTTAAGAATGTACATTACATGTGATTAGCATTCACCGTTCCAGACAGATACAAAAGATATGTAGTTGGCAGTGTTTCAGTGATGGGTGTGTTTATTTACAATACTTCAGGTGACGGGATCAGTCATGGTGGATGCAATAAATAGAGTAGAAGCCACAACATTTGGGGTCCAGAGTCTAGTGTCCTACTAGCATGTAATATGGTATATGGTTAAAGAACAGTCAACAGAGTGAGTCCATGGCACACAAACGAGTGGCATCAGGAAGTTGCTGGCAGTGGTTGGTGTCTTGCCACCCGTACCTCCTGGATGCTTGGCTGGACATCCGTGCTTATGGATGGGCTAAGTAACTACAGAGGCAGGGGTGTCTGAGGTGGGTGCTTCCCTTGGCAGGGCCTCCCTTCCAGTGGCTGGCATCGATGAAGGGCCAGTTGTGGATGTACCAAAGGAAGAGGTGTGATGTTGTTGCCTATCCCTGCTCATGGTATTGTTCATGTCCCTTAGCACCCTTGTTAGGGAGGCTATTTTGGAATTGTGAGCCTCACACTGTTCTCCCATCTCATGATGGAAATCCCTTTGTAGCTCCTTGATTTCCCTTAGTTTGTCAGGTACCTGGCCCATCACGCCTTGGGAAAGTTGGTAGGCAGCCAAGACCTGGCTGATGATATCCTGGCCAGGGAGATCACCAGTAGCCTCCTGCTACTGGGCCACACCATAACTCCCACACACCCTACCCCCATGTGCCTGCAACCTTGGTGCAGTCTTCCCCCTCACACTGGTTCCAAGTCCATCATTATCAGGGTTGGCAGGTTGTGACTCGGGAACTTGGACTGGGGAGCACAAGATATAGGAGACTGTTGTAGGGATGCATGTCTGAGGGTCACTTGCTGCCTGCTATGTTTAGACCACAGGGTAGGGAGAAATCAATGTGGTCAGGCTGAGGCTGACCGGTGTCATCTCTCCAGGTTACCCGGATGGTCCAGAACCATCCTCCACGTCCAGAGGTCCAGGAGTGTTCGTTTCACTGAGAGCTTCATCCATGGGGTAGTGGCAGTCTCCTCTGTGGTGTCAGTGATAGCATTCCCAGTTGCAGTGCCAGCACAAGCTGTTGATATGGAAAGATATTGTTAGTGGTTGTATTGTGATACCTCTAATAGTTGACAGTGACTATGGGATAGGGCCATGTTCACATTGTATTTGCTGGTTTCCCTCATGTGACAGGTACACAGATTGTCATTTGTAGTGAGCTGACATTGTAGTCACATACCAATTCCTGTCCAGTGACCTAGCCTCAGACTGTTTGGAATCCTTATCTGTTGGAGGGATGGTGATAGGCTCATATCTGGCCAGCAGTGCAGGCAGGACATTGGCTGGCCAGGATGTTGTTTGAGTCATCTTGAAAGCTATTTGTTTGTCATGCAGGCATTGTCAGGACCTTGGATGATCTGGGATAGTTGTCATCCTGTGGTCAGTGCATTGTGGAAGTGACTGCTGCCAATGTCATATAGGAGACACATTTTGGGGCCTTTGATCTGTGTAGAAAGTTTCTACTCAACAATTTGAGCTGTCCTTCCTGTCTACACTATTTTCATCTTGGCATGTCAGCTCTAGATGGATCTGGTTGCGTTGCCACATCACAGGGTGTACCATGTCCTGTATCCTTGTCCCTCCCAGGTGTATCATGTTCATTGTGGGTTCAGGGGATATGGCACAATATCATCTGGACAGTGGTCTGGTGTTTGGGGTTGCATGTCCTGGTCCTCCTTGAATTTATTCTGACATAACTCACAGTTCACATTGTCCAGCCTCTGAGGTGAGTGGACATACATAACAAGTATACCAACAGGGATAGTTGACCAAATGTAGAGTGGACTGGGTAATTGTATTTGGTAGACAGAGCCTCCTGGCCTCAGCAGCCATGTGATTCCGTGTACTACATGCAGTTTTTCAGTTAGACTTTCCCAGGTGTGTACACGTCATAAGTGTTTTTTCAGGGAAAGGTATTTTTGCAGGTGTATAGAGTACTGTTGCTTGGATTGTGAGTAAGGGATCCTGATATGAGTACTAAGCAATCCCTGTATTACACACACTGTAAAGCTGTTCTCCCATCATGTGAGTGCATGTCAGAGGCTGATTAGATGGAGAATCGTCATAGCAGCAGAGCAGTCGGCTGTGGCAGAGTGTAGTGAGAGTCCCAGTGCCTCCTGGCCTTAGCAGTCCTATCATTGCCTGTCCTACCCACACACTATACAGTTAAGATCCCATCAGGTGAGTACAGTATGGCTGATTAGATGGAGAATGGTGATAGTAGCAGAGCACACAGTTGTGGCAGAGTGTAGTGAGAGTCCCAGTGTATCCTGACCTTAGCAGTCCTGTTAGTGCCTGTACTACGAACACACTGTACTGATATAATCCTCTAAGGTGGGTACACTCCAATGGGGATATGACAAAAAAGGTAATTTTGATTAGGCTACGCTGTTCTGGTTTTAGTGATGTGGAACAGTGCCTGCTGGGACTAGTAGTTCTGTCAATCCCTGTACTACACCCACTATACAAAGATGTTGTTTCCCCAGGTGAGTCTGCTTGATATGCAGGAGGCCAGACTGTCTATGGACAGGTGGACACAGGACTGCAGCCAGGCCCTGAGGACAACCCAGTATAAGCACCCAACCTTGCACTGTGCATGGTCTTTGCCTGTGCGCAGCAGGGGATGCTGAGTGGGACAAAGAGATTAAAAGAGAGAGAGAAAGAGAGTGAGATGGAGATAGTTTTTTAGGCTTTGGTGGATGACATACTTAGAATGAGACCTTTCTGCGCAAATTAAAAAGAAAAATGTATTTCTCAATTAAAAACAGTAAGCTCACCTTTCAATATGAATCGTAAACATTTCCAGTTGAAAACAAAGGAGGTAAATGAACAGGGATACACCTGGACTTGAACCGTCAACACTCAGTGTGAAGGTCTATGACCTTCATACTTAAGTTATTCCTTTTTTTAAATATATTTTTATAGCCTTTTATGGGGTATCTGGCACCGTGACAGGAGCCTCAAGGCCTGCTCCATGGTCCCTGTCCATTTTTTAAATAAATTTTATTATGTGCCCTTTATTTGCTATTTGGGACCGTGGGGGGAGCCTCAAAGCCTCCCCTGTGGTCTTATTGCTCCAGCAAGCAGGCACTGCTTTTAACAGCAGCTCCCTGTTCGCTGGAGCAATGACTGTTTGACAGGTCCCACTGACAGAAAGCGGGAGCTGTCAAAGTTGCAGCCAAGTCACAGCATACAGCTATGTCCTAGGGATGGGCGCCCCGAGATCCAGCAGGAGCCAGCATTGAGGGATGGAGCTTCCCAGGGTCATCAGTAGATTCTCAAAGGGGGCCACGCAGCCCCCCTCCAATGTGCATAGCCCCAGGGAGATGCTGGTCCCCGGGGCTAAGAGTATCCAAAACAGCCCCCCTTTCTATTTTTTTCAGGTTGCCTGGGGGAGATGGTGGTCCCACACAATCAGATGAATTCCCAGGGAAATTCAGTTATAGTTAGATTTCTTTCAAATAGCTATAACTCGCGCCCTAAGGTAACTATAACTCATGCCTTCGCAATACACAGCTAATTACTCCACATATCTGATGACATATTCTATGCCATCTTTCATATTGTGACTGCAACATTTGGAATAAAATTATTGATGAGGCCACTGTGCATGGCGAGGGCATGAGTTATAGTTACTTGAAAGAAATATAACTACAACAGCTGAATTTCTATGGTTTTGTATGAGTAAATTCAGAATCTAACTATGACGTCCCTGTAACCTTTGTTTTTTTCTATATATATATATATATATATATATATATATACACATATAGATATATAAAAACGCATAGAAATTCACTTAAAAAGGGATGTATGATTACGCCCACATATTAAACATATGAAACCATCGAAATTCACCAGTTATAGTTAGAGTTACCTCAAGTAACTATAACTCATTCCCTAAGGTAACTACTATAACTTGCGCCCCCGCCATGCACAGGTATGTGATCAGTAATTTTACTGCAGATGTTACAATGGCTCTATCAAAGATGTTATCAGAAATGTCATCATTGCTGTAATTTGTGGGGTAATTAGAAGTGCATGGCGAGGGCGCGAGTTATAGTTACTTAAGGTAATTCTGTCACTGGTGAATTTCTATGGTTTTGTATATTTAAAATGCGAGTCTAACTGTAATGTCCCTGTAACCTTTGGTTTTTTGAATGAATTTCTATGTTTTTTTTAAATTCTATTTCCTAACTATAATGTCCATGTAACTGTCGTTTTTTCAGTGAATTTCTATGTTTTTTAATGTATAGACATTTTCATTACTGTATGTTAATCCAACCGTCGGCCATGCAGTGCGGCAGTTGATGCATGGACTTCACCTGTGTGCAGTGGAAGTTTCCTGCAAGATCTGGCCTGCAGCCCGACCCTGTGGCAAACCCCCCTAACAACCCAACCCCATGCCGGAAGGTGTCCGCGGCCTCTCTGGGTGTCAGAATAGGTGTGAGAGGGTGTATCTTGGGGTGAGAGTGCGTACATCAGTGTTTTAGTGGGTGTGTCTGTGTGTGCATGGGTCTCTAAGTGGGTGCATGAGGCTGTCAGTGGGTCTGTGAGTGGGTGTGTGAGAGTCTGAGTAGGTTTGTGAGTAGGTGCATAACTATCTGAGTGGGTCTGTGAGTAGGTGTGTGAGGGTCTGACTGGGTCTGTCAGTGGATGTGTAATGGTCAGACTGCATGTGTGAGTGGGATAAAAAAAATTGAAAGAGAGAGAGAGAAAAAAGGGCGAGAAGGAGAGAGATAGTTTTTTTTTTTACATTTTGATGAATTATCTACTCAGCATGAGATATTTCTATACAATTTAAAATAAAAAATATATCTGTAATTTTTTTTAATTAAAAAAAGGTGTAATTTAAAACAAACAAAAAAAGGGAAGCAAGTCCACTGGGACTAAAACCCTGACTGCTCAGTTTGAAGGTCTACCAACCTTCACACTGATCTATTTGTTATTATTTTATTTTTAATATATTTTCTTAGCCCTTTATGGGCTATCTGGGACCGTGCAGGGGACAGGGATGAAAGCTTCAGTTTTTGACAGCGGAACCTGCTTTACAGATCCCATTGTCAAACACTGAAGTGTTTGCTGTAGCTTGCCTGCAGCTGCAGAGCTGCAGCCAAGCTACAGCAAACAGCTATGTCCTGGGGGTTTGCACCCTGGGACATAGCAGAAGCATAGCAGGAGGGCTGCGGGGACTGGTGGTCTCTAGAGCCATCAGATGCTCCTCGAGGGGGGCTGTGCAGCCTCCTCCAACAAGCTCATAGCGCCAAAGAGACCCCCTTTCTTTTTTTAAATATTTGCCCTGGGGAGATGGTGGTCTTCAGGGCAGGGGGGGGGGGTGCAGCCCCCACTTCAAATCAATAACATTTTGCCCCAGGGGGCAGTGGTCCCTGGGGCAGAGGGTGGGGCACATTCAATCAAAGCCCTGGGAAGATGGCAGTACACGGCCTCCCCACATATCATATAATAGCCCCGGGGAGGTGGCGGTCCCCAGGGCAGTGGGAGGGGACCAGGAGGCCCCCACCCAGAATTTCTACAGAAATGCCTCCAGGACTTGTCCCAACCGCAGGCTCTATAGTAACCAAGCGTGAGAGACTGTGCTTCCATTGTTTTTTATGGTGGATCTGCAGATCCACTGTGAGTCCGCTCGTAAAATTTTAAAAAATGCTTCTTAGCCCTGGGGAAGTTCCTTTGGGACCCCAATAAGGGGTCAGGGTGTTCGTACCCTGGCCCTTTTTCTTTTTTTGTTTTACTTTTTTTGGGGACCCGGCTTCTTTAATTCCTCCAAAACAACCGAACAGAAGTAAACCAAAACAAAAAAGGTCACTTTCTGGACCAGGACCTACCTTTCTCCCAAATTTGGTGTACTTCTGTCCAGTAGTTTTTGCACTATTGCTGTTCAAAATCCCTATGGAAAAATTAATGGGGAAAACGTGTTTTGGGACCTTCCACTTTTTCCGAAACTTTCCAGGCAGCAGCTGACAAGACTGCTAATTTTTTGGGAAAGTTTTGTGAAGATTCGTCAAGTGGAGCCAAAAAAATGCTTTTTATATAGAAACTAGGTCCTAACTATAAATACCTAGTGGCAACTCCCAGTAGGTAATACAAAAAATATATATATATATATATATATATATATATATATATATATATATATATATATATATATATATATATATATATGACTGCAACTCCCAGGAGGCCCTGTTTCTCTAACTCCAAACACCAGACCAATGGTCACTTGCTCAAACATATGTGTTAGTGAACTCTCAAATGAAGTGTACTCACTAGGGCCGAGAACATGGGTCAAGTGTATGTACTAGAGAGAGTCACATGACTGCAACTCCCAGGAGGCCCTGTAACCGTAACTCCAAACACAAAACCAGTGCTCTCTTCTCCAAAGACCAGTGTATGTCAGTTCCCAAATGAAGTTTTCTCACCTGGAGGGATAACATTGGTCAAGTATTGGAAAATAGTGAGAGTGACATGACTTCAACTTGCAGCAGGTTCTGTATCTGTAACTCCAAACAACAGACCAGTGTTCTCTTTTCCAAAGAGCAATGCATGTCAATTCCCAAATGAAGTTTCCTCACCTGGGGGGATAACATAGGTCACGTATTGGGGAGTAGTGTGAGTGGCATGACTGCAACTCCCAGAAGGCACTGTAACTGTAACTCCAAACACTAGCACAACATTCTCTTCTCCAAAGACCACTGTATGCCAATTCCAAAATGAAGTTTACTCATCTGGGGAAGAACATTGATTAAGTATTGTGGAGTAGTGAAAGTGACATGACTGCAACTTACATCAGGCCCTGTATCTGTAACTGCAAACACCAGGCCAGTATTCCCTTCCCCAAAGACCCCTGTGTCTCAGCTCTCTATTGAGGTGTACCCACCTGGAAGCAAACCATGTGTATAGTGTGTATAGTACAGGAAGCAATATGACTGCAATTTCCAGGAGGGACTGTCCCTGTGATTCCAATCACCTGCCCAGTGTCCACTTGTCACAATGCATCTGTTAGTAAAATCTCAAATAATGTTTAATCACCTGGGAGGATACCAGTTGTCAAGTGTTGGAAGTAGAGGGTGTGACGTGACTGCAACTCCCAGGAGCCACTGTTTTTCCAACTCCAACCACCAGCCCAGTGTACACTTGTCCATATACCCAGGTTTGTTAACTTTCAATTGAAGTGGACTCCCCTGGGAGGATAACATGTGTATAGTGTGTGTAGTAGAAAGAGTGACCTGACTGCAGCTCCCAGGAGGCACTGTTCTAGTGCCTCCAAACAGCAGAACAGTAGTCACTTGTCCAAAAACCCTTGCCTGCTAACTCTCAATTGTTGTTTACTCACACGGGAGAGACCTAGAACAGATCATGCTCAACTCAAATGTAACTGGTCACTTATTTCCATCTTGAACTGCTAAGCCAAGATTAAACAATTGGGGACAGGAAGGACAGCTCACCCAGTGTACAACAAAAAAGATCTCCAAGGCCTCAAGATGCATCACCAGAATGGTATTGGCAGCAGACACATTTACAATGCACGGATCACATGATGACTTCAATAACATATACAACAAACTCCTGGGACTGCCTGCATCACAATCCGCTAGGTCTCAAAATGGACAAAGCCACGTCCTGCCCAACCACTGTTTTGCCTGCACTGGTGGCAAGATGGCATTTTTAGCCCATCCTACCAAGTGCTAATGACCTGCACAATTCAGCAGCTGCTTGACTGTAATGGAATTGGCATGCTTCACAAATGCCAGGTCATTACATCCAATAGCATGGGTACCTGTCTCAATAATATTAATTGCAAAACAACTATGTACAAGGGCATTGCAAAATGTCACTGTAAACTTTTGGAGGTAGATGTCACAATACAAGCAGTAATATTGTATCTTTCACATCAACAGGCTGCCACTGGCTACTCAGAGCTCACAGAAGAGACTGCCACTACTCCCACTGATGAAACACTCAGTGAAGAAGAGACTCCTGGACGTCTGAATGTGGAGGACAGTTCTAGCCCATCTGGACAACCTGGTCAGACACCAACAGTGAGTTTACTGTGGCCACATCAACACCTCTCAGCCCAGTTGCCTCAACATGACATGCAGTCATTCGCCACCCAACCTGTGTCCCTAGCACAGTGGCAACCATTTTGTGTCCCCCAGTCCAAGATCCTGAGTCACAGCATGACAACTTGGACAATGATGGTCCTGTAACCAGTAGGAGGGGGCACCCTGTGGCAAGGGTACAGAACCAGTCCTGGCCTGCTCCTGAACAGGACACCATCAGCCACGTCTTGGAGTCTGTTGGGAGTCCCAAGGCATGATGGGCCAGGGTCTTGCAGAACTCTGGGAGATCAAGCAGCTGCAGAGGGACATCCATGAGGATATGCTTTGACAATGGAAGGTCCGCAATACCAACATGGCCTCCCTAACAGGGGTTTTGAGGGACATAAACACCACCCTGATCAGGGATCATCAACAACAACCTACCCCTTCCTTTGGCGCAGCAACACCTGGCCCTTCATCGGAGCCAGCCACTGGAAGGGAGACCTGTCAGGGGAAGAGCCCATTTTAGACACCCCTCCCTCTGTAGCAGCAGATCAACCCCAAAGAAAGCTGGGATGTCCAACAAATACTCCAGGAGGTACGGATGGCAAGACACTCACCACTGCCAGCAAGTGACCTCTTCCAAAATTACTTCTTTTGTGTACCACATATTCACTCTGTTGACTGTTCTTCAACCACCTCCCACTTCCAATGGAAGGAGTACACTGGACTTTGGACTGACCATTGTGTGGCATCTACTCCATTGATTACATCCACCATGACTGAACAATTCACTGTTCTTTTTAAACCATGCACCAATTCATTTTAAGGCGTATTTTCTCAATAAATCCATATTTTGTTATCTAGAGATGTAAGACCATGTAAAGTAAATGAGGAAGACACAAGATACTAATGCAAGGAGGGATATGTAACAGGTACAATGTCCTGCTAAGGGTTGCTACCAACACACGCAAACACATCGCTACACGTGTCTGGTCACACCAAACATTTTATTTCACTGTACAGCACATAGGCTGTCCATATGTCTGCACTGTTTGAGATAAGAATGGCTGACTCAAATTGTGTCAAGGTAGCTATACCAAGGTACAGCCCACAAAATAAAGGGCCTTGTCAGACATTGCCTTGTAGAATAGGCAAACAGAAAGGTGAATGCTGTCACCAGCTTGAGCCTTATTACATACAAAACCAAAGTAATCCAACGTCACATATACCAAGGTACAGAGGGCAGTACAACAGTCCTTGATCACAGGTCCAACAAAAGACAATGACCATGCACCTGGTGGTATGACACAAACCTATGTCAGTGTTATGACACAGGCACTGTGGCCTGCAATGACGAAACACATCTACAGCTACATAACGGTCATACAAGAAGAGTATTTAGCCTATGTGAAGGGTGAATGCCTTGCTTTCACTTGATGACAACATATTTCATGCCTGTATGATCACACACATGATGAAATTGGCCCAACACAGTACAATAAACAAGTGCAATGTGCACATCAGGCCTTCCACACAAACACATTTCAAGCTGCCTTGGCTCAGGTCTTATACACCCCAAATCTGTGACCTACATTACCTGGAACAATCCATGTCCACTTCCTATGTCGAAACAGCATCACATACCTGCCAATTTTACAACTCTGAAATGCCCACATGAGGATGTCAGGCTGGAGGTACCTGGACAAAGACAAAACAAGGAGTATAGGCTTGAAAAAAGTCTGATTACACAATTCATATGGCAAGCATCTGGAAAGGAAAGTACATTGCCATGAGACTGACAAAAATAAAGTAGCTACCTCAAGATGGGGATGTGTCAAAGACTAACCCTTCAAGCACCGATTGGCTAAATATTGCACAGCATATGCTCCCCAGTTTTTGCCAAAACACTCTACTCAATACATTTTGACAACTACAGTTCTTCATACAATCACAGTCATTATGTCACATGACATACTTACACTCATGAAAAGTAGCTATTGATGAGATCTTCCAGCAAGTCAGCTCCTTACTCTTCACCACTGTCATCCTCACTTGGCATTTCAGAAGGCTCATCCGGTGGCACTGCAAGCTCCCCCCCTCCTCTGGGATGTACGGGATATTCCTCCGCAGGGCAATATGTGGAGCATTCAAAATGCCATAGTGATCTGACACACCTTTGCGGGGGAGTAGAGGAGGGCTCCAGCAGTCCGGTGCAGACACCTAAATCTGGCCTTCAGGAGCCCAAAGACCCCCTTAACTATCTGCCTTGTTCTTCTATAGGACTCACTGAAGCCAACTTCCTGTGGCGTAGTTGGACATCAACAACCAAGGAAGGTATGGATATGCATAGTCTCCTGTTAAGAAATATGACATATGTGCAACAATTGCAACAATTGTGGCACCAGACATTGCAAACACACAAACAGGACAGATATGACTTACCAACCAGCCAGGCTCTCTCTGGACACAGTCTTGACATCAGCCGGGGATAGAGCTGTTCCGCATTATGAAGGAATCATGGACTGATCCCATTTAACAAGCACAGACCTGTGAAATGTATAGGTCTGCCAAACATACAACATGGACGTTGATGGAATAGAACTTCTTTCTGTTGCGATATACTTGTTCATTGTCACGCGGTGGGACCAACCCAACATGTGCGCCATCTATAGCCCACACCACATGTGGGAGGCGGGCAAAATCATAAAAGTCAGCCTTCACATGGGCTAAATCCTCACATCGAGTAAACTGGATGTGGCCTCTAAAATGGCAGCTGCTTGACCTAATCCACTGGGCATTAGGAAACGCCTGCGACAGTAGGTGGAGGTCGTCATGGCGGTAGGCAGTAGCAACCGTGGCGGACACAGGCATAGGCTAACATTGTTTCCAGTGAAGGTCTGCGTCCGGTACCTCTACCCCGCCCTCGCTGGTGCTGCTAGTTCGACGCCCTCCACCACCCGCGGGCACCCATCTGCGCCTCAACCCTGGTGTCTAGTGGTTGCCGTAAGTATTGTGTGTCTGTCTTGTAACTGTCTTTCTATTGTGCCTTTTTTACTGCTTTATCTCCATTTTTCAGCGTCTTTTTCCATCCTGTTAGCCCTTTTGCCTTCTCCTCCTTATTTTTGCCTGTTTTCAGCTTGTCTTAAGCCGTTCTCTCTGCTCGCCCTCTCCCGCCGCTGTGTCCCCTGCGGCCCGCACCCCTCGCGCCCCTATTCGCCCACCGCTCCCGCCTCCGAGCTGCTCGACCCTCCCTCCTCCCCTTCTTAATGGCGCCTGCTGCATAGTGCAAAGATTGACCCCTGACCTGATTTAAGATTGGGATTTCCTCCCCACGCCGCGCAGCTCCACCTGACTGCTTCCGTGCTCTCTACCCCACCCTCGCTGCTGCTGCAAGTTCGAGGTCCTCCACCACCCACAGGCACCCGCCTGCGCCTCATCCCTAGTGTCTAGTTGTTGCCCGTAAGTATTGTGTGTCTGTCTTGTAACTGTCTTTCTATTGTGCCTTTTTTACTGCTTTATCTCCATTTTTCAGCCTCTTTTTCCATTCTGTTAGCCTTTTTGCCTTTTCCTCCTTATTTTTGCCCGTTTTTGGCTTCTCGTAAGCCGTTCTCTCTCTTCGCCCTCTCCCGCCGCTGCGTCCCCTGCGGACCTGCCTCCCTCGCACCCCATTCGCCCACCACTCCTGCCTCCCAGCTGCTTCTCCCTCCCACCTCCCCTTCTTAATGGCGGCCGCAGTGCGGCCGTGCCGTTGGAGCGCCAGAGGCAAGCCTGTCTGCGCCCGTCTGTGGCTGGACCGCGCCTAGTGCCAGACCCCCACGTTCCCCATGCTGCCCGACGCTGCTACAGTGCCAATGATCTCCATGCCCTCAACACAGGCCGCTATGCCACCCGCTTCCAAGCCACCCCAAAGTTCAACCACGGACCCTTCTCCTGCCAGAACTGCAGCTTCACCTGCCCCCAAGCCGCCAAGCATCCCGTCAGAACCAAACACAACCACCTCAGCTGCATCCTCCTCAACACCTGCTCAGTCCCCAAGCACGCCGTCAAACTTTGGGACCTACTCACCTCATTATCCCCAGACGTCGCCTTCCTAACCGAAACCTGGATGAACCTCTCCTCGGAACCCGACATCGCCATAACCATCCCTGAAGGCTATAAGATCACCCGCAGAGACCGCACCAACAGACCAGGAGGAGGGATCGCCATAGTCCACAAGAAAACCATCAGAATCTGGACCAACACCGAGGACGCCCTTGACGCCGCCGAACTCTTACATTTCCAGATTCACATTTCCAGATTTCCTCAGAGGAACTCTCGTCTACAGACCCCCCGGGCACCAGCCACAGTTCAGTGACTCCATCACCGATATAATCAGCACCCACGCCCTTGCCTCTACAGACTACATCCTGCTCGGCAACCTCAACTTTCACCTCAAGAACGCCAACGACAGCAACTCCACCACCCTGCTAGACAACCTCGCCAATCTCGGTCTCAAACAACTTGTCACGACGTCCATCCACTCCGCCGGCCAAATGCTCGACCCCATCTTCTCCACCAGCAGCCACGTCAGCTTCAGCCATACCACCGAACTCCACTGGACCGACCATTGTTGCGTCCACTTCACCTTCCAGAAACCTGCCACGCACCACCACCCACAACAGATCCCCCGCCGCAGCTGGAACAAGATCACTGAAGACCAACTGATCTCTACCCTCACCCAAGCCCTGCCACCCATCACCACCGACCCCAACACAGCCGCCCTCAACCTCAGACAATGGATAGATGACTGTGCCAACACCCTCGCCCTATCAGGAAACCCTCCAACAGATGCACCAGCACTAAGGCCATCTGGTTCACTGCCGACCTTCAGGCCTCCAAGCGGGAGTGCCGAAAAATCAAGAAGTGGCGCCACGAACAAACAGAGAGCAACCACACCGCCCTCAAGATCGCCTTCCGCAAGCACCACCAGCTCATCCGGACCACCAAGAGATCCTTCTACAAAGAACGCATCGACAACAATGCTCACGACACCAAAGAGCTCTTCAACATCTTTCAGGAACTGGCCAACCCCAGGTCCTGCTCCAACGACACCCCACCTTTCGCAAGACCTCCGCGACTCCCTCTCCACCTTCTTTCACCGCAAGATGACAGACATCCACGACAGCTTCAACACCTCGACCCCACGACCGCGGCTGCCACCACAAACCCCGACGCACCGGACCCCAGCCACACCAACCCCTTGCTCTCCTGGACCCACATCAACGACGAGGACACCATCAAAACCATGAGCACCATCCACTCCGGCTCACCATCCAACCCCTGCCCCCACCATGTCTTCAACAAAGCAAACGCCATCACCGCCCCCAACTCCGTATGATCGTCAACAGCTCCTTCAAGACCACCACCTTCCCGGAAAGTTGGAAGCATGCTGAAGTCAACGCCCTGCTAAAGAAACCTGAAGCGGAGCCAAGAGATCTCAAGGACTACCGGCCCATCTCCCTCCTGCTTCGACACCCTCCGGATGCTCTGCAAGATCTTCAGATGGATCCCCACCGAAACCAGAAGGATGGTCACCCAGGCTCTCGTCAGCAGCAGAATGGACTATGGCAACGCTCTCTACACAGGAACTACGGTCAAGCTCCAGAAAAAACTGCAACGTATACAGAACGCCTCCGCACGCCTCATCCTCGACATCCCACGCCGCAATCACATCTAAGCCCACCTGAGAGATCTACACTGGCTCCCCGTCCACAAGAGGATCACCTTCAAACTCCTCACCCACGCTCACAAAGCACTCCACAAAACCCACTGTTTGTATTTTTTTTCCTAAGGAGTAAAACACATCACCTCTTCATATATCAGGAAGTCCCACAGAAATCTACTGCGTTTAATCCATTTGAACTTCTGTGGTGGAGGGTTAAGAGTTGCTTCAAGTTGATCAGAGCTGGCTGACCGTGTAAGCACCAAGACCATATTGAGACTGTGAACATACGGCAGTACCTCTTGGAACTTGGAATTCCAGGTCCTTGGCAACCAGCTGATGGCACAGACTAAGAAGATGCAGAACAGGGGGCATTACTGCCATGCCAACTCATATAATGAGTGGCAGGAAGTCTTGCTACTAGTCTGCAAGCAACAGGACAGGATTGAAGCTACTTGGACAGGGCCTGGCAAGGCGGAATGAACTATCAATTACACCAATTGTGAGGAAGCACCCAAGGACAAGCCTGGGGCTCAAACATGTATCATGTGAACATGATAAAGCACTACCACAGGCAAACTGGGGAGGCCTTGTTTGACTTCAGCCAAGAAGACCCACATAAAAAGGATGACCAGTCCCCTGATCTTCTGGTTTGCTACCTATATGATTCTACTTTTGAATCTGTGAAGTTCCCGGGGGGCTCATGGAGCCCCGGTGGGGGGGGTTATAGCAGGTGCTCCACACATTTAAAGACACCTTCTCTAGCTGGCCATGCCACTATACTAACGAGCCCCAGGGTCAGCCCTAGTGCACATCAAGCGGAGATCATAGTAATGTTAACCTAAAGGTTTACTGGGTGAGCCCTACATTCCCAGTTCCCAAGGCAAAGAGGACCACCAAGTTCTTTACTGATTTTACTGACATCAGGGTACTCAACCAGGTCACTAAAGGAATTGCCTGCCCTCTGACTACAGTGGATGAGATCATAGACAAGCTGGGACCATCTCAATCCATCTTTACAAGTGATTTGAGACAACAGAACTGGCTGGTGTTCATCTGAAGAGGCTGCAAAGTACCCCTACAGGAAAGTCTTTGTGCTCCAGACTGTCCACAACCCACTGACCTGTCTGAACCCATCAGGGGATGCAAGTGGAAAGCTACTCAGGTGGTCCACTGCACTGCAAGGATACAAATTTAGTGTAGGATACTGGCCACGAAGCAGGAACACCAGCACACATGGTCCGCCACGAATGCTCTATGAAAAAAATGGTTAGTGTTCAGGACCATGGGGACCTGATTTCAGCTGCACAACTTCCAATCCAGGGCTGGTGTCATGTCAGAGCATATGTGGTTGCAGATTGGAGCTCTCCCCTGAAGGTGTTTTATTTTCTGTGCACTGTGTATTTTGGAATGTCCATATTTTTCTCATGCATGAGTGGATTGCATATAGAGCTGGAAAATGTTCATTGGTCGTGTGTGTGTGTGCGACAGCGAGAGGCACAGTGGTATAATATATGTGTAGATTATGAATGAGTGAAAAGATGTCTGGGGTTTGTTCAGTCTGTTCTATGGGCCAGATCAGGTCTTCATTTTAGGTCTGCAAACCCACCTCTTTACACTATAGTAACAAAATGGAGACCACGCAGAAGGGTGTGAGGAGACACTGCCTGTCATGCTCAGTCTTAAGGAGGTGGTTGTCTACCCAGGAGTCAAGTCTACATTAAGCATGCCCAGTAATACCTGGCAGAGGTGGGAGTCACTGTCCCAGAACCCCTCGAACCATAACCACACCATTTACTCACCCCTTGCTCCAAATGCACACTATGATGTTATGGTAGGGAACACTCTCAGGGAAGGCCTATTGAAGAATGTTGATGGGTTTCCCAGATTATACATCTTAGCCTGCAAGGGAGGCTCTATTGGTCCTGGGATCTTATCTGGAGAGGAAAGGATGTGGTCTGCGCTTGTTCACAGAACCCATCCTTGGCTGTCTTGAATCTCCCATGTGCTTTGAGGGATAGGGATGTCTGTGTTGAGGCGTAAGTGATGCGTGTTTCGTACTCCCATGTGCACTTTCTTGATTTAGTGTTTACTACAGTGTGCCTTTTACAAGAGCTGGGTTTAGAAGTATAGAGTATATTCTTTCAGAAACCTGCTGTTTATTTTACGCTGGTGGATTTATGCTTCCTGACCCACTTTAAGGGAAACTCTTGAGCAGGAGCGTCGTGAACACCCCGCTTTAGAAGGTACAGTGGGTGTGGGGTTCTTGATGGTTTCGTCTGTCTGCAACTCGACAGATAAATGCTCGTAATTCACATGAAATGTGGGTGGGTGAGTGAATGTGTAAGTGAAAGTATGGGTGGACGGATGGGTGCGTGAGTGAAGGGTTGCTGGAAGGATGAGTGAAAGTGAGGGTGGACAGTTGGGTGGGTGAAAGGGTAAGTGGGTGAATGGGTGGGTGGATGGATGGGCAGATGACTGAAAAAAAGATGGATGAGTGGAAGGATGGTTGAGTAAAAGAATGGATGGATGAGTGAAAAGTAGGATGGATGAGTGAAAGGGAGGATTATGAATGGATGAGTGAAAGAATGGATGGATCAGTGAAAGGATGGATGAGTGAAGGAATAGATTGATAATTGAAGAGGGTGGTGGATGAATGGGTGGATGGAAGGATGGGTGATGGTGAAAGGGTGAATGGATGGATGAGCAAAAGGATGGATGGAAGCGTGAGTGGATTAGTCAAAGGATGGATGGCTGAGTGGAAGGATGATGGATAAGTGAAAGGGAGGTGAACGGATGGATGGAGTGAAAGGGTGGATGGATGGGGGAGCAAAAGGATGGATGAATGGGTGGATGGAAGGGTGGATGATGATGAAAGGGTGAATGGATGGAAGAGAGAAAGGTTGGATGGATGGATGGAAGCCTGAGTGGATGAGTCAAAGGATTGATCGCTGAGTGGAAGGATGATGGATAATTGAAAGGGAGGTGAATGGATGGAGAGTAAAAGGGTGGATGGATGGGGAGCGAAAGGATGGATGATGGATGGATGGATTAGTAAGTGAAAGAGCGGATTGATGAGGGAAAGGATGGATGGGTTTGATTAATAGGTTTGTAAATGGATGGATAGGTTTGGATATTGATGGGCAGACGGATCTACGGAAGGACAGAATGATGAAAGACTGAAATATAACTGAAAGAGTACAATGTACAATGTAAATATGAAATGATGGATACCAGCGAGTGCATTGCAGGAAAATGGATAGGTGCTTGGATGAAAGAGACAAGAGCTCTTCTGGGGAGGGCTGAAGTGACTTGCTTTGGTTGCTTGGTTGCCATAAGGGCTTTGCTTCAAAGTGTGGGGTTCGGAAGGAGGGGGTGAGCCGAGGAGGGGGATGGAGGGTAATTTTCTGGCTGCTCCCTTGCTCTTGAGGGTCAGGTGCCCAGGCACCACAAGGGAGTGTTGTGCAGTGCAGACTTTTCTTCGCTCAGGGCCTCTGTGTCACGGATAAATATATACTGAAATGTCCACAAAATAAATACAGAAAAACTGGAAGCCATAATCGTAAGATATAAATGCCAAGACATAAAAAATGAGTCGGCTTTGATCACCGTGGCCAACGTTAACCTCACAACAGTGCTAAATACGCATTTCATTGAGTGTTGCAGGGACGAATAATGCATGTAATCCTGCTGCAGGAGCCAGTCTTTAAGGTACGGTATGTACTATAAGGAGCAGCGTATGCGAGCGGGACGGTCACGGGGGAGGGTGATTGGTGCAGAGGAGGATGAATGAGCTGTTGCAGATGCCGTCCTACTGCACTGGAGGATAGGACTGCAGGAGCTGGTGACTGGCTGGAATTTGCTGGAGCCTCTGGTGATGCAGACGCTTCTACAAGGGTGGACCGCCCTCTGAAAGGACAACTCTTTCCCTCCGCCTTCTGCCATTGATCTTGCCTCTTTAAACCAGCCGCCTGCGCGTTCCTCGATGATCTAAAAATAGCTCCCCATTGATAGGGACAATAAACCCGCTATACCTATTGTGCGCATGCGCAGCAGCGCCCACCCGCGCGCTTTAGATGAAAGACGTCACTACAATGGTGAAGCCCACCGTTTGAGCGCAGCCAGCAGAAGAATAGAACAAGGAAGTCTAGTGAACAAACTGTGCAGCCGACTTGGCATATTGTAGTACAGAGCTGAAATATTACATGACATACCATCAAAATGTGCATGTTTCAACATATTTTCAAATCGCACACGCTAGACTACATTTGTAACATACAGACAGAAAATTTAAATAAAAACACATTTTTTTAATCCATCGGGTTTTAATAGCATATAATAGGAAGTTGGTAGACAAAAATGTTCTTCTCTTTTTTTCCCCAGAAAAAAATATGTTTTTACCTTACATCTTCACAACACCGATGTTTTTATGATACCTCCTGTATCATTGACACATCTTTTTATTCTATCAATTAATCAGCTGCTCAGGCCTGGTTAGCTGTGCGCAGCCGCATAATCCACCATGTGATTGGATGTCGCGCTCGAGACAGCTCCCCAGCCCACTGGCTGAACCTGAACCTGACGCCAGCCATCAGCAGCGCCTTCTCTCAGAAGGACCTGGCACAGGCCATTCATGAATTTGGTGACGTTAATGGAGGGGGCGTGCTCTCTTCCGGCCACGCCCCTGACTTTATAAAAGCCCCTGGCCGACGTTCTTCATGTAAGAGTTAGTGTGGCAGCGCGGATAGTTCTTAGAGAGTAGTGTCAAATCGGGTCCCTTTTGTAACCGTGCTTCAAACCCAGTGATCTGCTGCAGCTCCCCTCTGGCGTGTCATTACCAAAACCAGGACTGTGTGCCTTCTTCCCGGACTTCATGTCTGTATTTTACCCCATACACTGGTGAGTAGCTCTCTCTGCCTGTTTTGCTCGCGGGAAAGTTAGGATGTCTTTGCGTAGTTTCCTTAAGCAGCGCGAGGGCAGCTTGGGTTAGGGATGCTTTGCATGGTGTCAGTATAAAGGGTTCCCGTTTCTCAAAGAAAAACATATATTGATTTATTTTCTTTTTTTGCAAACTATTTATTAAGGAATTATCCTACCCCCATTCGATATTCTGTGGTTAATGAAATTAACACGTCATGTTAAGGCTGCTTAACAGTGGACATTATGATTGCCATAGCTTTCGTGTAAGGCCCCTCCGCATGTTGTCAGCACGCTGAGTGAATTTGTTGCGCTCTTTGGTTTAGGAAAAGGTTGTCGCCTTTTTGTTCGACTTGTGTGTTTTTTGTGGGGGCTGCGTGGGTGCACGTGGTGTGTCATGCCTCTTCTCGGGTGCATTGTGGTAGCGTGGGGGTAATTTCTCTAAAACTCCCGGAGCCGATGCTGGTGGCGGTGGTTTTGCCCGTCGGTGGCCGTGAACTGCCTTCAGACTCACGATGCTTTGTATCGGTCGTACTGCTGCATTGTCCCCGTACGCCCCCTTCTCCCCAAACCCTGTGCGAATGTCGTCACAGCCCTCAATGTCTTTGTGAGCCTCGAGGCACAGGACAAGGCGCCCGGATTGGACCCCGATTGGCACACCGCGATGCCCTACGTCAAACCGCGAGAAGTCATGCGGTGGATTAAGGGAGTAAACCAAGTAGTGTGGAATTGTGCTCTGCGGAGTTCTGGTGGAATAAAGCGAACCACTGCGGCGGTAGTGCCCAGCATTGTCCTCGATGTGGGATGAGACCTCGCGGTTCAAGTCGTGGCGAGATGTCCTCGGGGCAGTTAACTAGTGGTGTGAAAAGTGCTGTACGTTGTCGTTTGACATGGTGGCGATATATGTGACAATACCGATGGGTTAACTTGGTGATATATTGGACGAGTCATAATTGTGGCAGAGATACGCTACAGTAACAGCAAAACCAGAATCCGACAGTGGGTGGTTTTAACTGGATTCTCTTGAGGCGCATTGACGATATGACGTTTCGTGTGGTTGTGGTAATGCAGTAGGCCCCATGGGGTAGAGGCTGACGTCCCTTGTGCCGCATTTAGTAATGTGGCAGAGAATATTCCGCTGGTGTAGTGGACTGTGCAACTCGTTTTAATAGCTTCATATGGCAATAGGTTTCGTTTAAATACGTAAACCACACAGGCGACGTGCTTCGCCAGGTCTTTAATTTAAATTAAAGCAATTGTGTATTTCTACACTTTGAAACAAAACGCATTGTTCCTGGAAAGAGTCGAGCTTCCAGCCGCGAACAGTTGCCCTCAGTATTCTACGCCTTGTGCTTCGTAGTTCGTACTGGTGAGGACTAATTGCTGACAGTGGTGTTTCCGTTCAGTGTCCCCTTAGCAGGTGTCTCTACTCTATAAAGTACGCGTTGCGAGTCTGCGCGTGTGAAGTTTGCAGTACGCACAGGGAGGCGCAAGGGGGCACCCGACTCCGCTTTGTTCTCAGCCAGGAGGACTTGACGGCAAAACCTAAGAAAGACGCCGCGAGAACCAACCAAAGTCTTAACATAACTTTTTCGTTAGTTCAACAACGCATTCTAAGTACTGTAAAATCAGTGGTAGTAATTTAAATTCGTTGGAATGCAGAGGGTGAGTTGGCGTTGCTTAGGTTAATTAATGCAGTTGTGCATTATAATCAGTGGCAAGCCGTTTCCCTTAATGTGGCATCACTGTCTCGTGTCACTTTTTACTGTGCTGCGGACGTGTAGCACATATTTTAATAGTGGCTTGAACGTAGTGTCTAATTTCATCTAAATAGCGCCAATTAAGGCGCGAACCTGTGTTGATACTTCCTCAGCTGGAGCGTATTTTGGTTCAGCTGGTAAGCCCACCCCAACACCACTGCATCCTTAACTGTGATGGGCGTTGCCATACGCTTGGGATAACCTTTATCAGCCGTTAGCTTGTGTCGCCTTTGTGCTATCAGATGCGAAGGGGACAGCGTGTGCCGGTTTATCTGACCACCCTTGTCCCTAGCTGATCCGAACGCGTATGCTATGCTCGGTTCTCTCCCGGCGTGCTCGCCTCATAATAACTTTGATTAAAGGCTGCAGCAAACCGTTTTGACATTCGCCAGCTGTGAATGTTGCTTGGCTTGTGAGTATCTCACGGTATGTACTCTTCGCAATAGTACCTTCCCTTTAAAAGGCGCCTTAAAGTCGTATCTAAGCGCTTTAAATAACACGTTTTACAACTGCCAGGAACTTATTGTAATCATGGAAATATGCCCCAGTTTAGATTCGGTTGTGACCTGTTTTATGTGCTTCAGTCGTCCCCTCGCTCCTCTGAGCCCTGGTGCCACTACTCGTGTTGCACTAGTGTTACCTACGCCCATTGTTAATGGCCATTTTTTTAACTTTGCCTTGGGTATGGCTGGAGATAGACAACCGCACCATTCTCAGCCCACTGTGCAACAAACATGCTTGGGACTGCAGGGACACATTGCTTCTTTACCGCTGCCTTTCAGGGCATGCAGGTATTTGCGGCGGTAAGGGCGTTGCTTCTGTTGGTGCAACAGGTGCAGTGGCACCATGGCCTGATTATTTCTGTACTCTGATTCTAGCAGCAGTCAGGGGGCAGTTTCCTTCCACTAGGGTTCCATGACAACCTGGCTACGCTGCTGTGCGGAGCCCCTGGGAGGTGCCTGCTCGATGCCCAGCAGGGCCCCGCGGTACACAACGTTGGCGCGGCTCGAGTGCTCTGAACGCCGCGCTTAGAGCTTGTCAGTGGCTCACTTATCCACGCACGCGAGCTGGGCACCGAGGCCACAGTGTGACCCTCTGCCTCTGTTCTACAGGCGCGTGCCGTGGGGGCAGTGACTGATGGGCGTCTGAGCTGGGTGAGGTGGGCGAGAGAGACTGGCATGTTGTAAAGCTGGCTGCATGACGTAGTCTAGCGCACTGGATGGCACACACTGGGTCAAGTTTTTGTGTTTTACGCTCACTAACTCTGTCATACGTGTCTGAGTATTTTGTGCACGAGGCATCCCCGCACCCACTGTCTACTCCTGGGGATCAGTCCTTTCTGGGCAGCGGATGGAGTGAGGAAGTAACTTCTTGGATGCACAAATTATGACGGGTCTCGAGGACGTTGGTTAAAGTAAAGAAGGGATTCTGCGCCCCGTTTACAGCACGGCCATGAAAGTAGCCCCTTGATGGATCTCATACTGGTGTCAGCACCACGCGGCGCTTCATGTTTGGAGTCACACACCGGGAGGGCAGTATGCGGAAATGAAGCTCCCTAGAGAGCTGAGCCCTCCTGGGATACTGCTGATCTTAACATTCAGTGGTCCCCTTGGGCCACTGTTGGGCAAGTACAGCTGAAGTGCATCCAGATCACCTTTGCACAACAGGACTGTGCTAGACTGATATCCTATTCTCACCTGGATTTGCACACCTGCGTTTACACAGACAATTCATTCTCCGCCGTGGCATTATGACCTTGTATCAAAAGAACAGTCGCCCCTATTCCCTTGTTTAGGCATGTTAAAACCAGGAACATCTGCCCCAGACTGCTGAGTGCATCAAGGAGGCAGAGAAAGCGATTGTGTTTATGGTTTTGTATCCCAAGAGCAACAAGTGGCTTCAAACCAGGTGGGCTCTGAAGGCAGAACTTAGGATTTCATTCACTTGGACTCTTTCAACAGGAAGGGATTTAACCTACCTTGTTAAGTTATGGATTTACACCTGGCTGCAAGGTTTAGTTACATAGTTCTTGCAAGGGATGCATTTGTCTTTCGAACCAGTTCTCAGCCTCGATTAACTTGCCTAGAATCTACCTCTGGGAAACCCATTCTTTTTGGATGGATTACTCTGCAGCTGTCCTATTTAGACCCAGTTCCTGCTAGCTCCAGTTCAGTGTTGGTAGCCAGCCTTGTCCTTGGGCTAGAGTGCTGTGGGCCTGTGCTGTACCTCAGCACCAGTCGTCTAGAGTACCATACAGAGCTGGCTACCATTCGCAGCTTCCTTCCGGTGGCTTGTGGTGGTGGTTTTAATATACAGAAAGATCAGTGTTCATCTCTTGGGTGATACCTGCCTAGGATGAGCCTATCCAGCATTGACAGGTCTGCTGCACTTTCAACATGGAGTCTTTCAACTTGTGTGTACATGTTCCAGACACTGTTTCACAAAGAATCTCGCAATGCCAAGATCATTTATGTAAATCTCCCTGGGGCTCAACCTCTCCAGACAAGTGCTTTATTCTAGTGGTTTCCAACCCACGGTCTGAGGACCCCGTGGGGTCCATGAAGCCTCCTTAGGGGGTCCTTGGCTGCTTAAAGATTAATATTAATAGATTAATAAAGTGCATATAAATGGAATGGCTAAATGTGTAGTTTTAAAACGTACTGCAAATGTTAAGGAATTTGGAATTGGAGGCTAAAAATTAAATTAGTCTCTTCAGAATGATTTGAGAGAGCAGTGCAGGAGCATCAAACTGAATATAATATGGGCGATGTGTGGCTTCAAATGAATTCAGAAAAGCTCCAACCTTCCTATTAAAATTATTTTTTTATTTGCAAATTAAATAACATACCTGTGTACACGTTTGGAAGGCTGGATTATGTATTCTTTGTGTATTGGTTTGCAGTATAAATTATCAACAGTTTTAGCCGGGATCCCTGGCTTCCAATAGTGACTCAATGGGGGTTCCCGAATTTGATTAATAATTCAGTGGGGGTCCCTGGTTTCAAGTAATGATAAAGTGGGGGTCCACAGAACCCAAAAGGTTGGGAACCACTGCCCTATTCCAATAAAGTTAATAATTCAGGCAAACATTGGTTGGGATTTTCAGTCCTGTTGGCTTATACAGCCGATGGGCTTTTTTTTTTTAGGTCTGATATACCGTCGGTCTTTCAGAGGAATGAATCTGCTGAAGTTTTGATTGGGCACATCCGGAGAGTGAAGTATGTCATAGATTCCCCAGGGTAGCAGTCCAGTTTCTGCCATCTTTTGCAAGAATGCATTGTCTGTATTTGTCGTGTATTTTTGTGGGTGATTTCTGTAGTTCGTACCAGCATAGATGGTTGGTTGTAGCATTGTTTAGATGCATACAGTCAATGTCCTGTGTCAGTGTTAACACCGGTTTTTAATGTGTGGCTGCCCCGCTGAAGGTATGTTTCTTTTCCCCATACAGCTCTGATTACTTACGATCAGCTGAAATGACTGAGGTGATCATGAACTCCCCACAGATGGATGAGATGGGACTCAGCCCCCGCAAGGACTCCTATCAGGTGAGTTCTGTAGTGAATATCTAACATAATAATCTTCACCCTGCGTTTTTTTAGGATGCTTGGCATGGAGAATGGCACCAGTGCTATTGGTGCATTGGGTGGCCTCATATGAAGATGCTGTTCTACCTTTTATCTACATTTAAATTGTTTTGGACTGTCAGTGTCAGGGGCTCGCACCCCGTTTCCTTTTTTTTGCATTAAAATGAAGATTGCAAACATGGATTGCTTGGGAATAGCTCTGGCCTATTTGGTCCTCTCACAAACCTGGTTACATTTTTATGCCCAAGTTGTGAGATCATGCTGTACCTTTAGGAACTCGGGAGCACCATAGGGGAACTGGTAGGCCATGGTAAGACTAGAGAAATCTTCTTCCACCTGTGAGCCAGTACCATGCTTAAAGGGTCGGCCATCCGCAATTGTTTCTCAAGGGCCAAAGGAAGACATGAAAGAGGCTCTTGTGGGTTCCAAGGAAAAAACACTCCCGTGACTAACAGTGTATTCACAAGCATGATCTTTGCACAGAAGATCCTCCCAAAACATGCCAAGTAACCCTTCAACCTAAAGCGATGTTTAGGATGATCTAATTCGAACTGAAGACCTCTCTCCCTTAACCTTTCTTACATACAGCCCAGTTTGGCTGAAATGGTCACTAATTACTTGTTGAACATTGATCAGTTAATGGCATGCTGCTGTGTCCTGAAGTATCTGCTCTAGCTCTTCAATACTGTGGTTTTACTCGAATGCTCACTGTGCCAGATGCCCTGAATACATGTGTATCAATGGTTGTACCTGTGGGTGCCTTGTTACATTTTCTTTCATGGAGTATTAAGGCAGTGTTTGTAGATAGTAAGGATAATTCTGTTGTTGCAGCCTAGTTTTTTACAAGTGTTGGTTTTGGGTTAACTTCCTTCATCACCTCTTCTCTCCCGCCTTAAAACTTCCTTTAATGTAATAAATCCCAATGGGATGGGGGTGAACCTTGTACTTACGTGATTTTTTGTTGTTGTGTATCATTACTTATGAAATACCATGCAAACAGCATGTTCGCTCGGACGCTGGTATGTGCTGGGTGTCAATACACCACATTCCACATCTGATCCGTAGCAAAGGCAGACTTGCTTTCTAATGAAAATCAGTCTTTACGACCATAATCCGCTCCATGACGTAAGTTACACAAGCTGCAGATGTTACAACTGTTTACTGATAGTATCGGATCTCCCAGAGTATTACTGGAGTGTTTGCCACTCCTTCGTGCAGCATCCCTCGAGTACTCTTTGGCATGCGCTCTTGCTGTGGTGCTCACCTTCCTCTGTCATTAGGGAGCTCGGTCTAGTCGTGAACTTTCCCGTGGTCGCCTCATACATGGCGGGGGCTGCTCTCCTGCTCTCCTGCTCGGCTTCCAGGGAACTAATTAGATCCGCTCGCCTGGCGCAATGATTCGTGGGTGAAAGGTTGAAACTGGAGCGGTCATCAGATGTGATGTGGCCACACTGTCGAGCGTGCTGTCACGTGGTCTACACTGTACCAATCATTCAGAGACGCTGTACACCGACCTCAATTTTGTGGAGTCTCGCATCCACAGAAGGGAGACACACTTAAACCATGTTTCTGGCTACTTCAGCGGTGGAGTGAGGGTGAGTGACTATCCAGCAGTATCTCTGCTGCCGCCACCTGTTCTGATGTAATGATTGCTGGCAAATCCCTGGCGTGCCTTCTGGCCGGTTCCCATTTGATGCCTCGATGCGCGGTGTGTAGGAAGTGTTATACATAACATTAGTGTTTCAAACACTGTTTTCGGACACCTACAGTGACTGGACTTTGACAGTCTCATGGTGTTGGTTCCAACCTTGAATACTGATAGCGGTTCTTAATGTTACAAAACAGTGGCTTCCGAAAAGTAACCTTCTTGGGGAATGTTCCTGAACAAAATCGAACAAGAGTCAGCTTCTAAGTGCAGCACCAGGAAAGTGCAGTTATGAGTTGCAGAATAAACCTACTTGTGGCACCAGCAGTCAGAATTGACTGGGCAGTAAATAGCAAGGCGGCCCCTACGGAAGGTATGGGGGTGAGGGTCTGTTTTGCGTTTTCATGAGGTCGTGTGTGGGGTTGCCGGTCAGCCCTGTGTGCAGAACATTATTTCTAGTTCTGGACTTTTATTGAAAGATTAGTACATGCCTTTGAGGCCTGGACAAGGAAGGAGTGACCTCAGGTGCTGCTGAGGATGTGACGTAAAGTGGACTGGAGTGATGACTCTTGTTTTCACTTCTAAGTGTACTCTGGCACTAATCAGTCCTACAAGCACCTACTTTGTGGGGCCAGTTGAAGGACGTTGTTTTTCCTTCTGCCTTTCCTTGTGTAGTACCTCATGCAGCCTGATTTCATGTAGCGCTTAGATCTGCCACCTTCCCCACTAGGTGCTTCATAAGGCTGGCTATACAACTTGATGGGAAGCATTGTGGGCCTTTCAAGCAGACTTGTTACGGAAGAGCTGACTGACCATTCACCTCCATGCATTAAGTACGAAGGGCTCGTAGGGTGCGCCGCTTGTCTTTATATAGCATAGGAAAATGTTTGCACAACCAGGATTGGGTAACGTCTCGGCTCGGGTGACAAGAAGCACTGGCTACTCTAGCAGTTTGGAAGCTGTCATCGGAGCATCGCAGTGGGAGGGACCCCAATGGTGTGCACTCATCTCCACAGTGAGGTGGAATACGCGGCAGTGACTGCTAGCAATGTACCCCATTTGTTTAGTCTTTGGAGACGTGGTCTTGAAGGACACTTTTGACCTACGACTGACCTACTCCTGCAAATGAGTGATTTAAAACAGTTTTTCTACATTTGTAATTATGGTGTAAGTTTGTCAAATGAGCACAAAACCTAAACACATTAGATCTCCCGTGCTTCACTTGTTGTTCACCGGGGATGTGCCAAGAGTTGTCAGGGAAGTAGCATCCAAAAGTGGCCTACACCCCCGGTCTAAACACTTTTCAGGTTTACAAACCTGAAGCCCATTTCTCAGTTAAAATGAGCCATACAAACGGTGCAGAAAGTACAGAACACCAGTCACCAGATTTTCACAGGTAGGGGTGGAGAACGGGTTTAATAATGAAAATATTTTAAAGCAAGACTCTTTATTTATGTATTCATTTTTTTGAATCCATACACTGTGGACTGGTCCTCATAACATTCCTAAGTTTAAGAATTTTTACAAGGTTATATTAAGTGTCCAACATTAGCAATTTAGCTTGTGGAAGTCACAAATTGTGCCTGTTTTAGTCGACCGGACAAATGATCTGCCGGTCATGGCCCTGCATACGAGGATCATATCCTATTAATGGTTTGAATTGGATTTGGTTTAGTTTGAAGGAATTTACAAACTAATTGTTGATTCTCTCATAGTGTAAAGAAGTCTACTTTCCACAACCATATGCTATGTAAGTGGTTCTAGTCTTGTTACCGATCTTACCTATAAAGACATACAGAATAGACCATAGTCTATTTGTGTATCTTTTTTCATTCTTCAAGCTACACCCAAGCGGGTTGAAACCGGTCCTGGGTTGCTTGTTCAGATTAAGGGAGGAACTGTCCGGGCAGTTCAGGTTGGACTGCTCCTACTGGAACAAGGTCAAAACTGATTTGCATATGGCTCGGTTCAGACGGAGGTAGCATGGTTGGCAAACTAATTTGTGGGTTGCAAGCATTCTTCCCGTCTCATTTTATGTGTTTGAAGCTTGGATTTGCCTGATCAAGTAGCTGACTTCGCCTGAATTGTTAGGCCCTCCTTAAATAAAACCAGTCATCTTGCTATAAAAAGTCTTAATAGCTAGCCTCAACAAGTACTTCCATTTAAATAGACCTTTATGAAACCCCATGCGTTATGCCTTTGCATATTGGTGGTTCTTTATCAGAATGTATTGACAGCTATTTTGGTATTCCATCTTAAGCCCCTTCTTGATGAAGAAAAAGCCTGCTGGGATTTGGATACTTTACCAACATGGTACCTTCTGATTTATCTGCACTGTGGCTATGATTTAGAGCCATTCTTATTAGGTGATGGCAGCCATTTTGAATTGCTGTGAGCAGCTCACATCTCCCATGACAGCATTTTTGGTACCAGGGACAGCCTGAATGCATGGGGGTTGGATTCTTACCCACTTTCGCTCCAGAGGGCTGGACAGGCCTTTTACTCCTCTGGGCGTCTTCCTGGTGGGCTGAAGCCAGTGGAGGCAGCGTGTAAGCCCTGGCCACCACCAGTTGTTTCCCAAGCACCAGGAAGTTAAACAGTCGCACGGGGATGTTTCAGGAGTGGGAGGGATATAGTAGATGGTAGAAAGCGGTAGACCATGGTTGGAAAGGGAGTTACAAATGCAAAAACAAGTGATGGACGGAATGCTGAACATTGTCAAACATTCACCCCCAGTCACAGATCTGGGTTTAATCCATCGTTTTTTTGCTGCCCATGCCATTCCAGTTTGGACCCAGCCATATGCAAATCAGTCTTGACCCTGTTCCCTGTGGGAACAGTCCAGCCCGAACTGCTAGGCCAGGTCTTCCCTGGACTGGAAACAAGCATCCCGGGACCGGTTTCGGGGTTTCACCCCTCATCAGCCAGGCTAGCTTGAATCCAGTGGCATGGGAAGCACGGGACCCACGTCTGGGCATACCCTTCCCACATAGGGCGACAAATGCAAAAACAGCAAGTGATGGAGTTACCACAAGGAGACTATGGGGCCAGGGCTGGTTTTGAGCATTTTTACCCGGGCTGCTTTTGGTTCCCCAGTCCGGCCCTGCCACAGCCTTACTAAAATGTGGAAGACGTTGCCTGCTTCACCCGCTGCTGGATTGTGATACATTAGACGCTATGTGCGTCGTTTGGTGTCCCAAGAGCCTGAGCAAAAGGCCTGTTTTTAGTCATGGCCACACTCAGCCTTTCTGCTTATTCTTTGATCACATCAGCAGACAGCATGGCCGCCTTCCAAGTGGGCAGCCCATCTCCCATCCTATTCACAAACCCAGCCAGGCCACTTGATCTGAGTGGGGGCTTTTCACTGTGCGGCCTTTGTTAGTGATTACAGGAGTGTGCGTGTGTTTTTTGGGGTACTTTTTTCCCAGCTGCCAGGTAAGTGGCTGACCTATTGCAAGTGTGCAATTGGACCTTGGGACGGCGCTGTCAGTCTTAATTAGTAATAATCACTGCGCCTAGCAGGTAGCTTTCATCTGTCTGGTGTCTGGTTCCCCCATTTGCATTGCTGAGCTGCCTCCCAGACCATCTCCTTTGCTCTACAGGCGGGGGCTGTGCTGCTGGGGAGCGTGATGGAGAGGGCGCGCTGGATCCTCTCTAGGGCCACTAACATTTTCCGCTCCTGCTGCCAAATCCCCTTTCACTAGAAGTCAGGTTTCGGTCATCTGGCTGGTGGACAAATACAGATCATACTGAAGTTGACGGTTTTCGAGCTGGTATTGCCTTTCAGTTCACCTAGGTGAAATGTGAGCATTGGTTTTCCATCCCGCAGGCTCTGCCTGAAGTGGGCAATGCTTATTAGCGCATTCTTTGTGCTGAGTGGAGCAGCCATTCGGCCTCAGCTGCCCCTCGAACAGGAGGGGTGGACAGTGGCAGAGCTGGTGCATCCTCTGCTAATAGCATCACTGACCTTGGAGTCCATAACTGAGCAGTAAAGCCCGGACATACAGGCAATAATGGCTGTTAATTACTCGCCCCACAATTGTGGACCTAAGTGGCAGGCGACTGGGGGGGGGGGGGGGGTAGTGCTGTGCATGAGCTCACTAGAGCAGTACACTGGAATAACCGAGCCATGGCAAGGGAAGCCTTAGGATGGTCTGGTAAGCTGCCAAGATGCCACTCCGGATGCTGACAATTTGCATGAGTCTATATTCATTTTTTTAACATCCAGACTGATCATCTAGTCTTCACTTAATACTGTGACTATTGGCATCTGAACATAATTGCATTTTTGTGGTTTGGTAATTAAAATGGATGCAGGGGTACCTTTCACAACATGCATTTTGGTAATGGGTCCTGGGTATGTGGATCAGCTTAGAACCCCTTTAGATCTAGGTGAGTCTTTTATACAAACTGAGTCCACTCAAACCCCCAACTTGTCCATGGTAATAGGTGCCAAATTACATTTGAACTCTAAAGGCTGTAATCTGAACTGAAACTGGCATCTCGCAGTATGCACACTGTATTATGAAGGAAAACGGGAGACTAAACATTGAAAATAATGATTCATAAATAAATGCTCAACAGTCCTGTGTAACCATTGGTAGATTAATCTTTTCACATCATCCAGAGAACATGGTCATTCACTCTAGATTGAGACAAAACACTGAAGTTGTATAGCAAGACGCATATAATAACTGTGAAGTACGTTTTCGAAGAAAACTCCTAGGGTAGTGGTTCCCAACCTGTGACCCGGGGGTCCGCAAAGCTTCCTCAGGGGGGCCGCGACTGCTAAGAAAATTAAATATTAACAGATTAGGTTTCCAGCTTTCAGTAATAACTCAGTGGGGGGGCGGTCCCCGATTCCAATATTGATTCAGTGGGGGTCCCCGGGTTCCAGTAATGATAGTGGTCAAAAGGTTGGGAACCACTGACCATACACAATAGTGGTATCCACTGTCTTGGCTGGTACAGTATTGAAACCATCTTCCTCGCAACTCCCAATAGATGAGTGAACATAGTCACAAATGAGGCATCCAGCCCTTTGGTAGGGGCATTAGTCTGAGTTTGCAGAGCGCATAGACTACTAATCATGGATCTGCACCTTTAAACACGATTTAGATCCAGTCCGCTGGACAGAAGCCTACTCTGCATCTGTTCTTCCAGGCGTCCATCCGTTCGCATAGCTGGGGATGCAGGACCAGTGTAGGCCTCAGTTGCTGGTCTCGCAGTGCCCAGTTGACTTGAGAGGGAGTGAAAAGGATGCTGGCGCATTCATTTGTATTATTTCTGACCCCTGGACTCCATAATTAAGCACGATTGCCTGGACATACAGGCTACGATGGCTGTTACAATCCCTATGCCCACCGTTGTGGACTTGGGTGGCAGACCTCTGGGAGGGGTATTGTATCTAAAATGACTAGGGCAGTGGACACTGGAATGACCGGGAGCTGGCAGTCACGGAATGCTTCCTGAGTGGGGCTGTACCAGTAGTTATTGCCTGCAAGGGATGCAAGATGATTGGCTGATAAATTACCAGAGTCACTGTCTGAAGAAAGATGTGAAGCTTTGGCAGATGCTGTTGCAGCTGGCCATAAGAGCACACCAGTCAGAATAGAAGATGAACCTCAAAGTAGTAATCCCTTCGTGGTGTCAAAGCTTGGCCCTCTGTCACTGCCTTCATGGCTCCTCGGACTTCGTAGAAAGGACACTGCCATGGGGTGCCAAGGACCAAATGGGGGACGTGGGGGCTTTGAACGGACATCATACCACGATGCCGCGGATCAGCGGTTCCCTCTGAAGTGTTAGAATTTTCAAGGGGAACACTCCCGTGTAACTTGATTTCAGGGACCTAAACGGACCACTGACATTTGATATTGACTATACTTGTGCGCCCTGGTCTCCAAAATCAGACCCTCCAAGGATGGAGGTACGCAGCGGCACGGGCAGACTCACCACGCCCCTAAACGCATTTCCCTCTAGGATTGGTTAGCTTACTTTTGGGACACTAATAGCGAAATCGTGCCATTTTTTTTTATCTGGCATAATGCCGCTTGTGGTGAAAACAGCACGTGTACTTGCTACGCAGTTTTATCAGCCTCCGAAGGATGGAAGGCTGAGCCTCCCTTTCCTGGTTTTGAGCTAGACCTGCAGAACACTGTTCGCGCCACAGGCTCGAACTGAGTGAGCCTCCTGGCACCTAGTTAAGGAGGGAGTTCAACTTGACTGATGTAAATCGAGTACAACTCCATACAGCCTGCTCCAGGGATGTCGAGGCAGTTTAATTGTATACGATCTCTGCCTAAAGGGAATTACTGGGAAGGCATCTTCCCTCTCCTTATCATAGCTCTCCCCGCCCTCACCCCTCCCCAACCTCCGAGAAGAGTTTGAACACGGAGGCCGGGCTAGGGCGCGTTCACTGTTTCAGCTTGTTTTGCGCTCTGCCGTGATTTAAAAGCATGAGTTAGTGGAAAAAGTTGACCTCGGGGTCGGCCTCCTTGCAGCTGTTCCAGATAACGTTATTGAGACGCCGAGCGAAAGAGCTGAATAACATTTTCTGCAAGGAAATGAATTACTATTTCAATTTGAAAAATTGACTGGCTGTCTTTTCTGCTGCAATCGCGTTGTGTAATCGAGTGATTAGCGGGGCAGTGAGAGGTTTGTTCGGACCTGCTGGGGAGAGGGCGATGGGCGGGGTCTCCGGAAATAATGTTTTTAAACCGAAACCTTGTCGAAGGCCGCACGCCAGTATAGTACCTGCCCTAGTATGCCAACATACTTCGTTTGGGGGCAAACGGGAGTGCTGTCCCACGTGTAAGGAAACAGTCATCCACCTTTTCAACAACACTGAAGTCATGGTCTTGTATTTAACTCGTTGTATTCTGGGAGATGTAGTTACCGTAATTGGACCAAGGTTCTAGATTGCTTTAAAGAATGAAGGACCTCACAGCAATAGTATATTTATCTAGTAACTACTACTAGGGATAGGTTGGGCCCAGCGAGGCATGACTCGCGCACATCAGGACTACATCCAGGGAGCTTGTGCAGGGTTCCACACTTGTGTTTCTCTCAGGAGAAGCGACTTCACACAAGAGGTGGCTTCCCCTAGTAAAAATGAGTACCATGCAGTGGCCATGCAAGGTTTGATTGGAGACACCTGCAGAATTAAATTGATGCCACAAACGATTAGTCGGGCGTGGTCTTAAACACTTAATAGCTTGAGCATTACTTTCTTCCGGAATACCTAGTGCAGGAAAATCTGAGCGCCTAGATGCCTTCAGGAGCCACCTTAGTTCCATCTTATTCCTAGAGGAAGTCAGAGGTGACACCAGCTATGCTGATCGGGAGTAGTTTGCCATGTGGAAATCCGTAAAGATGTCCCTGTGGCCAGGTGCTGAACACCCAACCTTTTTCCCGGCTTTGCCTTGGCCTCTGCAGCTATCTGCGGGTACCCCCTGGTGATTATCCAACCATTGCCAGCAGTTTCAAGTTAATGGGCCTTTTTAAATTTGCCGCTTACTGGAATTCTGGTGAACTGACTTAGAACCACCTTTTTAGTTCCTTGACGGTAGCCTTATATGCTACTGGTCTCTTGTGACTCGTGGCCCCATTTACAGGCACTGGATGCCGTTTTTTGCACTCGCTCTGAGTGGTGGTGTGCAGACATTCTGCATGATTGAAGGTGGGCCTGAAGAGGTGTTGTGGGAAACTTCAAAACACAGTACTCACTAAGGGCCAGATGTAGCAAAGGTTTTTACCCATTCTGTGTCTATGGGAAAAAGTGTTCGTACATATAGCCCTAAGATCGGTGCTAATTTTCCAGTAGACACTGGGAATCTTAAGTGAAGTAACCGAAGGGAATGACTGAAGCACAGTAACGAGTGATCCTGAGGCAGGGTGTGCTTTTGACTGATCTTGTGGGCAGTCTTTAGACCATAGACTTCAGTATTGCAAAGCACCTTCATTAAACTGTTACAGAAGGAACTATAGCGTTTAGACCGTAGATGCTATACTAACATTTGAGATTAGATCTCTCGCTGGGAAGGGCATGAGAATTCTGGTTTCACGATTATATCCTTATTAGACATTTAGTATATTGGCGCGTATTAGTGCAAACTAATAGAAACCTTACCAAGTGTCACTCGGTGTATGTAGCCCACATCAACTCACTGAGTAAACCCTGGACTGCTCCACAGTGCCACGTCAACTAATTTAGATTAAACTTACAGGGGTCCATTGCTCTGTAATTAACATTCCTGCCCATCTTTGGAGGAAAGCTTTTTACTCCAGTATGCCACATAATCTGCACAGGTATTTCGTAGCCGGTTCGTTAACTAGTCTATTTATTTGTGCAGCCCAAGTGAAATCCAGGATGACCTTTTATCACAAGTTTTGTTGCATAATATTGCGGTTAAGGAATAAGCAGGTATTCTGAATTTAGAAGCGTTTGATTTTTATTTGCAGTAGTTTCTTGACCTTCTGATGGTAAAGGTGGCATGCCTTCAATGCTCAACCTCCGTTTTAATTCTTGCTACAGACCACTTCAGCTGTAATGTGAATTGTTACATGTACCACCAATGGAACGAGCTTTTGGTGAACCACTCAGCAATGGCTTTCATATTTCTCATGGTTTGCCATTACTTGGATGGGCTGTTTATTAAGGCAGTGGCACTTAATCAAAGGTTACGTTGTCCCTTTCGTCTCACTCGTTTTTAGTGATGGACATCAAGTAGTCCATTTGTTAGACTGCAGATGCAACTTGGTGTATTGTTTGCATGTGTGTTTCGAATTTACCTCGCACACATTGACCTAATTGCAGATTTGTGGTAGTTTTTGTCTAGGAAGCTGGTGCTGTCTGGAACTCTTATCCTGCAGCAGAAATTGCAAGAATGCATTAGGAAACTGGCAACCAGCCTACTAGGCTGAGGAGCTACTTGCAGCCACAAAACACCACCAGGGTGTGAAGCATCCGCCTGAACACATTGCTTAGAGGAATGTTGCATGGTTGCAAATCCAAAACTATGGAGGAGGGAGGCTCGAAGTGGGCTAAAATACAAAAGCAAATCTGGTAGGTGAAAAGGGTTACTCGATTAAGTGCAGGAATGTAGGACAAGAGAAAGCCAGGTCTCAAAATGCTAAGTAAAGACTGAATGAGGGAGAAATTTACAGTATGACTATAAATAGTTCTTATGGGATAAGGAGGGATTATATAATCACAAGAGGTGTGGGGTAGTAGGAACAGGGGGTAAGACTGGGTTGGTTAAAAGACTAACCCAGTCTTACCCCCTGTTCCTACTACCCCACACCTCTTGTGATTATATAGTTTCTTTTGGGAAGCGGTGTGGGTTAGCCTTGCTTCCCTTGCTCTCTTTCTGTGTATTTATAAGGAGGGATTAATCTGGTAAAGAGATAGGAATTGCAGGATTTAGCCAATACTCTTCTAAAGGCAGAAGCATTAAGGTGTAGACCATTATGGTCAGCATGAACTTGCATGTCATTCCGTGCACGTATGTATGTTTGCCTGTAATGTTGCTGTGTGTCTGTGTTCTGTTTGCATCTAGTGTGGTTGGTCTTAACAAACCTATTGCTTTTGTTGCTTGTTAGAAGATGCCTCCACTACAGAAGTTGAAGGTTTGTTTGCCGGCTTCCTGGATGACTTGTTTGACTTCAGGATGTGTATTAGAACTATGCATCGATCGAGGCACTTCCATGTTATAGGTTGAAGGAATGATTGGTTGGCGTGTTTTTTTTGTTTTTGTTTTTTTTTGTGGTCCGATCATTGGCATCTGTTAATCAACCTTTTTGACAACATTCAGTAACTGACTTTCTGCCAAACATTTACTAGTGGTAGTTTTCTTCATTTTTTTTTTTTATACAGTTTACTCTTCAGGTGTATATGGCAGTCATTTACCAGAACAGTACAACCGCATTAGAACTTCAATTAAAATCTGTGCGAAGATTTCTTGTCATTTAATCCCTTTGCAATGCACAGGTCACCCTTTTTATACTGGCACTGCTGGTGTGTGGCTATTCACACATATATGATAAACCACATAATGTGACAATGATCAATCCAAAATGGTTGTATGGTTTCCCTTTTTGATGAAACGAGTATTACCTCCTTGTCTGCTCATTCCAGTCCATGCAGCCGACTGGAACCAGTTGGCTTCTTTTGCATACAGTCCTATGCTCTCCTTCCCTGTAGCATGACTTTTCACCTATTAAAACCTGGTTTGTCGTACTCATAAGATCTATGGTGGGCAGTTTTGACGACTCCCTTAGTTAAGTTTCTTAACATCTAAAGGGTGCATAATGCATTGTACAAAGCGGGGGGGGGATTCTGTTGTGTTTGTACAGTGCTGCATAACCCTGATGTCAGATTACCTTCAGTGGATGGATAGCACGCTACTTTGTAAGTTTGGTTGGAAGAGCCTGTTCATACTGTACTGTGACTGTTTGATCAGACGTAGTGACCAGAGTTGCTCTTGTGTCACATGAAGCCGTGCTTGTGTGGAGCTAGAGGAGTTGACTTCTCTGGAGATAACTAGCGTTGCTTTACATGAGGCCAGTTCTGAGTTGTGCATATTTGTGGTCAGCATGTGCTATAACCAATGCTTGATCTGATCGGTGGTCCAGAGGTCCAGTTTACTGGTGTGGAATATTCCTCAGACCATCCTCGACACTCTAAACCACCCCCACGTAACTGGCTTCATGCATGTTGGTGGGATCAGTTTGTCCACATTCGTGCTCTTCTGACACCCCTCAAGAAGGCAATAATAAGCCTGTGATTTAGCAGTTAAAGGGAAACGTGTGAAGGTCCATAATAGAATAGCCTCGCGAGGGTATAATGTGGACTGGTGAGAGGTGCATGACTGATACCTGGTTAACAATAGATGTAACATCACCGTCACCTCTTGGAATTTATTAAAACTTGTAATCCGAGTTTTCAGAAAAACAGGATTACAAGCTCTAATACTGGGAGGAATTGGACGCAACATGTAGGGCCGGATATTTTTAGTTTCTGTGGAAGACTCTCAGAAAGGAGCCGACCACTGAGCATTATTTGAGTCTACCTGGCTCTCTCTTTCCAGAAATCTACATATGAACTGTGGGATCAGGGTATAGCGCATTTGTCAGAGTTCAATTGCAAGCATCCCAACGAAGCCAGACTGAGATGGGAACTCAAAAATGTACTTGAGTATAGCCATGCTAATAGGATTCTCAGCCCTGGTGGAGTACCTGTTTAGCTCTAAAAATATAAACGTTTTCTTTGGGTCCTGTTGACAAATCTTTATTGCAGTTTTCAGTACAGTCGTCCACCTGACTGGGCCTGTCCGTTAACCAGACAGGAATGCACCAAACAAATTCTAGCAATTGGCGCACAATGTTCTTCCTCGATATATTAAAGTCCTTGGAGCAATATTTCTGGTGAGGTTACTGGAATCGCCACCCTGGGCAGGAATTCTCAAAGGTTCCGCTGTTTTTTTATGAGGTCTTGAGAATATAAGAACAGTGCATTAACTTGCATCTTATGAAGGGGAAACATGTCAAGATCAAAAAAGGTGGAGGGAATTAGTTTGACTTAAATGGACTTGTGTAGTGGATTGATTGGGTAGACTGCTCCATGTTCAGGATAGGGGATGAAGAAAGGTTGCTAGTGCTATTACAAAGACTTCATTGACCTCTAAGGTCTAAAGTCTGTTAGGCAACAGGTGGGATGTATTGCCCTATGAGTTTGGTTAACGGGTTCACTAAATAGGTGACCTTCCACATTGTATAACTAGGTTATTTCCTTTCATGTAGCCCCCACTCACCCACCCGAACAAAATACATATCTGAATAGTCCCCTTCTGCAGTATGTCGATAACCTAGCCCTCCTATTTAGAACCAAGCCTGCCCCAGACAATTTGGTAACTAAATGTTAATGTCATGGAAACTCTTTGGCTGAAAACTAATGTTCTTCAATAAACATGTCTATTGGTCTGAAAAATATGAAAACTACAGTTAAGGTGAGTGGTGTTTTGATGGAGGGTTACTTTTTCATACTTTGTCATTTTGATGTAAAATGTGATTGATGCACCCTGGTGTCTACAAAGACCACTAAGTTCACAAAAAACATGAAAGGCAACATTTCAAGGTTTTGCTAGAACTAAGCGGGGAGGGGATCGCATCTTCTGCCCTATAGGGCAAATATCTTTTCACTAACTTCCTATCTCTCTGGTGCCTGGATATGCTAAAATGAATTAATTACTGATTCACTGAAATGATTACACTGGTCTCCTAGCCTGCTCCTGTTCAGCCCCAACCTTTTACGTAAATCAGGTTTCTGGTATCCAGAAGATGAAATGAAATGTCTCTCCCTAGACCTGTGGGTGTTTGTGATCTTAATGATTTGCAGAGTTTACCAGGCTGATTCTAGCATGCTCTTTGGAATGAACCCTTCCACCTCTCTTATTTGATTACTCTACGTGCAGTCAAAACTAGGTGAAAGTGGCTGCAATGAAACATGCTGCCTATTGGAGGGGATGCTACCTCCCTCTTGTAAGGATTGCTCAATAGTTCTAAGTTTTGCCTTCCTGATGGCTCAATCTGCCTGGTTGCAAAATAATCACTGTTGAGTTAATGGGCTTACAACTTCTGTCCTTGCTTACCACTGGTATAGTTTATCACTTATTTGCTTGTTTCTTATTCAGTGCCTTGCAGTCATCTTGTTTTTCTCCTCTGGACCCTAGCCTCTTTATGTTCTTCTAATAGCCTGACTTGTATCCTTGCATTGCCTACATTCAGGGAACTTTTTTTCTTTCATTTATCCGCAAGTCCATGTGTTTTCTATGTCCCTCCCACGTGTGCTGTCCCCCCGAATTCCTCAGTTAGTGGTTTGTGTTGCAAAACTGCCCCAGCTCATATGTTGCTCCGCCCCGCTTATTATTTTTGGGATTGCACTTGCCAACCCCCTCCTCCCAGCAAGGTCCTCTGTTGCTCCCACTTTAAATGTTTTCTTTTTTCAACACCCTCGTCTGTATCTTTTCCATTACTCTAGTGAGCCCCTCTCCCCAAACCTTGACTGCTCCTCTCGCCCCCTTTTCCCCCACCCTGGCATCTTCCTACCCATTTCTTCCCTTTCCATCCTGTTAGTATTTTTGCTGTCTTGGGAGGTCCGGCCCTCTACTTTGCTACCAGGTTGCACCTTACTTCAAACACTCTTTCTAAAAAAATTCTTACATTTTTATCATTTGGCATTCCAAGATTCCCATCTGGGAACATAAAATAATTGTGTAAAGGGTGAAATTGAGAGACTTGGAAGCACAAAGCTGCTCAGTCTGTTTTCTGTTTCTTTGAGAAGCTGCCAGGCCAAGCTGTGCCCGCAGTAAGGAGCAGTATGAGGTCTGATAATTCACTGTGTGCTCGGTAATGAGTTACTGTGTTTTCAACAGTAGAAGGTGTTTGCGGAGTGACGGTACCTGGGGGAGAATGGCTTTAACCCACTAACCCCCTATCCTCCTCCCCTTGGCTTGTTGCAGGCAGTGGTTCTTGCTCATACACATATCAAGGAGGAAGTGGGGCATCTTTCACTTGGATGAGGTGCATTTGTCAGCTTGGGAATGCCTTTTACTTGATGGCATTGAGGGAACTGCTAGCTCGGATGTGGAATGAACAGCCACCGTGTGGTTGAACGTACTTTGTTTTTTTTGGGGGGTGAACAGGAAAGTGCCTTTAAGGTTCTCCTGGGTGGCAGTAATTCTTTTGGGGGAACGGAGAGTCTGGTGTGGGCACATCCACCCCTCGGGAGTGTTGGGAAGGGGAGGCCTCTGGGGAAGGGAAGAGTATTTTTGAGGTGGTGGAGAAAGGCACATGAGTGCTTTTGGTGAAGATGATTTGGGTTGGGTGAGTTTGAAGTTGAAGGAAGGGTTGTGAAGCTGACAGAATGACCTTGCTGGTTCTGGGGAGTTTCAGGGCATGTTACACAAGTTGGGGCCTTTAAGGGAGATGGATGTCAGGTTTTGGATGAAGTATTGGTGAGGTTGTCAACTGTACGTTGTAAAACTTGTCCTAATAAAGTGGCCTTTTCTGCTCACAGGCCTGGGGTTGTCTTATTGCACGATGAGGCTTTGTGCTCACTCAGCATTTGGCTGTATTAAAGCAAGGCTGTTAAATTTTTAGGTTGTCACCACAACTGCAGTGGTCAGACAGCAAGTGATATGGTGCTTGACTTAGTGCCCACAAGACAATATTAGTGTTATATTTTCTGCATTTCATAGCACACTTTTCCATTATGTAGCATGGATTGTGGTTTTTAACAATTTTACCATGCACTGTTGAAGGACTGTCAGGCTGCTTATTCAGGCAGTGCAGCCAGAATCAGCAGATCATGAGGAATCAAAAAACATGATATAGACATTTTACCTCTGTCCTCAAACTAAAGCACTGCTGATGAACTGGGAGCGTGTTAAGCCCCTAAGGATTTTGTTGCACCATATCAAGACTTGGTCAACATGTAAACCAGATATCAACTAACATTTCAGAGTTAAATGTAAAGCACATTTGGCTTCACAATAAGGACTGGTGAGTATTATAGTGAAAATCAAAAGGGTTTATTTGAAAACTAAAGGCACTTACAGGAAGTAAAATTAAAATGGCAAAGTGTCAGTAATTGTCATATAAAACGTGAAGCTCAGAATAAAATGTTAATTATAAAATGGCAGAGCAGAGTATAACTCAGCTCAGTAAATAAGCCATAAATCTGATATCAGATCAACAGCCCTACCTTCTAAAGATCAGGGGAGAGAGCCAAACACCCTCTGGGTGAAATATAATCCCGTTCATACGATGGGTGTGAATGTGTAAAGTCCTAGAAATTCCACCCAATCTTGTTTAAGAAAAATACATTTTAAAATCATACCTCACCCATGTCCCACAGAATTATAATAGGTGGGTCCCATCCCCGGTGCTCCTGACGCACAGTTCAAATTCTGCCACAAATCAAGGCTATTTTCTCATGGAGATCGCATCATGATCCCAATAGGCGAGACCTTGGGAAAGCATTCACTATGCAAACACAGCATGAAAACAAAGGTTGAGAACAAAATGCAAGAATGACACTGTGTTGAAAACATGGTCTACAAAATCTTTTCTACACTGGGTGCACAACTTTAAAAGGACAAAGATGACTGCAACAGGCAGCAGAAACATTGATATCTAGGCCTACATTATGCATGTTAAAATAAAAGGCTTCTCAGTAGAATATCTCAAATTCAGTATGTTATTCACACAGCGTTAATACAGCTATGCTTTTCTTTAATAAAGCACATGTAAATAGCATGGTCTTTGTGGTATAGAAGCTCGAGGCAGGATTCAGTAGATGTACTGTAAGCGATGGCCACTTTGAACATTATATTATGCAGATTTACATAGAATGTTTTTGCATTGAATGGCAAACCACGAGGCAGTGTTTAGCCAAGACCTTTTGGTTGTATCAGTGTGCATCTATAGCTTTCAACCACCTCTTCATCCATTTGTCTCACTCACATTTAAAAAAAAAAAATGTTTAAGCCCAATACAGCATGGGGCAGTGGGTCAGCCTACTTCGTCCTCTGATTAACCTCACTGAGTGACTGCATTTTGCACTTTCACAATTAGCACATCACCACCCAAGGTGTGAGCACAGGCCACGTTCCACGTTTTATCAGTCCTGTGCCCTGCCATGCTATTGTAAGTTCCTCTTGAAGTGTCCTTTGTTTATCTGACTGGTGGTATTTCACAGCATAAGACTGCTTCCATTCGAAACAGTTGGGTATCAGTCTCTTCTGTGCCTGCAGCACACAAACCGAAAGCTTCAATATTATACATATGCGTTCATAAGGAGAATTGTTCAGAAAACATTTATTCTGGACTCGGTTTACCAATGGTTCTTTAAAAAAAACTTTGCCCATGAAGAAAATCAGCCTTTATTGTGATAAAGTTGCAGCACTTGAAACACTCTTGTGAATTTGCTTCTTTTCTTCCTGCTTTTTCAGTCTGTTTTTCTGTTCATTTTTTCCTTGCTCCCTTCTGCCTCTGTTATTCATTTATTGGTTCTTGCTTTATATTCTTCTCGCCTGGCAGCCGGTGGCAGAACTATTGGCTTTTTCAGGTCTGCTAGCCAAGACCTTTCGAGTTCACTAAATGTGTATGACTTACTCGTAGGGGTTTGCAGCCACACTTCATTCATTTTGTCTGTGGCTTTCATTCACATTTTTCTACACCCTACTTAAGCACCCAAGGGCAGAGCGTCGACCCACTTCAGCCAATGGCTGATTTAACTGAGTTACCGCATGCTGCTGTTTCACAAGGAGCACATGCACACAAAGTAGTCCAGTCAGAGTTGGGAGGCACTGTGGTCATGTGTGTTTTTGTTTTTTTAAGACCAGAAAACATCGTTTTCAGATTAGCGAGCACTCAGCTTCTTGAACAATAGTTTTGCCAAAACCGTCACAAATCAAGAATTGACAGATGGCAAGCTGAAAACAGACTCATTGGCTTTGCCAGGGTTTAACGTTATTTGTTAACCTGTCCACCCTTCCTAGAATCCACACATCGGTTACTTTCGCTAAAAATCCTGTTTAACAAGGGTTAAAATGTGGGTACACTAAAGGCTACCCAAGTCCTGGACAAACAATCCCAGAAGTCGCCGGAACCTTGCATCCCACGGAACAGACTGATGTAACACATGCACTCTATAATATAATTAAAACATCCACAATGCAGGGGGGAGGCCAGGCAGGGTAAGGTTAATGAAGCAAAGCTAGAGCTGTGATAGAATCTAACACTAGTTCCTGGGAATGAGGCTGCAATAACTTAACCACCATTCTCTTGGCACTCGACTAACATTGCTTACTAACCTTTAATGGCACAATGGAAAGCCAGATCTGTTGCATCCAGTTTTATACCATTTGCCTGCTTTGTAAATATTCATTTTCCTTATATCTTTCACTGATATTTTAATTATACGTGACTGCATTTCATTCGCCATCCTAATTTACCTCATTTGTTCAGAAAACCCCTTCAGAATCACATTTAGCTCAATTTTCCACGTTACCAATAATTAGTGGGCTCTAACATTGGGCTTTGGGGTCAGCTAATTGCTCATGATTGGTTGGTTTTCACATCTCTCAATTGCTTTCCTTATAATATAAATAGCTTTTCTTCAGTTTCTAGTTTGTCCCTCACTTGAGCATTTCTTCTTTATTATCTTTAAGTGAATGAGTTCTTTCCTTCCAGAGCTTACATTCAGGGAACAAGTTATTGGTACTCCAGGGGAGGTCATGTATGTGCTTGCTCTTGTAGTGCTTCATGTTTGTGTCCCTGCTACACCCATGCTTTCCTAGCTGTTCCCGGTTTGTCCATTGGTTTCTCTTACTCTCCATCCCACTCAGCTAGGGACTGGTACTTTACTGAAATGCCATGATAAGATGTTAATAGCCTTCTCATTTTGGTTCACACATTGTATGCCATACAGGTAATTTAAAAAATATATAAACAGTATGGAAAAATTGCAAATCTTGTCCAGACAACAGTGCAAATTGTGTTGCATATAAATTTGCCACTGTCAGAAATAGGGTTATTAATTTGGAAGATCAAGCACCACCACCAACTTGATAAATCCACTCTGGTCTGAATAAAACAGTTTGGAGATAATCTATGCTCAACCCCTGGTAACCATGGCACAAGCAGCAGGCAACCCCCTGACAAGTGTGTGCTAAGTTCAAGAAGTAACAGTTTTAAAGTACAATAAAATTCCCAAACCAATTTAGAAAATAAGACAAAGCTCATAGCTTAAGGAGAAACTTGTTAGATGGTTAGTTTTTAGGCAAAAAGCACCTACAACAGTTTGCAGTGGTTAAAGTCAACCACTTTAGAGCAGAACTCGGATACAGTAGGTGGGGTTCATGGTCAGATTTTATTTTCAGACGTAGGGCATGACTAGGAGTTTGGTGGTCCATGGACTGCCGTACCTATGATGGCGGTCTGATCACCAGATTAGGATGCTGGCGATTGGACCGCCACAAGACCACTGCCAGGATCATGGATCCCAACACATTGGTGGTGGTGCAAGTCATGGTTAAGCACGACTGTGCTGATGTCGGCACGGCAGTGCGTGCTGATCATGACTTGCCTTTCCATGAAAAAGACCCTGCCATGAAAAGGCCAGCAGAAAGGCAGAGATAGGGCCACAGGGGGTCCATGTCATGGAGAGTGCAGATGCTGTCATGTCAGCACACTCTGAATGCGCACTTCCGGCAGCACCAACAATGAGGTGGCATTGGCCTCGGCTCTCCTTGAGGGCCAATGCTGCTGCACTGTTTCCACCGACCAGACCGGCAGGGAGGTCATCATATGGCGGTCTGGCCTCCAGTTTGGTGGTCAGACTGTCAAACTCCTAATTAGGCTCTTGGTTTTACACTACTGGGAAAGCTTCTTCTGGTCAGCCCTAGGTCTGTCAAGCCAGATCTCCTGCAGGGTCTAGCCCTCGTTAGTCATCTGGGCTGTCTTTGAGGCAGAAGTCCTTCTGCTTTTGTGTCCGTGAAGCAGTTAAACTGGCAGCCAACCCCTTAACTCTTGGAGAGCAGTTCCAGTCCCTGGGTGCCAGCAGGCTTCAGTAGTCCTTGAGTGACTCCTTTTCTGGCTTCTGCTGGAAGGATTCTTCTACCAAGGCTTTCTTTAGCTGGAGCCTTCATGTCCAGGAGTGTTCTTAGAATGTAAATGGAAGTCAGTTATCATATACACTAGCCAATAATTGAATAATTGGTGATCCTACTGGTGATTCTACTGCCCAATCCTAACTAGGTTTAGTCCTGCTACCTCGTTTTGCAGCACTTTTTCTTATTATAAAATTACCTAGGAGCCTTCCTTACCTGACAAGTTCCCTCCTACTGTACCTGGCACCTAACTGTCTAGATGGTCCTGGTGATGGAGGAAGCCCTCTTTGTCCTGCTAAAACTCAAATCCTTGTTAAGTGGCTACCAATTGGTCTTTTCTTGTCTCAGAGGCCAGCCATCGTCCCCTGAGCCAGGTCTTAAAGGCTCTGAGCCAAAATGTTTCAGCTCTGGAAGTGATAGGTGATAGAAATGGTTTTCCCCTTGCTGTGGCTGGGGGTGGTCAGGCTGTCTAGGATGTTCTTGGGAATGAATAGGAGACACCCTCCCAGGTTTCTTCAAGTGAAGAGGTAGAGCTAAAGATGCTCTGTTCTGTCAGCTGTTCTGTCCACTCCATATAGTTAATCCTGACTAAGTGGCTAGTAGTTCTGGACGTGAGGAGTGGCAGAACTGGTTTTAAGCTAGTTTTGGCACAGACAACCCAAAATACGTTTTTTATAAGGCCACTTTCTGCTCGTTATCAAGTCTTATTTCACCATTAAATCAGATTGTAAATACTAAGCAGGAAGTAACTTTAGAGCATTGTGGTAGGCCTTTCACAAGGAAGATGCAAAATAAAGATTTTAATCCCACCCAGGGCTGTTAGAGAAAGGTATAGCCAGGTCTACAGTGGTAAAGCTTTTGGCCTTCATTTTACTCTGAGGGCCCACTAACCCCCAATTCATAACTTGTCCTGTTTTTGTGTGTTAGCATCCTGTCTTGAGGGCTTGCAAGGAATTTTTCTATATGGCAAAGGCAGTTTTCCTGGACTGTCTTGTGACTGCATTTAATTTTCAATGCCATATGCATACTTATGCAGTATTTAGTTAAATAGACTAAATGGGGAGTACCAATGTATAGCATGGATTTAGATGCGAAGCACAGACTTTACTACTCTTTCGCAGTGGTAACGTGCAGAGTCCCATTGCCAGCAAAATAAGGTTCGGAAATGGCAAAATCTGGCGTGGCCATGCAGAAACAGTGGATTTGCAGCAGCAACTTTTTCTCAATGGTGTACAGTTTCTCTACATATGGTCACCGTAATGTTCTGATGCTTTGTATTGCCTTCACTGGCTCTATTGGTGCCAATTTACACTTCTTGCCCTCTGGCTTTTGTTTACTTGTGCTTGGTTTGATTTTTCTTTCTTAGTCTAGTCTGCCCTACATGCACTTTACCTTACAGTAAAAAAAATCTCGAAGCCAGTTCTGTTCTTTACCTCTGTAGAATCGTCTGTTTATTACTTACAAATTACCCTTTCACAGATTACGTATGCCAACTAGGTCGACTTGCAGTGATACCGAGGTTAGTTTGACCTTCGCCATGCCTCTTAAGGCTTAGCCCAGCGTTTTTGATGTGGAGCCCTCCTGCAGATCCGTTCTGTGGTGTTTTCATTACTATTTATAATCATCTTTTTCCCCTGTTCCAGTTTCCCACTTTACCCGCTACATCACATCTTTTCCTGTTTTTGCCAGTTAGTCTGCCAATATTTGCTAGTTAACAAAACTTATTTTTAAACCCATTTACCTAAAGTGTATTTGATTGCAGTCTCTAAATTACGTGATTTACCTGCACTATTCTGCAAAATAATGTAAGAACTTAATCTGTTGCGTCTGTTTCAGCTGTTGAAGTTGTGTTCTTTTCTTTCTCGTAGATCTTTCCAGATCCAACAGATTTTGACCGCTATTGCAAACTGAAGGACCGCCTGCCCTCCATTGTGGTGGAGCCCACTGATGGAGATGTGGAGAGTGGGGAGCTCAGGTGGCCCCCAGAGGAGTTTGTGGTTGAGGAGGAGAAGGAACAGAACCACGAAGACACAAACCAGCAAGGGGAGGAGCAGTGAATGGGATGCTCTAGGAGCGATCACTCAGCGTTATCATCTTGAGGGAGAAGACTCGTATGGCCTGAATTAGATTAAACGGCAAATCCAGTTTGCGATGGAGGTTTTTGTTTTTCTTTCATCCTAGTGAAAACCTAAAGCCCTCAACATGCCAAGCCCTGTATTCAGAGGAATCAGCTAGAAATGTTTGCTGTTTTAGGTGGTTATGACTAGGAGTGTTTTCCCCTAAGACCACAGAAACCAGAGAAATTGGTGCCGAACTTGAAAAAGGACACTCTACGTTCAACAAATTGACATTGTGCAAAGCTGAAGCCTTGTCTACATATGCTTTTCTTCCCTTAAAACTTATGAAGTTACAAATAAGTTTTAAAACGGGATACAGCGCCTAGGGCTGTTAAAGTTGAGATCAAAGTATGGAATTTAGCTGGAGAATGTCACCACGAGCATTTATGCAACCATAAAGCAAGTGTGTTCTGATGTGGAGTAACAAACATACTCATGAAATGTGCAAGTCCCTTATCTTTAAACTGTCATGCAACTCGCGTAATTTTAGCACTTTGTGAGGGGGTGGGTTTCCTTGGTTATGTGGCCCGACAGCAGGGTCATGTACCTATATGGTAACTGTATCCTGCTTTTTTTTTTTTTTTTCCTCGGCCTAGGAACAAGCAGCCTTTCAAGAATGCAAATGAGGGGTGTGGAGTGAGTTGTCCCTGATGCTAATTTTGAATTGTGCAATAAGTAAATAGAGGTGATGGTTTGCAAAGTGTCTGGGACAAGAGCGTCCCATGGGGTGCATGGAAACTTGGTAACCCAGTATTATGAGGGAAGCACCAGCTCCTGCTTCTGAGACCAGTATTAACTGTTTGGTTCATGGCCTGTGGGCGGTATGCTGTTGGGAGTCTGTCTTCCCTTTTTAAATGTATACAGACATGTTGTAACAATATTTGGCGCAACCCCCTTTGGTTTTTATTTCCTCTCTCCTGAATGGCCTCTAGCTTCAGCACTGGTTTTGAGTAGACCTTTGTTCGCCAAACTAAGCACCACTTCTCTCCTTTAAATTACCTTTCTGACCAGGTAAAAAGGGAAATGTGCACATGTGAGGAACGGTGGAGGATATATAGAATTGTGAAACAACCTTTGTCATTTCTTCCGGTTTTTCAAACATTGTGTATGTGTTTTAGGATTGATACCTCATGAGTGTTAAAATGCTGTTTCGGTAGCGGGCAGTGGGGAACGAGTTGCTTGCATATCAGATGGTCCCGATTTATGTTCTTGTCTGTCTGTAACATATTAGCAATAAATCCAGTTGTGTTGCAGTTTCCAACTCAAGGAGCAGTAAGCCAGTTCTTGTGAATATTGTTGCTTGTGACTAGACTGTTTTGAACAGTAAAGCTGATTGTTTGCCATGGACGTCACACTGAATCCGTTCAGTATTTCTTGGTGTATAGTCTGTATATTTTTTGTGGCATCATTGAGATGCGGTTATAGGATGTTATCCCTTTGTGGAGTGTCCTTGTCACATCAAGGAATGGAACATGCTCCTGAATCACATAATTGATTGGCTCATTCCATTGTGATGTGTTTCGTCTACTGATTCGTCAGCTGATTTGCTTGCCAGAGAAGATGGACATTTGAAACCTTTCCAATTACATGAAGCAAAAGGAAGTCTACCACGCCCCTTCCTACTCTGTTGGATGTTCAAATTCCAAAGGGAACACTGTCCAATCCCTTAAGGATTTCTGTATACTCGTCTGCATCCTTTGGACGTTATTCGTGTATTTCTTGTTAATGTATCGGAGAACAAAAAGCACTCAAGTAAAATCTGTTGTACTATACATTATATATACTATATTTCTGTAATTCTTATTTGAGGCTCAGGGAGAAGCTAGAATTTTTTTCAAAACTTTTTTTTGTCACTGTGACAGTTGTAAATAAACCTTTGAAATGCTTTCCAAAACCGTGGTAGTTATTGAGTATATACAACTTTTCTGGTTCCCTCTGGCAAAATGGCTCTCAATTTAATGGACTCAGCAAATCCCATAAGGCATCACCTCAATGCTATGAAGTGGGAATGTTTGCTGTACCCATATAGGCATTTGAAAGGGTCCATGAAGCACCGTAAAATGAAAATTAAATTGAAGATAATTTTTACTAGATAATGTGCTACTCACACCTACCCAGGTTTCGGAGCTTACGTTGTGCATGGAGATTGGTTTTGAGACGTTACCTTTCCTTGGCTTCCAGCATATGAAATACAGCACTAATGTCCCAAATACTTACTGTAATCTTACTTACTCCAAGGCTTAGTCTTCCTCATGACAGTCCGAGATACCCTCGTTTGTGTGACGAGGCAAACCGCACAATGGAAAGAATTGGGTCGCGCAGGTAAAGTGTGGATTTGTTTGCTGGGGGAGGAAAACTGAGGGATCTATTCAAAAACTACATGTGTTGTGCTTTAGCACCACGATAGCACTACCAGAGCACCACAGAATACTATTTGCATACCTCCAGGTGGAGGTCTACGCCTCTCCTATCTTTTCTATTTGGAAATCTCTGCACCGACTGCCAAGCTCTCTACTTAAAAACGTTCCAGTAGTAAATGTGTGGTGGAGAGAAGGGAGTGGCTGGAAAATGTGGGCTATTTAAGATTAAAGGGGAGAGGTTAAAGGAGCAATAGGGAGTCGTTCAGGGAGGGGCTTAGGTTGAGACATGCACCCACCCACAAAAGAGTAAGCCCATGTATATTCAGACTGCACTTCTACTTGGTAAATGTACTCCAGCACAATACATGGGCAACACCCTCCCAGAAAAAAGAATGTAGGTTGGAACTTAAAATAGAACCCCATGAAAAATAACGTTGAAGTAAATTAATGTATCAACTTCCTAAAAACATGAATTGATTTATTTTAATGTAAACAAATTAGAAGTATTACATATTTTACTTTTTGAATTAAAAATGTAATATTTAACAAAATAACTAAAATTGTATATAATGTTTAGTAACATGTTTAACTTAATATAATTTTTTTACTTTAGGCACTTTTTAAAAACATCTTTAAAATGTAATTTATTTTACTTAAATTAAATCTTTAGTTCAGCATATTTAATTGCAATTTAATAGTGCTGCAGCCTTAAGAAATTGTACTCTATTGAGATATACAATTCACATTTAGCTCTTACTTTTTTATTTTTTTTATTTTCCCAACACTTTACCACCCCAATTACAGAGGTCTCTGCTAAGTGTAATGAATGCCAAATATGGTCTGAAAGTCACTACTTGTATTAACTTTAGTCATACAACATTTTTATTGACTTTCTCATTTCAGGGATGAGGACCATACAGGTCCACTCTTTTGACTAACTTTACACTTGAAAATGGTAAATAACCTATGGTAGTAACGTTAGTCAAGTGTAAAACTAAACTTCATGTTTAAATTTACTCAAGTGTAAGTGTTCCTTTGTAAATATTCCCCCGGCTGTATTCAGCGTTGTTAACTGGTCATGGAGTTCATTTTTCTTGTGCCAGGTAAAATTAGTTATGTTTCTCCCAAACTGGCAAATGTGCTGGCTGTTGGTAAACTATTTCTCCAAGCCTTTGTTTGAGAGATCTGTTTCTTCACAATTTGTATTCACCATCCTAATCTTAGAAGCACTGTTCTACGTCCAATATCTTGCTGTGGCAAATTTTATAGTCTAGTTAATTCCTGGAAAGTTTAAGTGGCCACATTCCTTTGATCTGCAGCATTTATTTAGGCATCTTGTTTTTTTACAAGTATACTTAACTCCAGTACATCACATCCAGCCACTTCTCAGCTCACAAGGTGTCCTCAAGTGGAATTAGACATACGATCATATACAGGATAAATAAGATTGTGTAAGAACCCTTCTCTTTGCTGTAGATAGTTGCTAGAGATCCATTTCTGTGGCACCAATTGTACATAGTGCATTGTTTTAAGTTCCAGGATGGCTGCCGTATTTAGAGCTAGCATACCAACCATCTTTGAATGACAGAATTTGTATGGAGAATACCATTCCACAATGGGCTCCTCATTTAGAGGCAATGGATGCACTAGATGATCCACTCTGCAGATGTAATGAGTGGCAAGCAGCCCATTAATGCGGTTTGTAGAGTTGTGGTATGCTCTCAAATGGAAACAAAGAGGGAAATAAAGGAACCTATAAAAGGAGGAAATAGAAAACTACAGCACTTCCCCACCAACCCAGGCCCTGAAGCCCATTCATTTTCAGATGGCTGCACATGTGATCAGACCAGTGCCACCACTCACATGGCAAAAGAGCCAATGGCTAAAGTGGGCTTACTTGTGCTTATGCTTCCATGGATGGAAGTAGTGTCAATGGAACTGCATGTCCTAAACCAAATGGCAGAAAAAGGATGAGCCCTTATGTATGTGTACATATGTTTTTTTTTTTTAATGTTTAGTTTTTTAATTAAACTATCTTGGCAGACAAAAAAGCCTGTCAGACCTTTTGAACATATCTTAGCAAGAACTATTACAATATACATTTTCTGCCCCAAGGATTGTAAGAGGGTAATAAACTCCAAAACCCTGGTCTTTAAGGTTTTCTGAGATTCCATGTGACAAAATAGGTCTGCCGGCTTTAACAGAGTGCCAAAACAATCCACCTTAAAGCCTACTGGATTTAACATTTATGTTGCCTAATTAATAAATCAGGCCTACTGCCTAAGTCATAACTGTTAATAAGCACATCCGTTTGAGGGCATCTGACAAAACTGTTCCCAAAGAGGCCTATAGCCTTTTTCATTGACTTGTCACCATAACCAACTTGGTCCTACTCATTGAACATACGCTCTCCTTCAAGGCAACCATTGGATATTGTAATGAAATTACAAATAAGTGCAAACTTAGTTGTTAAAACAATATAAAACCTCTTAAGAGGGCCTAATAAGTATGATCTTAGCAAAGAACCTTTATCTCCAGGTGTTCAACTGGATCCTCAAAAGCCTGGCCTACTACAGTAACCTGTGGGGCTCCATATACAAAATAGTGGCCTGCCGGGCTTAACTCTGTGTAATATTCGTCCTTGAACACCTATTGCTTTTAACAGTTGCTTTTCACAATGTCAAGCTACTGTCTTAGTCTTAATTCAAGCTCAAGAGTAGGGAATTTGGAAACAGTCAAATAAGTCCATGGCAAAGGTTATAAACCTTATAGGATTATTACCATAACCAGGTCCTACTGAATTACGCCTAAGCTGACAGTTATACCAGAAATATATACAATATTACAGTTGGCTAAACGTTATGCAGCCTTATCAAGGGACTAACCTAGATTATCACAATGAAAGGAATGGATCCTCAGGCTCGTTATGTAGCAGTTACAACACCAGACCCCTTGCCTACTTTGTTAATTTGATATTTCTTGCTACAAAATGCCTACCTACAGCCAGTAACAGTGTAAAAACTTTCATTTAGGGCATATCAGCTCTAGCAAATGGTATGCACAATGACAGGCCTCCTGGTTTTGTCATTAGTTAACAAATCAGACCTAAGGCAATGGACAACTTGGCTCAGTGAACCTAACAGGGCTATAGCCTTTAGTGTTGGCTTGTCACCATGGCCACCTTTGGCCGGCTCAATTTAGCATGTGCTTTTCAGGAAGAAGCTATCAGGCATAAAATTACAAAGTAAGGGCTTGACTAGGATTTTCAGAGCAAATCTATCCCCTTAGCTGGTCATATGCAGCAACCAGCACCACACCACTTGCCTACTATGGTAATTTGTGAGATTCCAATTAACAAAATATGCCTTCAATTCAGGTTAATAACAATCTACCCTTATGCCTAATGACTTCACATGATTTTTCTTTCTTTCGATAAATGAGGCCAACTGCAGTGTCACATTTTTATAAACAGATCAGGCTTCTATCCTTGGTTTACTACTGTAACCACCAATTCTGTTGTATAAGGTAGGTTTCCCACAAACCAAATTGTAAGTCGAGCACTTTTTCGGTGGTAGCATATAACTTCAGTCCAATCAAAGGAAGTACTGGGGAGAATCAACATGTGGGTGCTCGCTGCTCACTGCTGCAGAAAGCTGCTGGCTGCAGCTGTCTGTTACCACTTTGCCCATGATATTTTATTATTAACACCGACCTGTCAGTGACTTTATACTACTTGGAATAAAGTGGGTACTATCACTATACAAGTGGTCAGCTGGACCAAAACTATTGACTTGATTCCATTCAATAAACTTACTAAGTGGTTCCCAACCTGTGGTCTGGGGGTCCTTTGGGGGGTGGGAGACTACTTAGAAAACGAATATTAAAAGATTAATAAAGGGCATATAAATAAAAGCAAAAATTAAATCTTAACATTTTTCTTCTTGTATATTTGATAAATGAATACATATTTGGTGCATTTGTTTGGTAAATGCTTGTTTCTGTATTTTTTGTGCATTGTATTACGGTTCGAATCATCGAAAATAAGGAGGGGGTTCCCTGCTTCAAGTAATGAAGCAGTGAGGGTCCCCGGATTCGACTAGTAATTCACTGTTGCTCCCTGGGTTGCAGTAATTAAGTGTGTGGGGGGGGGGGGTCCAGAGGAGTGAAAAGGTCAGGAACCACTGTAGAAGTTATACAAATGTGATTTCTTTAAAAAAAAAAAAAAAAAAAAAACATTCAAATATACAAATCTCGGGAATGAATTGGGAACAAACTAAATATATATATTTATCTATATTTATCAAATATTTCTCCTGAAATAACGAGCCTCGGTAATGGCGGTCTGACATGGGATCAGGAATCCCATAAATATAAATCCAGTATTTCCTTATCCCATTTTCAAGGAAGTCAAGACACCTTCGGACAGTTGCAAACATATATTAACAATAATACGAATGGCTTCCTCTTGGAGGGATAAGGAAATACTGGATTTATATACATATATACATATATATATATATATATATAGTTTACTGGGTAATACTAGGAGACGCCACTTCATAACTGAAACGAGCGGACAACTGGAAGTAAAACTGACAGCAAAATAAAACTAGATGAAGCCTCAAAGTCTAGTATGTTTGTGCACTGAAATAAATGAAACCCCTTCTTTGGCCAATATGCAGACACTAATAAAATGATGCTAAGGCCTAGTAAGATCCCTAAATCGCATAATTTGGTGGTGCACCTTAGTTGCTGCATGGCTGTTAGTCGGTAGGATTACCCATCGGTGCTTGTGAAGCCCATAGCGGAGTCTGAGGTGGTCTCATCAAAACGGAAGCTTCAGTCCTCCAAGCTGGGCTGTCTTCCAGGGATGTGAAATGAGGCGGCGGCCGCTAATCTTCATATGTGATGCCTCAAATGAGCCGGGTGTTTGGGAGACACCAGATTTTGTGGTGTTGGGGGCTGAGTGAGGTAAAATTATGCCTAGGGCTCAACTGGGGCTGCGGTGGTTACACAATGATTCCTGGAGAGCTCAGCCGGCTTAGGGCAGCGCTTTCAACACCTGCCAGGAAATAAAAAGCGCTTTCAAGAAAAACATGGAGTACCGGTTAACTCCTGGAAAGGAAGACGCCCTGTTTCCATCACTTCAATCAAAGGAATCCTGGCAACTTCCAGTGCTCTCATACTCTGAAGGATACACTCTTATAATTACGAATAAAATCAATAAAACGTGTTGCCCTTTTTAATGTTGTGTAATTGCTAAAATATGCATAACACGCTTGTCATACCGACCTAACAATCTCTAATTCTTTCCTATAATGTGACCTTAAATACCCAGTTCCTCTCCCCAAACTCACTGGCCAAGCTTGTATAAACGCTGTCCAAAGTCTGAAATTCTATATTCTAACACTGCTGCCATCCAGTAACTTTCTCACGCGTTCCCTTTAATCACGGCGCAATTTGGAATGTATATCGTACAGTCTGCTGGAATAGCAATTAAGTTCCATCTAGACTAGAATTTGCATGCAGCTAATAGTATACTGTCTAACTTGCATAATATGCCTAACTGCAACATTTAAAATAGCACTACAGACTGACACCGGCCTCCACAGTAGCCTGCTACTTGTCTGCAAAGCCCTTCACTGCATAGCCACTATCTATATCTAAAATACAATATTGTATGGTTCTTTTAAGTTGTTTGTCATGATGTTTCTATTCAGTAAAACGTTTTGAACCTAAAATAAAAGCTTAAGACAAACAGCATTGAGGGTATTTAAAAAGGTTTGCCATTTTTTTTTAATGCAACATTTATTTCTGATTTATAGACCTCTGTGTATGTATGCACTATTTATATTAACTGAGCATAGCCAAAAGTCAGTGGAACGCTGCAGGGTCAGAGGCAAAAATGGAGGCGACCTGTGTTTGGTGAGAATCGGTGGTGTGTGTATGTATCTATATATATGTATGTGTGTGTATATATATATATATATATACACACACACACACACACATACAGTGCAATGCTCTTAAAATTAAAGATTTAGGGGTGTTTTTAACGTTGCTCACCTTTGACATGCTCCAAATGCACTTCCATCTGAAGATTCCACTTTTAAAACAGGCCTCCTCCCTGTGACCTGTCTTGCAAGTCCTCAACAGACGAACCTTCGCACTGTCACAACATGGTAAATATTTATCACCTGGCAGCTCCCAGATACTCAAAGCAAATGATTTCACAGTTAAAGCAATGACACAGGTTCCCCAAAACGTAGCTATTCCCTGTCCAACTCCCATGCACTGTCAACTGAACACAAAAAAGCACATTAAAACAAAGACAACGCAAACACATTTACATGTCCATTGACTCCGCTTTAATCCATTCTACGTGCTCTTCAGACAGCTACCAGCCAACTGGTGAATAACCATCATAGGCAAAGCTGACGCGCTGTTGTCTTCTCATCCTAGATGATATCCTGGTAGCCTTCACATCTTCTCAGCATGAATGTGATACGCACATTTGTGGGTTCTGCTTTTATCAATCTGACCAGCACATCCAGATGGGCACCACCACTTGTCATTGGCTGTCGGTCACCAGGGGCATCTGACAAGATCCAGGCTTTCCCCTCAGTGACTTTCAACCTGTATAGGGGAGTTATGGTTCTTGCTTGCCCGTGAGAGAAACAAGATCATTTGTGCGGGGGGAGAGGGCAGGCAGTGTGGGAGAATGAACACCAGGCTGTCAGCTTTCAGGCCTGCGAATCCTCAAAGTTGGAGTGTAAGGGCCCCAGGTGTCCATGTAAAAGACAAAAAAAGGTAGCCAATGTGCACCTTCAGCAGCCTGGGTCCAGTCAAAAGCTAGATGTGGGTACTATCAGTTCATCATCCCAGAATGCCTCAGTTACCTGCCTTAAACATGTAACCATTGTATTCTGCAACTTTGTAACAATGAGTCCATCGTGCATAATGTTTGTAGTAAATAGAAGTTTAATGCAACAAAGGAGCCCACGACCAGGAAAGCATTCAACCAGTCAGGCAGCAGCAAAAACTGACCCTACAAAACTGAACACCTTCTGGAAGTGGAACACGTGTTGAATATACACAAATACAGTAAGTAGAATACTGAAAAGGAATAAAGAATGTTATACAAAATGTAGAACAGTACAGTGATGGAATAATCATGCTGGAAAAAGAATCACCAGACATCACCCCTTTCCTTCCAATAATAATATTAAATAATTATTTAATTGTTATACCAGACAAATCACAATCTCTATGTTTTAAAGGCAACTTGATATCATTTGTGATCAGCATGGGTCTTTCCACCTGATTTTTCCACATTTTGAATCTTCAGTCCTAGGGAGTTCGCCACAGTAGGCCTGGGAGATTTGAGTAGGAAAGGGCAAGCAAGAATCAGAATTATTTTCTACTGGAGTGGAAAAAGAAAAGTTGTCTGCATTGACATCAACATTTCTACTGAATAGAACAGATTCAGTCCCAGAGGTAAAATCCGCCTCCAAATGTGTCCCAATATCAGTAACCACATCTTCAAAATGCTCCTTCCTTTCAGTCTGCATAGTAATCTCACCTTGGGAATCCCAAATGGATACCACTTGGCTTTTGCTCCACCATCCTTTACCACACAGGAGAACTGAGGTTTTGGGAACCCTGGCTATTTTTACTGCAGGTGAGAATCTGAACTCCCCTTTAATGCCTTTTGTAGGTTTTGTGGTGGGAACCATGTGCCTCATCTCAAATTTTAGTTTAAAATTCCTCTTATCAAAAAAACATTTTGTTCTTTTCTTGTATGCATCAGATATCATCCTTGTGTCATCCAAGCTTAAATTGTCAATTTTGTGAAAGTGGGAGGAGCCTAACCAATTGGGAAGTATAAATGCATTGGGATTCCTGCTCCTTAACAACCTAAAAAGGGTTACTCCAGTGGTAGAGTGTGGTGTAGTTAAATAAGACCAAACTTTCTCTCTGAAATACTTATCAACACATAGACCAGCAGACAACTAGTTTTTATCCCTTCTTTAAGAATACGGTTAGGTCTTCAAACTAGGCCATTAGAGGCCGGACTATAAAGTGCCACTTGCAGATGTTTTATATCCTGTGAAACCAAAAAGTAAAATCTATTGAGAGGAAAAGTATGTCCCATTATCAGTAATAATATACTTAGGTGGACCTTCAATCATGAGTACATTTTCCAAAAATCTTAAGGCACTTCTAGTGGATGCAGAATCAACAAAGAATAATGAATCCATTTGGGATAGTAATCCACCAACACAATCAAAAATTTCATTTCACCAGTTAGTAATTTAGGACCTGAAATATTAATAGCTTCTTTCTCCAAAGGTCCTCTAGGAAGAGGTAAAGTACATAATGGTCTCTCGGTGCTTATCTGAAACTAGGCACTCAGGACAAGCACTCACCAGCTTAAAAACTTCATTATCCATGTTCGGCCACCGGTAAAATTGATGCAAATTTTTGGTTGTGGAGAAAACACTTAGATGTCCACTATGAGTACTTTTAAGACGACCTGCCCACAAGCTAACCTGCCATTTTCACATGGAAGGTCAGAGGCTAGCTGCACACATGCACTGAGATTAGAAGTAAGACATCTGTCACGAGGCCAGCCTTCCCTAACATGATTCATCACTTGTTTGAAAACATAATAAATTTCCGCAACTTTGAACCATTCTAACTTCGAAAATACTTTATCACAGACACTCATTGCATCTACAAGTGCCATAACACACACTTGTTCACTGTCGTAAACATCATCCCAACAACTCTTTGCGAAGCATTCTGGAGAGGCAGTTCACCCTAAAGTTCTTTCCACCTTGTACATATTTTACTGAAAAATCATACTTCTGACTAAACGAGCTGTGGTATTACCGTGTCCTTTGCCATTTAGTAAATAATCCAACGGTTTATAGTCTGTAAAGTTATCAAAACTTGTTCCCCAAAGGTAGGATTTAAATTTCTGAACAGCCCATTAAATACTACTGCTTCTCTCGATAGGGCTGTAGTTCATTTTTGCAGTTTTGAGTAATCTGGAATTAAAAGCAGTTTTGGGCCAAATGGTGAATAGTAGAGTGTACTATTCACCATTTGGCTCAAAACTGCTTCCAAACCATACATGCTGATGTCGACATTTATGATGCACCTTTTTTCAGATACAAAGGGTAATACAGGTGCCTCAAACTAGTTTCTTAACTTCCTCTGATGCCTTTGAGTAGATGACGACCAATCAAACTTGGCATGTTTCTTAAGCAGGAATTCCAAAGGTTGAACAACCATGGCATGCCCTGGTACAAAAACTGAATATTCACAAAACCCTACGAATGACTGTAGGATATATTTGTCAAATAGAGGAGGAGCTTTCTGTATGGCCCCAAGGTTGAAAAATTTAGGACAAATCCCTTCTGAAGATCTAGGCCTTCATTACAAGTTTGGCGGTCAGCGTACCGCTGTGGTGGAGTTGGTGGCCGCATGGCTGCGGGCCTGGCAGTGAAGACCGCCAAATTTCAAGTCTAGGGAAGGTACCTGCAGTACACAACCAAATCACCATTCGGCCAGCCACAGCGGAAGGGCTGGCGCGCCAGGCAGCAGCCATTAGGCAGTATCCCACGACCATATTATGAGTTTGCACACTGCCAAGATTTCCAGGGCAGAACCACCGCCACCAAAAGCCTGGCGGAAACGAACAATATAAATGGGAAAAAATACCTTCAGGAACACAGGCACGTCTGTAGGTGCAATGGCACTGATTTGCAACTCCTTCCAGTCCTCGACCTGGCCCTGCAACGGCAACCATAACACCAACCGTAAGTACACCAGCCTAGCACACACTGGAGGGAACGACATTAGTACACACACACACACGACAAGGAAAGCCATGCCCACACACATACAAATAAACTCCTGTACCAACACATACACGCCAATACCCACAACCACCATACATACATGTTTAAGGAAAGCCAGGACTATGTAGGTAAGATCGACACCAATGGTGTAGTGCTGCATAAATAAAATATATTGCAAAAGTGTGCAAAAAACAATGAACATACAGGCCCAAGGGCCAGTCCACAATCCATAGTGCCCTGAGCACAACCTGACCCCCTCCCCAATTTGACTACTGAGAGCAAAGTGCAGGCCTCCCCAGGGCAGGGGCATCAATGGGGAGTGCAGGCACCTCAGCAGTGAGGGGAGGTGTGCTTGGGGGCAGGGGGAAATGGCTTTGGGCTTGGAGGCTGGGTCCTTCTGTCTGGGCCTGGAGGGGGTCTATAGCGGTGGACTTTGCTGGGGTTTTTTTTGGGCTTGCCCCTGGAGGGGTGGGACTTAGCAAGGGTGTCGGGGGACTGGCTTGGCCTTGGAAGTGAACGGAGTGTGCTTGGCCTGGGAGGTGGAGGGTGTAGGCTTAGGCTTGGGTCTGGCAGCACGAGCAGTGGATATGACGGGGCGGAAGTGGCAGGTGGTGGAGGGGCATGGGCAGGGGCAGTGGCACGCTGGGATGTGGAAGGCAGGGATATAGGAAGGGTAGCAGGGCACTTTAAGGGTACAGGGAAAAGCCACGGAGGAAAGATTTTTGGGGACACATGAGAGGTCAACGGAAAGACGTTTGGGAGTGGGTTTGGTTGTGAGGTTAGTATGTGGATGTGCCATGGGTGCAGTTGCGTGGGTGGATGTAATGTGTGTGCTGGGAGGCTGTCGGGTGGGTGAGTGTGTGCGTTTAGATGTACTGGGAGGAGGTGGGGAGGAGATGCAGGTAGATGGCAGGGGGAAGTGTGAGTGTATGTTGGGGTGGTGTCTGCATGTAGGGTGGATGTGCTTCATGTGGGTGCATTGACAGTCTTGGTGTCTGCGCCAGTGGTGTATAGGGTGCATGAATGGGGGTCAGAAGATGTGGTGACGGTGGCAGTGAGGGCACGTGGCAGGAACCGTGACTGATATGATGCTGCCTGCAGGTGTGAGTGGTGTGTCGACTGTGAGTAGGGAGGTGGTTGGGGAGTCGGTGCAGGGTGTGGATGTTGTCATGTCTGCATGTGTCTCTTGAGTGTGTGCATGGCGGTGGTGGCGTCTGTGGTGTTTGGCTGTCCTTGCGTACTGTGTCTGTTATTGTGGATGTGTGTGGGTAAGTAGGTGTGCCCTAGATGGGTGAGGGGAGAAGGATGTGGGATTGGGAACAGGTAGCTGGAGGGGGGACGGAAGAAGAAGGGACACTGGCTGCCATCAAGAAAGAGACCAGAGCCTGAAACGATCTTTGTAGGTCAGACAAGGCACCCTGAATGCCTTCCAGGAGCGCATTGCACTGTTGCATCTGGGATGCCAGTCCGTGGATGGCATTCACAACAGTTGTTGGCCCCACAGAGATGGACCTCAGGAGGTCAATAGCCTCCTCATTGAGGGCAGCATGACTGACTGGGGCAGGGGCAGAGGTGCCTGTGGCGAAGGAGATGCCCACCCTCTTGGGTTTGTGGGCACGGACAACTGGGTGGGGAGCTACAGGGAGGGCAGTGCTGGTAAAGGGGCTGGCCGATCCGGTCTCCCCGTGGTACTTCCCTCACCCTTCGTCCCACTGGTCCCCTCAGCTCCACTGGTGTCAGCCTCCTGGGTCCCGTGGGCTAGAGCTTCCCCACTCGCCGGTGCCCCTTCTCCTTTGCCAGATGATGCTGATGCACACAAAGACAGAGGAAGACAGAGGAAGACAGAGGAGGACAGAGGGGGGAAAGGGGAAAAAAGAGAGAGAGAGAGAGAGAGAGAGAGAGAGAGAGAGAGAGAGAGAAAAAAAAAAAAAAAAAAAAAAAAAAAGAAAGAAAGAGAAAGAGATAGTCAGACCGACACAGACAGACAGGGTGCAATCGGTCAGTGCCAGCACAATGGTCACACAGGGTAGAACATCATTTGATGTTATGACATTATACAAGATGTCCACCTCTGAACATCCTACAACTTGGCAACACCATGGGGGAAACCACAACAATGCACATGTCTACCGCTGATGGTTAGACTGTAGCATATATCTACATAAGGAGTGTCATACCCGCTCCACCTGTCCAGTACCTGCCCACTACCCATGGCCATTGAGACAGGCATGCAAAGGACTGGACACCCAACAGGATCCTGCACGGCTAGTTGTCAGGCCTCCTTAGCTTTAGTTTAATAGGACTGTCACCTCTTGGTGCACCCACCCATCATACAATCAATCAAAGAATTTATAAAGCGCGCTACTCACCTGTGAGGTCTTAAGGCGCTTGGGGGGGGGGGGGGGGGTCACTGTTCGAACAACCATGTTTTGGGGGTTTGTCTGAAGAGCAGGAGGTCTTTGGTTTTGCGTAGGTTGGTGGGGAGGGAGTTCCAGGTTTTGGGGGCGGGGAAGGAGAGGGACCTGCCGCCTGTGGTGGTGCGTTGGATGCGGGGGACTGTGGCTAGGGCAGTGTTGGCTGATCGGAGGTTGCAGGTGGGAGTGTGGAAGTTCACTCTTTCATTGAGGTATGTTGGGCCGGTGTTGTGGAGGGATTTGTGTGCGTGGATGAGGATCTTGAATGTGATTCTCTTGTTTATGGGGAGCCAGTGAAGGGTTTTGAGGTGTGGTGAGATTCATTTGTGGCGGGGGAGGCCAAGGACGAGGCCCGCGGCTGTGTTCTGGATTCTCTGGAGTTTGCGTGTGAGTTTGAGTGTGGTGCCGGCGTAGAGGGCGTTACCGTAGTCTAGTCTGCTGCTGATTAGTGCATGGGTGACTGTCTTCCTGGTCTCTGGGGGAATCCATTTGAAGGATTTTTTTATAGTGCGGAGTGTGAGGAAGCAGGAGGAGGTAAGTGCATTGATTTGCTGTGTCAAGGAGAGGGTGGGGTCCAGGATGATGCCGAGGTTGCGTGCGTGGTTTGCGGGGGTGGGTGCGGGTCCTAGGGCGCTGGGCCACCAGGAGTCATCCCATATGGTTTTGTTGGGCCTGAAGATGATCTCGATTTTGTTGGAGTTGAGCTTGAGGTGATTAGTTGTCATCCAGTTGGCGGTGTCGAGGAGAGCTGCGTGTAGGTTGGTTTTGGCGGTGGTGGGGTTGCGGGTGAGGGAGAGGATGAGTTGGGTGTCATCTGCGTAGGAGAGGATGGTGATTCTGTGTGATCGGAGGATGTTGGCTAGGGGAATCATGTAAATGTTGAAGAGTGTGGGGCTGAGAGAGGACCCTTGGGGGCCTCCGCAGCGGATCTTGGTGGTGGTGGAGTGGAAAGGTGGGAGGCGGACTCTCTGGGTCCGGTCCGTGAGGAAGGAGGTGAGCCAGTCTAAGGCTTTGTAGCGGATTCCTATGTTGTGGAGGCGTGTGCGGAGTGTGTGGTGGCAGACATTGTCAAAGGCTGCGGAGAGGTCTAGGAGGATGAGTGCGACGGTCTCGCCTTTGTCGACTTTGCTCCTGATGTCGTCAGTGCATGCGATGAGGGCAGTTTCCGTGCTGTGGTTCTTGCGGAACCCGGATTGTGAGGGGTCAAGAGTGTTGTATTCTTCGAGGAAGTGGGATTGGCGTGTGTTTTGACTAGTTTCTCGGCGACCTTGGCGGGGAACGGGAGGAGGGAGATGGGGCGATAGTTGGAGAGGATCTCTGGGTCGGCTTTGTATTTTTTAGGAGAGCAGTGATTTCCGCGTGCTTCCAGGGGTCTGTGTAGGTGGCGGAGTCGAAGGAGGAGTTGATTATGTCGCGGAGTATGGGGGCGCTGGTTGGGCTGGCTTTGTTGTAGATGCGATGAGGGCAGTGGTCTGAGGGGGATCTGGAGCGGATGGAGTTCATGGTTTTTTCGGTTTCTTGGTGTGTGGTGGGGGATCATGAGTGGGGGTTGAGTTGGGTGAGTGGGGGGTGTGTGTGGTGGGTGTGTGTGGTATGAAGCTGTTGTGGATGTCCCGGATTTTGTGGTGGAAGTGGTTGGAGAGGGCGTCACATAGGGGCTGTGTGTGTGAAGGGTCTATGTTGCTGGCTTTGGGTTTGGCTAGTTCATTAATGATGGTGAAGAGTTCTTTGCTGTTTTGGGAGTTTTTGTCAAGGCGTGTCTTGTAGTGGTCTCTTTTGGCGGTGTGTATGAGTTGGTGATGGGTGCGAATGGTGGCTTTGAGGGTGGAGAAGTTGGTTGTAGAGGGTTCTTGTCACCATATTTTCTCTGCATGGAGGCATTTGCGCTTGGAGTCTTGAAGTTCGGGGGTGAACCATGGGGCGTTCTTGATGTTGCGGGTGGCGATGTGTTTTCTGAGGGGGCTAGTGTGTCTGCGCAGGTGGTGATCGATTTTGAGAGGTTGTGGGCTCCTGTGTTGGGGTTGTTGGTGTGGGGGGGGGGTGGTTGTGAGCCAGTTGGGAGTTCAGGTGTTCTGTGGGGATTTTGTCCCACATGCGGTAGGGTGTGGTGTGTTGATGGTGTGTTGATGGTGATGGTGTGTTGATGGTGTTATGTGGGGGGTTTGGCAAAGGAGAAGTGGAAGCAGTGGTGGTGAGTCCAGAGGAGTTCGGTAGTGTGGGTGTAGGCTATGTGTTGGCTTGAGGTAAAAATTGCGTCGAGCATGTGTCCTGCTGAGTGGGTGGGTGCGGTGACCAGTTGTTTGAGTCCGAGGTTGGTGAGGTTGTCTATGAGGTAGGTAGTGTTGTGGTCTTGTAGGTTCTCCAGGTGAAAGTTGAAATCACCGAGGAGGATGTAGTCTGTGGAGGTGAGGGCGTGCGAGCTGATGGTGTCGGCGATGGTGTTGCAGAAAGCGGGGTGTGGTCCTGGTGGTCTGTAGATTAGTGTACCTCTGAGGGTGGAGTTGTTGTTAATGTGGATTAGGAAGTGCATGTGTTCTGTGTTGTCAATAGTGTCTTGGGAGCTGGTGGTGACTTTGATGGTGTCCCTGTGTAGGATGGCGATGCCACCCCCTGGCCTGTTGAGGCGGTCCTTGTGTTGGAGTTTGTATCCCTTGGGGGTGGCGATGGCTATGTCGGGTTTCGAGAAGGGGTTGGTCCAGGTTTCCGCGAGGAAGGCGAAGTCGGGTGAGTGTGAGGTGATGAGGTCCCAGAGTTCTATGGCATGTTTGTGGAGGGAGCGGGTGTTGAGGAGCAGGCAGTTGAGGCGGTTGTGGTGGGTGGCGTTGGTGTGGTGCATGAGGGTGTTGTTGCGGGGTGTGTTCTGTTTGTGGGGTGGTGTGCTGCAGGGCTGGTTGATGGGGGTGGGGGCAGAGCAGGTGTGTGTAGCGTTAGGGGGGTTGGGTGTGTTGTCGGGGGGGTCGCTGTGGTTGGTGTGTGGTGTGAGGGAGGAGGAGCAGGAAAAATGACAGGTGTGGCAGGTGAAGGGGCCATGAGTGTGTGTGGGGCTGGAAAGGGTGCAGGTGGGGCGTGAGCCTGGGTTGAGTGAGTGGAGGATGAGGGGGAGTAGGCTTGTCTGCGAGGGCAAGGGGGACTGGCACTGGGTGCGGTCTTGGCGTGGACGGGCACAGACGGGCTTGCCTTTGGCGCGCCCGCTGCGCGCGTCCTCGCCGCGGCTTCCATAAATGGGGGGAGGGCCAGCTGGGAGGAGGGAGGGCTGGACAAATGGGAAGGCTAGGGGTCTGGGGCCGCAGGGGACGCAGCGGTTGGGGAATCAGGAGCGGAGAGTAGGAGACAAAGGAAATGTAACGGTGAGGTGGAGGAGGGAGGAGGGAGGCGGGAGGGGCCTCAGGGGATGCAGCGGCTGGGGAATCAGGAGCGGAGAGTAGGAGACAAAGGAAATGGAACGGTGAGGTGGAGGGGGAGGCGGGAGGGGCCGCAGGGGACGCAGCCGCTGGGGAATCAGGAGCGGAGAGTAGGAGACAAAGGAAATGGAATGGTGAGGTGGAGGGGGGAGGCGGGAGGGGCCGCAGGGGACAGCGGATGCAGCGGTTTGTGGTATCAGGAGTGGAGAGTAGGAGACAAAGGAAATGGAACGGTGAGGTGGAGGGGGGAGGCGGGAGGGGCCGCAGGGGACACAGCAGCTGGGGAATCAGGAGCGGAGAGTAGGAGACAAAGGAAATGGAATGGTGAGGAGGTGGTGCTGGGCAGCGGAGCGGGGAGCGACTTGCCTGCTTAAGCAGCCTGCCAGCTGAATGAGGTCATGGATACACCCCTGGCACAGTGGTTGGCCAGGACCAATCACAATGCCCTGACACCCCAGTTCTAAGGATCCTGTTGCCATGTGCTGGTAAGCACATCTAGCAAGTTGGTGGCTACACAGTTCCTGCATTGAAGGAGTTGGTCCCGCGGCCACTGAATGCATGGCATTACTTACACCTGTGACGTAAATCCTACCCAGATGGACGCAACCCATAGTGGACATCATGGTACCTTGCATCCACGCCACAGCTACCCAATGGTGCCCACCCAGAGCCACCATGCCAACATATGTTGCAAGTGTGAGTGAGTACTTACCCCCATGTGGCTGCTGTGCTGCCCTCAAGCACCCATCCCAAGGGTCCGCACTTGCTTGGCGATGGCATACCAAATCCCCTTCTTCTGATGGGCGCTGCCCTGCATGGGTGGAACATGCAGAAGAACACAGTCATGTAGACTGGCATCCCTGGGACAGTAGTGGACTGCACACATCACATTTCCACACGTTGTCAGCCAAACTAGCCTTAGGCCCCTCACCCATGTCCATGGTTCATTCAAACTGCCACCTACCAAGGCTCCCATCCCCATGTGCGCAACTCACATGCAGGTCAATGACAATGGGCTCACCTGCTGCTCTGGTGCAACATACAAGTGTCCATACAAGTGCAGGCCCCCTTCCACGATCCGCTCCAACTCTTCCCGGGTGAAGGCTGGGGCCCTGTGTGCTGCGGGACATGGCATCTTGGCTACCAGAGTCAGTACACAGCACTACGTGCAGTGGAGGTCTACAGTGCACGAGAATCAGGAGTCAAGTGAGCATGGGCACATGAAATGGCAGTCTCGGCCGCCGCGGACGTCACCGCTGGCGGCGATCACCATTAGCTCTGCCTCCCATTGGCAACAGTGTGAACCAATGGTGAGTTGCACGGCGGTTGTGACCGCCTACCACCATGATGTGTTACGCCAGCGGGATGATCTCACTTTCACTTGTCCCATGCATGCAGACAGGCAGCTACCATTTTACATTTCAAATGTGTTATGTGTGTGGAAGTTAATACGCCATGCTACTATGGTGCACGGCATTGTACATACTCTCCTGTTCCCAGGTACTATGCACGGTTGGGGATGAAGAATGCACCAGTGTACAGGCCACCCTGGAGGAGCATCACATGATCCAGACCTATTGCCTGAACCGTGTCACCATAATGGAACTGGTGGCCCAGTTGGAGCCGGATCTGTCGCCTGCCATTGGCCATCCTAATGCCATCCCCCCACAGTTCAGGTGTTGTCAGTCCTCCACTGCCTTGCCTCAGGCTCCTTCCAGGTCACAGTGGGCCTCGCAGCTGGGATATCACAGCCCATGTTCACCAACATCCTGAGGGATGTACTGTGTGTCCTGATTAAACATATGTCCAGCTAAATCTGGTTCTCCTGATGTGCAGAATTTCCACATGTAATTGGGGCCATTGATGGCACTCACATTGCCCTGGTGCCACCCAGGAGAAATGAACAGGTGTACAGAAACCGCAAAAACTTTCATTCGGTCAATGTGCAGGTGATGTGTCTCATGGACATGTATATCTCCCAGGTGACAGCCAGGTACCCAGGCTCTGAGCATGATTCCTACATCCTGTGGAACAGCAGTGTCCCACACATGATGGCACCACTCCAGAGAGACCTCACCTTGCTCGTCGGTATGTACCCCAGCCTAAGTGTGGCCCTCAGCTCTGAGCACCCTTGTATCCCTGCCCTATTACCCTCACTGTCTTGACATGCCTCTTCCCTCTATACACACAGTTGACTCTGGCTATCCCAAACTGCCCATGCTCATGACACCCATGAGTCATCCTACCTCAGCTACAGAGGACCGTTACAATGAGGCCCACGGTCGTACCAGACGGGCCATAGAGAGATGCTTCGGTCTGCTGAAAGCCAGGTTCTGGTGTTTGCATGTCTCCAGGGGTGCCCTGCTCTACAACCCACAGAAGGTGTGCCAGATCATTGTGGCATGCTGAATGCTGCACAATCAGGCCCTGAGGCGTCAGATCCCATTGCTGGAAGCAGAGGAGGGGGTAGCTGTGTCAGTGGCTGATGAAGGGGACATGGGGAGTGATGAAGAGGAGGATGATGAGGATGCAGTTGACTCCAGGGCAGAGCTTATTCGACGTTACTTCAGCTGAGATGCAGGGATGTGTAAGCTTTGTGGTATGTTTACTCTACAACTGTCTGCCATGTCCCTGATGCCACCTTTTAACTGTGACCACTGACGCTTTTGGTTGCAGCTCTGACTCTGAGTGGGTTTGGGGGGTGTCAAATGTGCCCATGACTTAGGTTGTCACAGTGCACAGGTCAGGGCCATAGTCAGGCAGCTGTTGTGCTGGGGCACTGGTACCATCTATGTTTGTAGAATGTTCCCTGAGCTGCCAGTGCAATGTGTGTGCCACACAGGGTTATTGCATGTGTGCAGCATCTATCCTGGGATTTGAATTTGGGTGGCAGTGCTACATTGTTGTTGGTGGAAGGGGGCATGGGGTGAGGTCTGGCGCGGGGTGTTGTGCGGGTTGGACCATTGGGTTGGTACTTGTTAATGTGTGTGGGTACTGGCCGTATGGTTGTGGACCTGACTGGCATATCTGCTATGGATTCCTATTCCTGCAGTGATTTTGTGTGGAGTTGGCATCTGCGACTCCTACTGTGATTGTTGTCCCTGTCTTGCTCTACTTTCAGGACAAGGTTGTGGTGTTCTGTGGTCCCTGCTTGGCCTGTCGCCTCCATTGACACATATGTCCAGCCACTGCCTGCTACACATCTGTCTTCCTGGGTTTTTGCTTCCCCCTCTGTCACCCTCCCATGAATGTGCTGGGCGATGGGTTGGCAGTTGTACACGTGTTGCCTCTTCCATGCGTACTTAAATAAGTAAACACGAACTGTGCTCGATAGTTGTTTATTTGGTATGTACAAGTGTAAGGGGTATGAGTGGAGTCATGGGGGCGGAGATCATCAGAGTGGTGAGTCCAGTTGTAGGTAGTCCAAGTCCAGTGTGCTGGCAATGGGTAGACGGAGATATAGGAGTGTACAGTCAACAGGGTGTCACATTCACACACAAGGGAGATTTTTCAGGAGAGAGCCACTTCCTGGCGGTGGTCGTAGTCTGGCTATCAATGCTGGCTGGATGTCTACTTGGATGTCCTTGCTTGGGTGGGGTTCCTCATCTACAGGGTTCGAGGTGAAGGTGTCCTGCGAATCTTGTGGCACAGCCTCCATGCCACTGGCTGCCGCTGACATGGTGGGCTGCAATAGGATGTGGCCAGGCCAGTGGTAGGGGCCAGCTGCTAGTGGACAGGTCCCTGAGCACCATTACTATGGAGGCCATGGTGGTATTGAGGGCCTGCCACTGCTGCATGGCCTCCTGATGGTATTACCCCTGCAGCCACGGGGCTCCTGCACAGTAGCGAGGATTTGGGCCACTGTGTCCTGGGTGTGCAGGTATACACCCATGACTTGGTTGAGGCCCTCCTGGGCAACAAGTTGGTGTTGCTGTCCTGACCCGTGGCCCACGGTTCTCCTCACACAACCCCTGGCTTCCTATGCCTGTGCCTCTGGCACATTGTGCCCACTCCCTGTTGCTCCAGGGCCTTCATTGTCTAGGGTGGGTTCCCTTGACTCTGGCCTCTGTACTCTGGGGCACACCTCTGATTGATGGGTTCCTGGGGCACAGGTTTGGGGTTTAGCGTCTGGCTGTGGTGTTGTTGCAACATGGGTAGGGGTGTACGGTGTGTCCAGGGTGGGTGTGCCGTTGATGGACTGTCCAGTCATCTCAGATGGCCCGGGCAGGTCGTCCTCATCCAGACATCCAGAAGGGCCTTCATGGGGAGGGCTGTCCGAGCCTGGCCTTCTCTGCAGGGTGTCAGTGGCATCTGTGAATGGATACGGTCGATGTAAGTTGTGTGACTGTAGATGTTATGTCCCTGTTGTGATGCATGCAGTGGCTTGACTAGCTTCCCTGTGCTGGCATTGACAGCTGCTGCACTGCAGACATTGATTTGGTTAGGATTGTGGGTGCTGTGGTTCTTCACGTTGTGGTTGACATCCATGCATTAGAGACAGGGTGTGTGGGGATGGTGGGAGTGGGGTGGGGTGAAATGCAGAGGAGGGGCATGGGGTGTTTGGGAAGGGGACAGTGGGGTAGGTTGGAGTGTGATGGGGAGCCATGCTGAGTATGGGTGTTTGGTGTTTGGGGGGTATTGCTGACTTACCAGTGTTGAGCCCTCCGCTGATGCCAGTCAGGCCCTTGGGATGCAAGATGTCCAGGACCTTCTCCTCCCATGATGTCAACTGAAGGTTAAGAGGTGGGGGCCCACCACCAGTCTTATTTAAGGCTATCCTCTGCCTGGACTCCATGTATCGGACCTTCCCCCTAAGGTCGTTCCACCTCTTTCTGATGTCCTCCCTTGTGTGTGGGTATGTGCTGACTGCATTGACCCTGTTGACAGTCCTCTGCCACAACTCCGTCTTTTTGGCTATGGATGTTTGCTGTTCGTGGACTACCATGATCTGTGGCTTGACTCTGATGACCTTGTCCACCATGACCTGCAACTCACTGTCGGTGAACCATGGGTGCTTCTGGTGTGACATGTTGTGGGGTGGGTATGTGTTGTGTGTGTCTGGTGCAGTGTAAGGTGTGTGGTGATGTGGGGGTGTTTGGGTGTGTGTTCTGGTGAGGCATGGTGTTGAATTGTGCAATGTGTGCCTTGTGATATTTGTTTGCTGTGTTTGGGGTATGCTTTGTCTCGAGTGTGGCTGTGGCTGCTCGTACCTGTTGCAAGGGATTGTTGGTGGGGGGTGTTATATGGTGGCATGGTCAGGTGTGCGTGGTGTGTGTACAGTTGTCAGGTGTGGGGTATTTGATGAGCCAGTGTGGTGTTGGCTACTTTCCGCAGTGCCTTTTTGTTCCACCACAGTGTGAACCACCAACATTTTCCACTGTGCTCGAGGTTGGCTCATAATATGACGGTCAGAATGGGGTCAGCGTGGCAGGGCCGGTAGTTGAACAATCACTCTTTCGCCGTGGGTTGACCTGGTGGAGTTGGTTTTGTGTCTGTATTTGGGCAGTTTGTGTTTTGTGATTCGTAATCCAGCGGTCACTAGACTGCCACTACTGGCGGTATGGTGGTGCCATTTCGCATGGCGGTCTTGCCCGAAAACCACCAAACTCAATGAGGGCCATAGTGTGTCCTTTATAATCCACTTCCAAAGTAAAGAGTTTGCGCTTCTCAAATCTATCATCCCTTTGTCTTATTGAGAACATGCTCATGAACGATCAAGTGTTGTTTAGCATCCGCAGTGTAAATTAGGATATCCTGAAACATTTGAACGTTAGACACCTTGCTAAATAGCGCATCCACCATTCTTCTGGAAAACGCTTATAGCTGAAGCAAGTCCAAAGGGTAATTCAAAATATTTATAGGCACTGAAAGGTGTGACAAAGGTGGTAAGATCTTGTGAATTTTTGGAGAGTGAAATTTGGTGGTAAGCTGAATGTAGCTCTATGATGGAAAAATATTTTGCCTTACCAATATTCGCAAGCCTTTCTTGGATGTGGGGCAAGGGATGACAGTCAACCACAATGTTCTTGTTAACGGTGCATAAGTAAACACAAACAAAAATATCCCAATTGTTTGCATGCTATTACAAAGGGTAACACCCATTCAGAAGAAGCTGTTGGAGTAATTATACCTTCAGCACATAGATTAGCCAACAAAACCCTAAGGTAATTCTGAACACTTAAAGGTACAGGTCTAACCTATGAGCCAGAGAAACAGCACCACTTCTGCGTTTAATATTGTGAACAAATCCTTTTACCGTACCTACTTTTTTAATTAAAAACCGCAGGAAATTCAGTGATCATAGAGGTCGACAAGTTCTTATCAAGACTTATAGCAAAAACAGGAAGTTCTCCCAACACAATGGGATAATCAGAGGCTGGTTTGAGATAGAGACCTAACCTTGCCAGGGTCATATACCCAATGATGTCTCAGCCTTTGACTGCTACTTAAATCTTGGTTTCGGTTTTTCTTCCTAAACACTCAAGAGAACTTGTGAAGAAGCCCAGCATGTCTGTATCAAACTCTCTAAATGCTTTAGGGTTAACGTCAGTGCACTGCAACTTAGTTTCACCTTACCAATGTTCAAGACGTGGTGTCTGCGATAATTCTTATAGGTGCACCTGAATCAGCCATTACTTTCATAGTAATGTCCACAATGGTAGCATCACAAACTGGACCCTTAATTTTCTTATTGTGTATTTCTAAGATATTAATGCCAGAACCAATGGTAAGTACAAGGTCATTCAACCACTCTTACATTCATTGATGTCCACAGTACTGATTTTTGTGTCATTCCTGTAAACTAATTGGAAGTGACAAATTTTCTTGCAAGCATTACATTTTTTTCCTGTAGTAGGGCACATCGGACTATTAACCAGATGTCCTCTTGGACCACACCTATAACAATTGGTTGATTTTCTTCAATCGCTGCTTTTTGCTTTTTGTGTTTACCATACACAATATTTCTACATCATCAACATAGCTCTCAAGTGAATGTCCTTTACCAACAGTTAACACTTTGATTGAAACCAGTGATCTTTCAATACTTTTAGCAATGTCAATAGTTTCGTTCAAAGTGGGATGTCTACAAGTGTTCTTGATTTTTTTTTTTTGAGCAACAATTGAAAATAACTTGATCTCTAATATATCGAGCGTTGAAAATTGCAATTGGAAGCCAAAATGCGTAAGGCAGCTACTTATTTCTCAACATTTTATTCACTTCCATGCCTTCTTTTGAAGAAGTTATGTCTCTCCTATCGTAAACCTGGCTCCTCTGAAAAAATTGCTTCCTCAGTCTTTCTTTGGCTTCAAAGTATACATCAAAGTCTCCCAATTCACCTTGTGGAACCTAAGCCTTCAGTAGGTTATCAAACACTCTCTGACCTGCTTGCCCAAGATGACTGAATAGAATGACTGTTTTTCTTGGCGTGTCAAACTTTGTGTTGTCAATGGCCACCAAATGTTTTTCAAAAATGCACAACCATTCCTTACATTTTATGTTTGGTTTTCCTGGCAGTTGTAAGAAGGATGATGGTTGCGATTCATGCTGACAGAAGGCCGTATTAAATAAGAAAATCCCTGGATTAAGCCAAGAAACAACACCAAGAGGAAGATATACTGAAGGAAGAGATAAATGACTGTGAAGAGTTTTTTCTTATATAGCTAGTTGTTAGTTATAAATTAAATGAGGCTGACCCTAAAAATAAGAAAAGGTTAAAAGTGTTCAATTCTGTACTTTCAAGTGTAGAACGTCCCAATCTAAGATGGCCGTACTTTTTCTTTGTTTATAACCATGATAATGCTGTTTTTAACCCTTTAAATGCAATGGACGTAATGGTTATGTCCGTGGCTGCACCTCTCAGGCGCCAAGGATGTAACCATTACATCCAGCTACCAGCCCTCGGGGGAAGCGCTAGCGCTCCCCCTGAGTGTCGCCCCCCCCGCACTACCAGGTCAGGGTTGGAAGGGGAATCGCCATTTGCTTCCAGCGCATCACCCAAGGAGGAGGTAAGTTTGCGATGCGATTGGGCAGCAGGAATGCCAAAAAGACACCAGGGAATTAGTGTGTGTGCGTGTGTTTGTGTGTACAGTGTGGGGGAGCGCCCCCTTGGGCAAGGGTCACTCCCCTTTTGGGGGCATTATATTTATCGCCGTTTCTGACCCCACCGGGGGCAGATCTGCCTTTTATTTTTAGGCCAATCTGCCCTCAAGGGGGGCAGAAAGCCACTAGAAAGCAGGGATTGTTTTTGTGTCTGTTTTTGTTGTGACATCAGGGATTTTTTTGTTTTCTTTTTTTTGTTTTTTTCTGTGTTTGGGGGGCGCACCCTTGGGCAAGGTCACCCCAAAGGGGCAAAAAGCACTATTGGGCAGTTCTGCCCATTGGCCTATTTTTTAGGCCCATCTGCCCCCAAGCGGGGCAGAATCCACGTAGCGCCAGGGATCATGTGTGAACCCAGAAATGTTTTGAAACTAGACACCCCAAGCAGTCCAGGGAGATGTGGCTTGCCTGGATCTCCCAACTTTTCTTACCCAGACTCCTCTGCAAACCTCAAAATGTGCTTAAAAAAAGCATATTTTCCTCACTTTTCTTTGTAGGATCACCGCTCCCGCACAGATTTCCTACCACCCAGAGTTCCCCTCAGTCTCCCAAGTAAAATGATACCTCACTTGTGTGGGTCCCCAAAGCAGAGTCAGCTTAAAAGATGTATAAAAGAAATATATGTGCTTATCAACTGTGCTAACCCCTCAATCTCTACAGGTTTGTCTAGCTTTCAGAAATGTTTGGGTTTGGTAGGTTTCCCCATATGGCTGCTGAGCCCAGGACCAAAAACGCAGGTGCCCCTCCCCCCCCAACAAAAACAGTTTGTTTTGTATTTGATAATTTTGATGTGTCCACATAGTGTTTTGGGGCATTTCCTGTTGCGGGCACTAATCGTACCCACACAAGTGAGGTATCATTTTTTATTGGGAGACTTGAGGGAACGCTGGGTGGGAGGAAATTTGTGGCTCCTCTCAGATTACAGAACTTTCTGTCACCGAAATGTGAGTAAAAAGTGTTTTTTTAACCAAATGTTGAGGATTGCAAAGGATTCTGGGTAACAGAACCTGGTGAGATCCCCACAAGTCAAACCATCTTGGATTTTCCTAGGTGTTTAGTTTAAAAAAATGCATAGGTTTTCTAGGTTTCCCTAGGTGCCGGCTGAGCTAGAGGCCAAAATCCACAGCTAGACAATTTGCAAAAAACAGCTCTGTTTTCTTTGGGAAAATGTTGTCATGACCACACAAACTTGCCAAGTCAAATCAAAGAAGTGCATGAGAAAAGAAAAGAGATATCCTCAGTGGAGACAGCAAAGCCGAAACTGGAAGAAGGTTTGCAGAGTAATCTTGTGCTTATTTCCAAGGAAGAATCAAGAAGAGAAGATCCAAGATGGCCGCTGTGAGTCCTGAAGGTTAGTTACAGTTCTAGTCTTGCAATCGGTTGGTTGCTAGGTTACGAGCTCTCCAGCTGGAAGCCTTGCACTTCAACCGAGGTCTGACAGGAATCAGCTGTGTGGAGAGAGAGCGCGCTTCAGAACAGAAACTCCTGTGAGGTAAAATTACATTTGAAGATTATATTACAGAAAACTGATAAATATTGTCAAGGTTTATTCGAAGAGTTTGATAGTAGACCGTTCCCGTGGAAGTTGGCAAGGCTACAGAGTTAATGTATGAATTAACCTTATGTTTACAAGGTTCTTGTTTAAGATATTAAAGTCAAAGAAAAAACGAACTTTAAAAGAGCAAGTATCTACAAATGTCAAGGTTATAAACAAAGGCCAAGTTTAAAGGAGAAACGAACTGTTAACAAATAAGCATTTACAAATTCAATGGTAATAAACCAAAATAGAGTTTAAAAGAGAAACAAACTTAAATAAACAAGCATTTACAACTACAAGTTATCGACAGATGTCGAAGTAAGGAAGGAGAAACTAACTGTAATAAACAAGCATTTACAAATACAAGTTATCAACAAATGTCGAAGTAAGAAAGGAGAAACGAACTTTAATAAACAAGCATTTACAAATACAAGTATTGGCAGAAGTCACAATAAGACAGGAGAAATTAAATAACATCAGCTGATTTGAAGAACGCATTATCACCAACTACTGTATATATATATATATATATATAGCAACATAAAACCAATCTCTAACAAAGGTTGAGAAGTTCTTCCAGAATCAGTAATAAGCATTTTTTTAAGAAGAGCTATCATTTATAGAGAGAAGCAAGGCTACAGAGAACTCAGGGTGCTGTATCCAATCTTAGATGTGAAGAGGCAGACTGAGTACTGGCGTTCATCATCTCTGTGGCAGTCTCTCTACCATCCCATTCCCCTTTCCCCCTCCGGGGTACTCAGCACGAAGGATTAATATTCGTTGTGAGTAGCTCGGGTCGGGACTGAGGAGTTATCTTCTGCTTCTGAGGAAATCGAATTGAAGTATCCTGACAAATGTGATGTGTCCACGTTGTGTTTTGGGGCAAATCCTGTCGCAGGCGCTAGGCCTATCCACATAAATGAGGTACCGTTTTTATTGGGAGACTTGGGGAAACGTTGGGAAGAAGGAAATGTGTGGCTCCTCTCAGATTCCTGAACTTTCTGTCACCGAAATGTGAGGAAAACGTTTTTTTGGGCCAAATTGTGAGGTTTGCAAAGGATTCAGGGTAACAGAACCTGGTTAGAGCCCCACAAGTCATCCCATCTTGGATTCCCCTAGGTGTCTAGTTTTCAAAAATGCACAGGTTTGGTAGGTTTCCCTAGGTGCCGGCTGAGCTAGAGACCAAAATCCACAGCTAGGTACTTTGCAAAAAACAGCTCTGTTTTCTTTGGGAAAATGTGGTGTCCAGGTTGTGTTTTGGGGCATTTCCTGTCACAGGCGTTAGGCCTACCCACACAAGTGAGGTACCATTTTTATCGGGAGACTTAATGGAACGCTGGTTTGAAGGAAATGTGTAGCTCCTCTCAGATTCCAGAACTTTCTGTCACCGAAATTTGAGGAAACATTTTTTTTGGGCCACATTTCGAGGTTTGCAAAGGATTCTGGGTAATAGAACCTGGTGAGAGCCCCACAAGTCACCCCATCTTGGATTCCCCTAGGTGTCTAGTTTTTCAAAAATGTGCAGGTTTGGTAGGTTTCCCTAGGTTCCGGCTGAGCTAGAGGCCAAAATCTACAGCTAGGCACTGTGCAAAAACCACATCAAATTTCAATGTAAAAATGTGATGTGTCCATTTTGAGTTTCCTGTCGAGAGTACTAGGCCTACCCACGCAAGTGAGGTGCCATTTCTATCAGGAGACTTAGGGGAACACAGAATAGCAAAACAAGTGGTATTGCCCCTTGTCTTTCTCTACATTTTTTCCTTCCAAATGTAAGACAGTGTGTAAAAAAGACGTCTATTTGAGAAATGTCCTGTAATTCACATGCTAGTATGGGCACCCCGGAATTCAGGGATGTGCAAATAACCACTGCTTCTCAACACCTTATCTTGTGCCCATTTTGGAAATACAAAGGTTTTCTTGATACCTATTTTTCACTTTTTATATTTCAGCAAATGAATTGCTGTATACCCGGTATAGAATGAAAACCCATTGCAAGGTGCAGCTCATTTATTGGCTCTGGGTACCTACGGTTCTTGATGAACCTACAAGCCCTATACATCCCCGCAACCAGAAGAGTCCAGCAGACTTAACTGTATATTTCTTTAAAAAATCTGACATCGCAGGAAAAAGTTACAGAGTAAAACGTGGAGAAAAATGGCTGGTTATTTCACCTCAATTTCAATATTTTTTCATTTCAGCTGTTATTTTCTATAGGAAACCCTTATAGGATCCACACAAATTACCATTGCAGATTTCAGAATTTTTTCTCCTTTTCAGAAATGTTTAGCTTTCCGGGATCCAGCATTGGTTTCACACCCATTTCTGTCACTAACTGGAAGGAGGCTGAAAGCACAGAAAAATAGTAAAAATTAGGTATGTGCCAGTAAAATGCCAAAATTGTGTTGAAAAATGGGGTTTTCTGATTCAAGTCTGCCTGTTCCTGAAAGCGGGGAAGATGGTGAGTTTAGCACCGTAAACCCTTTGTTGATGCCATTTTCAGGGGAAAAAACACAAGCCTTCTTCTGCAGCCCTTTCCCCCCATTTTTTTTTTTTTTAAACTAAGTTTTCGCTGTATTTTTGCTAATTTCTTGGTCTCCTTCAGGGGAACCCACAAAGTCTAGCTACCTCTAGAATCTCTTGGATATTGGAAAAAAGGACGCAAATTTGGCGTGGGTAGCTTATGTGAACAAAAAGTTATGAGGGCCTAAGCGCGACCTCCCCCAAACAGCCAAGAAAAGTCTTGGCAACTGAGGGGGAAAAGACCTTGCAGTGAAGGGGTTAAAATGGTGAGGAAAAAACAAAAGTGATACACCCAGTTCATTCAGGAGTGAGATGGTCTAATCCAAGATGGCTGTTTGAGTGTGATGTAATACACTGTCCCATTGCATTATGGGAGACGCTTGGCACGCAGAAGAAGAACAGCAGTCGAGAGCATGCTCGATCTGCCTTGAGGACAAGGAGCTTTCCTTGCACATGGATGCCTCAGATACCGCAGAGCCGCAATGTGAGAGTAGCGAGATGTGTGCAGAGGAGCCACCTGAGCCTGAGAGAGAGGAAATTCGAAATCCTCTTGAGCGCAATGAAGGAGAAGGGCAGTATGTTCAGAATCTAAAGTAAAAGGGCAGCCAGCTAGGACTCCCAGAAATGTTCATAGGTAGTGCAAGGTGGAACACAATAGTATTGATGGGTTCAACCAGGATGGCAGAAGGCTGTTGAATCCGCAGAAAGTGTTGGTGGGTTCTAGAAAACTACACATCACCAAATTGTGGCAAGAGTAAAGCTACAGGAGCAGAGTACTTGATGTAAATATAAGTTTAATGCAGCAAAGGAGCCCATGACCTGGAAAGCATCCAAGCTTTCTGGGGGATCAGCAGCAACAGACCCTACGGAATCAGATTCCCTCGGGACGGGAACACATGTTGAATATATACAAATACACAATGCAGAACACTGAAAGGTAATTCAGGATGTTATACAAAATGAAGAACAATACAGTGAAGGAACAGGAACAAATAATCAAGCTGACAAAAGAATCTGCACTCAACAGGGCAAATAACCATTTTGGCAACTAAATCCTGGGGTAGTCACTGTAACCATGAACCCCAAGCCTCGGATGGCAGATCGCTCAATCCTCTAAAGGCATATTATGGAATTATGTTATGTTACTCCATGCATAGCTATGGGGTGTGCTGTATACATCCAATAACTTGAATGTTCTGCGAACTAGAGAAAATGAAAGTGTAGAGAAACTGAGGAAAGACGATTTGAGTACAACTACCGATGAGACCTATTGTGGAGGATGTTGTCTTGGTTCAACAACAGGAAGGAGGAAGTACGTGTGGTGCTTTGTGCAGGAAGGAGCAGCTGACACAAAAGAGGCAGCAGTGTGTAAGCGCTTGTCTTTCCGAACAAAGTTAAGAATGATTAAAAATAAATCTGTGAAGACTATAAAAATGCATTAAAGGAAATGAGGTTGCTTAATATGAGTATTGTTAGGTAAACTCCAAGTTTTCATTGGATTCTAAATCGCAAGAGACAGTTCTAGTTTACAAAATGTGTTATCCAGATGCACATGTATATTGCCACAAACTTTACTTTGTATTCTTTGAGGGATCACTGTACGGAATTATTGCATTTGTACAGAAGGCAGGTAAGTGGACTTGTCTCATCAAGGCTAGGAACATATTTAAGTTGGAGTGCAGGCTACATAACAGTACAACTAATTCCTGGAACACATTACCTTCAAAGCTCAGACAACCTACTCCTGCAAACTCTTATTTTCAAGAGAAAAAGATCTGTTATACTTTGCATGGAGCCTACATGCGTGGAGCGTGCGCAAAATACGAAATTCCATCCTACCTGAAATTAGAACAGATCCCTCTTTTGAAACATTCAAAATTATTTGAAATATCTCTTCTTGTCACTTAGAGTGCTCTGATGGATTTATCTGCTGATGTGTCAAACTCCCACCAACCTGATACCTACACTCTGGCTGTGTTCTGCCATGTTAATATTAGATGTGTGTCTTTTAGTCCTTGCTGCTACATTTGTTGTAGTTTGTTGTGTTTTCCTGTCTACTTTGTTTTAATGAAATCCATGTATGCACCTTTCTTATTAGCTTCAAGACCGTTCTGGTTCTACTGCACGCCATATAAATCCTCAAATAAATACAACATAGGGCAACTTTAATTCAGAGTTTAAGTCGCTTTAAGCGGTCTTTTTGCTGTTGTTGTGGAAGCCCAAAACAAACAGATGTCTATATTTTAATGCTAAAGTGTTTCCTCATAGTACTGCTCTGATAAATGTATAAGGGCGGGGTTGGGAGGTGCCATTTAAAATATTTTTTAAATTGCTTTCAACCCCTTGCAATCCCTGCCTGAATGAGTTCCAATATAGGCAGCAAAAAGTGAGTAAGTGCTAAAATTAATTTGAACCACTCGTTTGTTCATTTCCAGAAGGTGACTAAGCACATGCAACTTAGATCTGGTCCTGTTCCAATAGGGGCACTCCAGCTCATACTGATAGGTCACATTCCTTTCAACGAGAATGCAAGCAACCACAAGAGTGGTTTTGGTGTTATTGGGCCTCACCATTGAGGTGCAGTTTCAGAGCAGACTGCCACATTTGGGGGCAGGGCCAACACTAATTTGCAGTAGGTTGTCCCCGTTTGTAATGGCACAGGTTAGCAAAAACGTTTGGGGTGTGTGCTAGTGTGGTGGTTCTTAACTTCTGACTTCTCTGGAGCCTACATAATCATTACTGGAAACTGGAAACCCCCCCACTAAATCATTATTGGTACATGGGACCCCATTGCTGGAAGCAGGAAACACCGGCCTAAGCATTTTCTATGGTTTGAACTGCAAAACGTTACAAGAAATGTACAGAAATAAGCATTCATCAAACTAATAAATAAACGATTTCACAATCTGTGTAATTCACAAATATAAAAAATAAGCATTTTTATTTTAATAGGAAGGTTGGAGCCTTTCATTTTCTAAGCAGTCGTAGACCCCGTGAGTATGCTTCACAGACCCCGGGTCACAGGTTAAGGATCACTGCTTTAGTGCAATTACTAATTACTACTGGCTGACAATAGTTCAAACATTCATTCACTACCTTTTGTGGTGTTGAACTGAGTCTCTGAAGTGGGAATAGTATTCCACAACATGGGACTTGTGCATGTTGGGCCATGGGTCACCTCACTGGCAAGGCCCAAAATAAAACTTATGATACATTGTGCTGCACACCAAGTGTGGAGCTTTTTAAACAGAAGAAATCAAACATTATTAAGTTAGTATTTGAACAAATACCAGGATCCAAGGCCTGTGCCCCCTGCACAAATTATCATTAAGACTATTTATCAGCAGTGCTTAATTTGTGTCATTTGTTGCTGCTGGTGGCCACTGACAGTGGTTAATTTGTTCCAGTGGCTGTACTTGGGGGCACAGGCATTGATTTGTTGGATCTTGGAACTTTGCTTTTTCTTCATTAGCAAGAGACAGAATGGCAGAAAATGAGTAGAGGAGAAAGAGAAATTAAGAAAATGGTGACAAAGGGAGAAAGTAGGAATGGAAAATACCCTGCAATCGTGATACAGAGACAGCAAGTGTAGGGTGGTGAAAGAAAGAGGCATGAGGTGGTGTCAAGACTAGGCTGGCCTTTTGTAGCCTATGGGGAGTCCCCTTCCTCTGCATACCCCCTGCAGTAGACGTGCACTCACTGCTTTGCCACATCTTCCAGCCTGTGTTTCCAGGTCATGCTCAGCCAGCTTGTCTACTGCTTCCGCTCAGATGCTTTCTAAGCTCTTTCAACTATTTGTCTAGCATTTTTGTGAGTCCCTGAGGGCAATGGAGTCCCAGGGTGCGCACTCTTGACAAGGATTTGGGGATTTATCATTGTTTTGTGCTAGTCCTGTTGAGATAAATACTATTGCCATATTTCCACCCTGGGTACAGAGTTGTTTTTATGGTGTTTTGCTCACCACTTATTTATGCAGCTGAGAAAACCTCCAGCCCAGAGACTATTTATTTCTGGATAAACAGTTTTATTGAGTTTCTCACACAAACGTTCACATCATGACACTCAGATAGTACAACAAGATTAGGCTTAACAGTGCAGCAGGATACAAGTCAATGACTAGGACGACAGTAGTAAAAATACAGTGGGTCAAATGCTTAATCCAATTGTCCCAACCATTTCCCCCATACTCGACCATGCTTCAAGGGACAACCTCCTGCTTCATATTCAGTCTGTTCTTGTTGCGCACACAAGTCTACCACCGCCTCCACTGCGACAGGGTGGCAGGGGCAGGATTCTTCCAGCTGGTGGCTATGTCTCGCTTGGCCAACATGTGAGCAGTACCCAGGAACACCCCGTCTGCCTTTGAGCCTCCAGAGCCCTCCAGAACCCTGAGCAGAATCAATATTGGTGAGAAGTCCACCTTCCATCCCAACATGTTGGTCTGTTCTGCTACCACAGCGGTTCAGTAGTCCTGGATCTTGGGTCAAGACCACATCATGTGAAAGAAATCAGTGGCGGCTTAACCACAGCTATGCATGCAGCTGCAGGTAGGAGGCCCACCCGGTGTAGCTGGCCCGGGGTGAAGTAGGCACAGTGAAGATAATAAGTATAGATCAGACGTAGCCTTGAGGAAATGGTGATAGCCCTAGGTGCCATCAGCGCATCCTGCCAGTCAGCATCATCAAAAGGTTCCCACCAACCCTCCCAGTGGCCCCGGATATGGTCCAGTGTGCCCGGGGAGGTAATTATTAATGTGCAATATATTTAGGAAATACCCCCTTTGCCCAACACGGCCATGAGCAGCTTGGCCTCTAGTGGACTAAACTCAGGGAGGGGGCATCTTGGGGTACATGTGCATGGAGTGCATGTCATAGCTGTAGGTATTTACAAAAGTATGTGGACGTGAGAGTGGACATGATTTGAAGGACCGTATGTGGGTACCAGACCATACGTCACCTAGCAACGGTATACGAATGAGGTCCCACCTCCCAATGCCTCCCATTGCTGCCACCTCCAGTAGCCAAGTGCCATGCCAAAGGGGTGTTTGCAGTGTGAGTCTTCTAGCCCAGTGGGTGTGGCAGAGTGCAGCCCTCCAGGCAAGGAAGAACACTCTGCTCATTTCAGGAATACCAGCGGGGACTGGGGTACCATATAGCAACACCATGATCTGAAGAAACCCTCAAGAGACTATTTTTAAAGTGCTCCATCACCCATCCTATCATAGTCTATGCTTCCCCATCTTTCATGAGGTTAGTGCCATTGGTCAGAACTGTCTCTCTGCCACTACAGGCCTATTCCATCACCTTATAGAGCCAACTCTTGCTGTTGTTAAACCTCCTAACTGATCCATAGTAATTTATAGTCCTGGTGCCCTCCCTTAATATCAAAGACAGAATATTGTGGTATGGAAATATCAAAGACAAAATATTGAAACTGAAAAATTGAAAGGTAAGTAAGTATAGATTTTGTATTCTTACCTCAACCTATATGTACTTTGACAAAACAGATCTTCAAGGCACATAGCTGTGGAGTTAGGAATAGCAAATCTATTCCTCCTCCTTATGGACTTACTTTTCAATATTTTGGTCTTCAATATTTTGTCCAACATTTTCTTATTGGACAATATTTCTGTGTTTGATATTCACTAGTACAATCTAGAGTTCTTTATGATGTACTGAGTCTCATCCTCCTCTTATCTTTTTGTGCTTCAACATTTTTTGTATTCCATGGCTACAGCTATGATACTGCAGCTGCACATCGACATCAAGGCCACAAATCACCTCACCTTTTTAGATCGAGCTTGCAACAGCATATGCACTGTATGCGCTCTCGCATGTGACACTATTGTTTACAATAAAGGGCTTGGAGCCTGCCCATTGCTTACTATTTGTTGGTTTCAGGATCACTCTTCTTCGCTGCCTCCTAATTTGCCAGCACATCCCAATCGCTACTTCTGTTCCTTTCTCTGGCACATGGACAAAGCACGGATTGATTCAATTTGATTAGTGCCAGTCTCCTGCTTGCGCTGTGATTGAGGTACTATTTCTTCTTTCTCCTCCCACCCCTGATTTTCTTTAACATATAGCACAGCAGCACTTTCTGCTGTGCAACATGCCTTAAAAATTGATGACGCGGTCAACACTGGCTGCATTATAGCTCTTTTTCTCTTGTTTTAAAATGACAAAACTTGTCAATAATTGGGGCTCCTGGTTTTCTGATATTTACTTTTTTAACATTGCCGCCTGTATGTATCCATATTTATTTTATGGCCATCTTATTGGTATTTTTCCATATTTATTTTGTGTTATTTCACTGGTAAACACACACTCATACTGCGATGTTTGTCATGTTTTAGCTTAGTAAGCCAAATGTAACAAAACACAAAACCCACCAGTAAATATTAGAATTATATATAGGGCTCACGGTTTTATGGTATTTTTTAACATTTCCACATTTATTCATATTTATTTAATGTTTTGAGAATAAAGGGAATCGTAAAGTGGTATATTTCCACATTAATTAACTGATCAACATGCACTCTAACTTTAATGCCTGTCGCATGTTAGAAATTAAGCAGCCAAATATAGCAAACCACTACACCCACAGGTAATTACCACTCAGCATTATGTTACAAATATAGGTTAAAATATGCCTCTTTTTAGGGCAATAACCTGTTTTTTAAACTCCCCATGCTGCCTGTCTGCTCAGCTGTCGTCCTGGAATTTACGAAAGCCAGCATGGAGCGTCACTCACAAGAAGCAACAGTTTAAGTAATTTTCCGCTTTTAAAAATAAATAGGAAAGATTGTTTTCTGTCTGTATTTACCTGTAAAAATCAGTAAAAATGGAAAACTGGGAGCCTTAATCATATACAAATATTTTTTTAAATATGCCTGCCATTGAAGAAATGTAATCCTGTTTTTCTAGCTCTCCGGGGTATCTATCTGCTCAGCTGTTGGCCTACAATTCAAGAAGAACAACGTAGAGAGTCATTCACAAGCAGCATAATTTTCTGTATTTTTCCACTAATAAAAATAAAAACAGACTAGAAACGTTATTTTTAGTCAGTATCTGTAAAAATTGAAATCAGGGAGCCTTAGTCATAATGCTCGGCAGCTATGTAAAACTGTCTCCTTCTTACCTGGGACATACATGATGACATTTTTAGGCATATGGTTTGATTGCCCTACTGCACTCATCTCCAGGCCCACTTTCTGTTCTCATCCCGTCCTGACCCTCGTGACTTCTCCTTCATAAATGTAATTTATTACAACAGAGTTGACTGTGTGGCACGTTCACCTTTAATGTGGCCGGAGATAGCAGACGGCCTGCAAAGACACTCTCATTGTGCTGCCTTGAAAATATTAGAAAAAAGAACAGATGATGGACGGAATGATGAACAATAGCAAACATTCACCCCAGTCACAGATCTGGACCTAGGTCCTCTGTTTTTATGCCCACCATGCCACCCCAGTTTGAACCCAGCCATATGTAAGCCACTCTAGACCCCGCTCCCCATAGGAAAAGTCCAGCCCAAACTGCCAGGCCAGGTCCTCCCTGGAGCTGAAACAAGCATCATAGGACCAGTTTTGGGGTATCACCCTTCATCAGCCAGGCTAGCTTGAATCCAGTGGCACAGTGAACACCGGGAACCACGCCTAGTCAAACCCGGAGCACTTAGGGCGACAAAGGCAAAAAGAGCAGATGATAGACGAAATGCTGAACAATGTCAAACATTCAGTCCTAGTCACAGATCTGGGTCTAAATCAATTGATTTTTGCTCACCATGCGACCCCAGTTAGGACCCAGTCATATGCAAATCAGTCTTGATCCTGCTCCCCTTGGGAACAGTCCAGCCCAAACTTCAGTCCAGGTCCTCACTGGACTGGAAACAAGCACCCTAGGATCGGTTTCAAGGTATTATCCCTTATCAGCCAGGCTTGCTTGAATCCAGTGGCACAGTGTGCCCGGAACCCACGTCTGGGCATACTTGGTTCACTTAAGGCGATAAATGCAAAAAGAACAGATGATGGACAAAATGCTGAACAATGTCAAACACTCATCCCCTGTCACAGATCTGGGCATAAGTCCATCATTTTTTAACAGACCATGCCACCCCAGTTTTTTCTCTAACTGGTTCTTGCTTCTGGAAATTAAAAATGAACACTTAAGTTGTTTGGTAGGGATGGGTTAAACTGCTATTTTTTGTTGCAAAATATGCATAATATTCAAAAAAATGATGTGAATAACTCAAAATGCATTTTGAGAATAATCTACTTGAAAGTTGTACATGAGGGCAATTGCTTGCATATGAAAGTGAACCGAGATTCAGGTCGTAGGCAGGTTGGGATAGAAAATGTCCTCTTGGCTGTTGCTCTCATCAATTTTACAGATCCAGGGAGTCATTTTTGGAATCCTGCAAGTGAAAGCTATGCAAACATGTATGTGTAAATGACTGAGGAGCTGTTAGAAACTGGGTCTCTAGTTGGCAGAGGTGTATGCACTGTCCAAATAGGGATCAGAATCATAGTCAGGGTAAGTCAGATACACACCCTAAATTGACCTGTGCTCACCCTCCAGTAGCTTGGCACAGAGCAGTCAGGCTTATCTTAAGAGGCAATATATAAAGTATTTGTGCAACACACTATACAGTAACACAGTGAAAACACCACAAAAAGACTCCACACCAAGTTAGAAAAATTGATTATCTTTTTATGAGGAAAATAAGACCAAAATGAAGAAATTCAATAAGTAGAAGTCAAGATATGGATTTTTAAAGAATATCTGCAATTGTTGTGCTTAAAAGCTTAAAACCACAACCGGGGCTATCTGGTCACAGTAGACTGGAGTAAATCCAAAAGTTCAGGTGACCACGATATAGTGCGGACTGGCTACAAGGGCCCACCTTGTCCCATTGAAACAGTACCTTGTGTGGAGGGTTGGGTCGATGTTGAGGATCAGATAAGGGCAGCAAGCAAAGACGACGATGCTAGGGTAATGCACCTGTTCCAATCCGTGCAGTCAGGGGATGCGCCGTCATTGGGCCATGCAGTTGTCGACCCTCGAATAGTGGTGCGGTGTCAGACTCCCTTCGTAAAGGCGATATGTCGTCACTGAGCAGCGCAACTAGGTGATTTAGTTAGGAAGTTAGGGTGTCGAGGCTCAAGGTGATGCATCTGTTCCAAGCTGCACAGTTGGTGCTGCAAAGTCTTTGTCCTTGGCACCAGCTGCAATGCATCGGTACTGGCTAGAGATGAGGTGGTTCCTATAGGCGTAATGGCAGTGATGCATTGACATTGAGAATTGCAGCACAGAAGAAACCACTTCCAAAGGTCCAGGACTGGATTGACACCACTTGGCAGGGCAAGACTCACAGGTGGCAGAGTCCAGGTTCTGTTGGAGATGAAGGCAGTTTTTGATGTCCCTGAGACTGCAGATCAGGAGGCAAACCAGGAAGCCCTTGGATTGACACCACTTTTTCTGGGGCTGAAGAAATTCAGGTCCAGTCCTTATCACTCCCAGGCAAGGAGGCAGCAGGACAGGCAGAGCAGGAGTCTAGCAAAGTCCAGCAGAGTTCCAGCAGAGTGACAGTCCCTTCAGCACAGCAGTCTTTCTTCCTGGCAAGTATCCTCAGGTCCAGAAGTGTACCGATTTAGTAGGATAAGAAGTCCAGTTCTTATTCCCAATGGAGCCTTTGAAGTGGGGGTGATGTCAAAGAGGGGCTTTGAAGTGCTCACAGGTCCTTCCTTTAATGTCCTGGCTCCAGACACACTACAGGGGGGCTCTTTATGTGGAGAAGGCACAGCCCTATTCAGGTGCAAGTGTCAGCTCTTCCCTCCCATCCTCCCCATGATGGCCCATCAGCCTGGTGATGGCCCATTAGGATGTGAATGGCCCATCAGCCACACCTCAGCTCCCTATGTGTGTGACTGTCTAAGGGAATGCACAAAGCTCATCAGCCACCCAACTCCGATATCTATTGGAGGCAGGCAACAGGGACATAGGGCTTAAGAGCAGAAAAATGCCAACTTTCTAAAAGTGCCATTTTCAAAGTTGTAATCATAAATCCAGCTTTACCATTATGGAGGATTTATTAGTACAGGCCCATAGGTACCAAACACTGCAGTACTACTCCTTCTCAATCAGGAATTACACTTAATAAATGTATTAAGGAATCTCCAATGTTATCCTACGAGAGCGGTAGGCCTCACAGTAGTAAAAAACGAATTTGGGATTTTTTCACTACAAGGACAGGTAAAACTAAAACATTTATGCCCTGCTTTTTACTTACACCGCACACTGTCCTATTAGCTACCTAGGACATACCTTAGTGGTGTCTTATGTGTAATAAAAGGGGACTTTAAGGCTTGGCAATGGGTTTAGAAATGCCAAGTCGACATGGCAGTGAAACTGCATGTACAGGCTCTGCAGTGGCAGGCCTGAGATATGTTTAAAGGGCTACTTAAGTGGGTGGCACAATCAGTGGTGGAGGCCCACTAGTACCCTTTAATTGACAGGGCCTGGGCACATATAGTGCACTTTATAATGGACATATAATTAAATTAAATATGCCAATTGTGGATACACCAAATGTTACCATGTTTTAGGGGAATGAGCACATGCACTTTAGCACTGGTTAGCAGTGATAAACTGCCAGATCAGCAAAAGTGAGGCAAGGCAGCCAAAATGTTTGGGGGAAGACCACCCTAAGGCAGTCAGGTCTAACAGGAACACAAAGATGCAGCAGCATCTTTGTGCATAACTTTATGCATAACTCAAGGGGAAGGGCTGGGGGACGAAGACAAGGTGAAAATAAAAAATTAAAATAAAATGCACTTACCTTGCCTCCATCCCTGCCACCTCACTCGTTGCTCCTCTTGTGGTGTCCCAGCATTCACTGCTGGGACAACATCACAGGTTCCCCAACAATCCTGGTGCTGCTTTCATGCTAAGCCTAGCATGAAAGCAGCTCCAGGATTGGTCTGAGTGGCTCGGACTGCTGCTCAGATACAGCCCTGGGGTCTGTGCAGTTCCTCCAGCCTGGCTGTAAAACACAGATGGGCTGGAGAAACCTAAATGCGCATGTGTGTTTGGCCGGCCTCAGAAGGGCGGCCATACACACTTGCGCACCTAAGTTCACTCTCTCCTCCTCCCCGCTCTGACCTCCCGTGGCCTAGCCTGCACCTCCCTGCACTGCCGTCTGTGCCAGAAGCAGAAAAATAAAACGATAGTAGACTAGCGTTTCATTTTTCTGCTTCTGACTCAGCCAGTGGGGAGATGCTCCTTCACCATAGCGAAAGAGCCGCCCCTGCAAAAATGCAAATGCATGCAACCCAAGATATGAGAATAACACAGGATTACACCTAATTCCAAAAAGTTTTGCCCGGCCTAGTTGGTAACAAGATACAACTTCTCACAGAAAAGTATTTATTTCAGGTCTCCTTATGTACACACTGGTCAAATCCATATACTTGTTTAATGTAGAATTTTGTTACTTGACATTAAAAAAGACAAAGTTAGTAATTTTTTTTTCTGTGAAAGGTCAAACATGAACAAAACATTCTACTCAACTACAATGGAGCACAGCAGGGGCGCAAACATTCCGAAAAAGTGCTTCGAACATTCCATCAAAGGATAAGTTCAAATTGCAGTTTTTCATATCTGTCCAGTTTTTTTTTTGTTGGTGAGAATGCCAACAGAACTTTTAAATTATTCACTTTTTGATGATGCCTTGTCATGATATGGATACTTGCCCAATGGCATCGAACTTTAATCAACAACTATCTACTCTTTTGGAAGGTACGGTAAAGAGAACTGTTCATATGATGTCCGAGTTCCCTAGACAACACCAGTGTGTAAAGTGACATGTGGTGGGTTTCACCACCCTGCTTGATGTCTGCAAATTGATCTAGTTTACCACATATCCCCGTAACTCCACTACTAATTACCGAAGCAAAATTTCATGTGCACTGAAAAGTAAATTTCAGGCCACATTAGCTGCCAACCTAAGGCTGCTGCCTTGCTTTGAATTATGAATGTGGAGACCTTTTGATGACCTTCTATTCAGTACATTGGCCACAGCGTAGTCAAAATGTGGGCTGAGTATCGAATATAGCCCAGTAGATATGTGGACTATTCAAACTATCACCATCTATTCACTCTGCATGAGATAGGTTCCCAAAAGGAAGCATTTTCTCACCTAATAAATCCTCAACATAAAAAACAAGTACAGAAGTACATCATTTTCCGACATAGATTTCCGGCATAGCTCACGACACACAGATGTCCATAAAGACACGTATTTATAAACTTTATTTTCCAGCTTCTAGGTGCAATATATGTGCACCAGATGATATAAGGGCACAAGATTTCCAAGCAGTGGTTTTCAAAGTAGAATTCTCGTAGCCCAATTTGGCTGCTTTATAGCAGTTTGTGATGTTTGTGAACTGCTTAACATGCACACAATCAAGTAGGACATGTACAGCATGCCCACATATAGTAGCAGAAGTGTAGTGGCATTTGATAGCACTTCAAACCCTTGACGACATGTCAGAGAGCATGGAATATTTTACTCTGTGGAAGTTCTATGGATGGACAAACGTGTGCATGCCATGAGACATATATACAGGGCCAATGAAATTGTGTCAGGGGAGGACCAAATTATGCAGCACGGTTGACTAAACTATGCATCAAGAAAAAGCAAATTATGCACATGTTGCAATAACATTTAATATTTTGTCATTTTTAGGCCTCGTCTGCTGAAAGCAGATATGCTAGAGAGGTATCATTTACAATAAAGGGCTTGGAGCCCGGCCATTGCTTTCCATTTGTTGACTTCAGTATCACTTTTCCTTGCTGCCTCATTAGCCAGCACGTGCCAGTGTAACTCTATTTCTTTCAGTGTCCATCCAATGCTTGTGCTGTAATTGATGTACTATTTATTCCTCCTCTCCCACTCCCTCTTGTCCATATTTCTTCTACCCCCCCACCCCTGCTTCTTCTTGTTGCTTTTTCCCTTCCCACCTACTCATTCTCTGTATTGCTGCCTCCAGCACCCCACCCCACCGTTGTTGCTTGCCCATACCCCAGCTCGTCCCCTCTTCTTTCTTGCAAATTGTACCTGAAAAAAGTGCTATGATGCGGCACCAGTGCTGGCTGTGTCTTTGTGCTTTTTTCCTAACTTTACTTTTAGCCATGCTTCACTGCCACACTGTTGTACAACATGGCTAAAGCCAATAGCTCATGCTCAGGCTTGAACTATTGGCTTTGCCAATGCTTGTTTTGAAAGTTTATTAGAGGTAACCTGGGTGGTGATGTCAGGAACTATTTCACAACTGTGAGCTTTGTAGCAAACCCTAGTACTTACTGTTTACGGCACTAGGCCATGTTCACCCTGTATATTTATCTAACTCTGCTTTCCCCTAGATAGTTACATTGAAACAAATGCCACTTACTGTAAGTGCTTAACTTCCATTACTTGTTATTAATTGTACTGGGATTAAGGTTATTCTGTTGTCATATGTAAGTCCCCAGCACCTGAACTTAATGTCTGTAGGGCCTGATTTAGGAAGTGTCTGTAAAATAAAAATACAACAAATCCCATTCGCTGTAGTAGGTATGTCATCAAAAGGACGTCCAATTCCAGAATTACCACTGACAGTATGTTATGTTATATTATGTATATTTGTATAGGGCATGCCTGACCAGGAATGGTATCCTGGTGCTGAAACAGGAGCTCTGTGGGCCAAGCCAGGGTTGGAGCTACTTGAAGAGCCTGGACTTCAGTTCCTTTTGGAATTCAAGAACTGTAAAAAAGGCTGTGATGAGCAGTGGCAGGTCGTACCAGGCTTTAGGAGCGAGGTAGGAAGACGGTCTCTGCCAGATTTGGTTCTGCGTATGCTGCTGTGTGTGTGTGTGTGGGGGGGGGGGAGGTTGTGTGTGTGTGTGTCTGTGGAGGATTGTGGCTGAGAGGGGGTGTCTGTTAGGTTTGTGGAAGTTTGTGCATTTGTTCAGGTATGGTATGTGGGGCCAATGTAATGTGAGGGGCTATGTATGTGTGCATGAGGAGTTTAAAAGGTGCTTGTTTGTGGATTGTTAGCCAATGGAGATCTATGAAGTGCAGGGTGATGTCAGTGCGAGGAGGGAGGGCAAGCCTGACTGCATCTCACTTGTGGTCATACCACCTGCAGTAATTACAGTGGTGGACATCCCATTTACTATGGATTTACTGCATCAGACTGGAACTGGAAGATTTACATTATCACCCAACCCTAAATCCTTAGGGGCAAATTTAAGGAAAGTGGCGCTGCACCTAGTGTAGCACCACTTTCCTTGCGCTTCTTGGTGCCCATCTACCGCCAACATGTGTGCGCCATATCTAAGATACAGCGCACCATGGTTCGGGTAGGGGGCAATAGTGTCAACATGTTTGATGCTATTTATGTACTGGTCAGGGTTAGCGCCAAAAGTTTGGCGTTAACCCTGAACAGTACATAGGGGCGCATTATAAATAATGGTGTGCTCCCTTTAATGCCTGCTCTGAGCAGGCGTTAAAAGTGCTGAAAGAAATGATGCAAATAAATCTCTTAGATTCCCCCTTACGGGGGAATGCCCACTTTGCATACATTATGCCTGGCGCAGGCATAATGTAGCACAAAGGGTTACAAAATTGTAAATCTGGCGCGGGGAAAAGGCTAAGTTAGAATAAAAAATTACGCTAAGGTGGCGCTAAAGTGGCGCTAGGCCCTCTTAAATCAGGGCCTTAGTTTTATCTGAGCCTTCACCACCCCTCACCTCGGGAGACAATGGCACCTAATGGCACAGGGTGCTCATTTAACATGTCAGGTCAGAAAAGAGTACTAACTACCAATTATGCTCATAAAGCACCAAAAAAGGTGCTATCTCCTAATTCAAATATGCAATAAGAACAGTATTGGAGTTCAAAAGCAGCTTTCCTGAATTGACAGTTCAATCTAAAGGGAGGGACAGTGATAAGTCATTTATTGGCTGACTGACCAGAAATGCAAATACTGATACTGAACAGCATAGGAATAGAAGGCTGATGAATGAGAAAAAATGTACCTTCTTTAAACAAAATTGGAAGAAACTGAATGATGATGTTGGATCTGATGATATTCACTGTTTTTTTGGTCTTGGTTTTTTGGTGAATCAGAGTTTTAACTCTAACTCCACCTCTCTGGAGTATTCGCTACCATATGCTTCATGCATTGTTTATCTTTTGTCTTTATATAAACAAGCCAATGGTACAGATTGTGATGGGGTTTCTCTTCATGATTATGTGATAGGTGATGAAGTCTTAGACTTAAAGGAGCAAGACTCAATTCTGGAGGTTATTTTATGAGGTTCACACGCTGTGGTCATGACAATGTGCCAGCAGTAATCTTCGGAAAGTACTCCACTGTTATAGGGTTCCTACGAATTAAGTAGGACTGTGCATCATGTCAACATAAACATCAGGACATAGGGACTCTACCAACAGGAAATGTTGACACAATTCCTAGCTAGCTCACAGTGCCCCATCTGAACCCCTGAACTTACCAAGGTACCAGAGCGTATCTGCAACCTCATACATAACTACTCTGATCCCCAAGGAAATCGTGGAAACAGATCTACCCTTTTGTTGTTACCATGCATGACAAAAGTAAACACATAAGAAAGATACAAAGTAGCTTTTCAAACATTTATTGAACCAATCATATTCAAGACATATTAAAGAATGAGCTGTGAATATTAGGCAACATTATGTGAATGATGGAAGACATTAACATATCAACCATGATAATGTCACAGCATTGATATAATCCTAGCCAATCCTACCTACACTATTGAGAGCATAGTGGCAGTACCCTCTGTCAGATTCATTAGGGTGGCCTAACCCCTGTATATCTGTACCGGAAAGCCTGGGTGCCAGTCTGGTGTAGTGCAGTCTATCGTCCCTTGCAGGATGGAGGTCAGAGTCAGCAGGGCTACATCTTGGTCACAGTGCACTGCATTCCAGGATAATTCCAGCAGAAGTGCTCCTCTGTTGAATATAGCACAGAGTCAGATTTTATAATGAATGCACTGTTCATTGCACTGTGACAGAGGAGTAGAGCTGATGCAATGATATATGTCCACAATTACAGAACTGTCTCCAACGGACAATCATGATACAAGGCCAATGCATTCTGTGTGCCTAGCCTTCGACGGAGTGTACAAACTACATGACAGCAGCACTTACAAGGAAAAGGCTGCATGTCCAATATATTTTCAGTACATTATCACATGAGTGTAAAACCATGTAAAAAGTCACTATCTGAACAAGAAGGCAAACTAAAATGTGCAATCTAAAATAGAGGCTTTACACGGGCCCTGTCATGCTTCACCACACTCCCCTTGGCTGTGGGAGATTTATCTCAAGCTAAAATAAAAGCATAAAATCTAGCTGAAAATATGAGAATTAAAATAGTACATATGTAAAATTTATATGCACTTTAATAAAAAAAAATGCAGATGAAAGCTATATTAAAACATGGCAATTAAAAAAGCCAATAAAACTAATAAAAACGAACTGCTTAAAAACAAGGGGCCGAATCAAAATCTAGAAGACTCCTGAAATGTTTCCATGTCTAGAGTCAGTGGGGTCCAGGAAGGAACCTGCATCCACAGACGGCATACCCACTGAGGCCTGAGAAGCAAGTTACAATTAACAAACATAGTCAAATCCAGCCAATTCAGCAGATGCTGAAGGCATGACAGCCGGTGGTGTAACTGCAACTTTAGAACCAGATCCCAGGAATCCAGGAGCCGAAGCATCCATATTAACCGGAAGAAACAGTTCACAGTAAACATCCAGCATCAATGGCAGCCTCTTAGGATAGCACTGAAGGTGGGTCCTCAATGGATGCTCATGCAGATCCATATTCATAGATTGAACCAATTCCATAGCCAGACACAAGTCGAATGCACACTCAAAAGGGCACAAGAGACAACAGAACACAGGATGTACACATTGTAACCATACAGGTCTAAAATACAAAGACCAGTTCATGTTCAGTGTCTGGAGCAGTGGCACTCCGAAGTACTGTATCATGTGTTCATGACACAGCAGGATGCGTGACAGATTCATTACCATTTGGCCTCGAGGTGGAACATCCATTTCGGCCCAACAAAAATATAACTAAAATAGAAATGACTAGGAATAACACAACCGGTATACCTCCAAAAACCCTGGAAGCCGAAGAATGCAGAAAGGATGGTATCACTCTGAATATAACCAGAAACATGCTCACAGAGCCAGACCCATTCGCTTTACAAAAGTGTACCACTCCTACGGTATTTGAAGCATTAAATATTCAGTGAACAAGTTAACCAAAATGTTGAAGCAAGCTTGTGTACAGTAGCGATTGAGCTTCCGATGAAGACCTTGCAACTTGAAGATCAAAAGTTTCTCGAGCAGATGTTAAAGCAACGTCCTTCTGCAACAATAAGGCTTTCAGTCCGCTCAGCTTACCAAATTTAACAATCTAAATAAGGATGGAAGGCCACATGGCAATTTCCCTAACCATGTGTGTGGGTAGAAATAACATGGTATTACAGCAGGCCTGGAGACTGTCACCACAAATGGGACATTTGTTTTCATGCCACAACAACCTCGGTCATTAGGGACCAAATAGCTCCTATTCAAGAGCAATCAGAACACTGGCCAAATCAAGGAGACTGGTACACCTTTCAGATAACACAACAAATTGGCCTTGGATGCATTGCATGTGCCATGCACTGTCAACTCTATACAAAGCAATGAATGGCCGAAGGAAGTTTCACATTTGTTTCCATTAAGGAAGACTTCAGTTTCCTCACTCACATATCTGTATTCGAAAGGTAAAACCCAGTACTTGTGAACAAAACTCTCCCCCATAGCTTCATATGTGCCTCTTTGAAAACATTTCAGACAAGATGTAAACTGAAATGTAGAGACTGATAACAATATAAAGCAATGGATCAACCACACAGCAAGTAGTGTTTCAGCTACCGAAATGGAATTTTTTTCTAAAAGCTCATGGTTCAACATTGTATAGTTGCATCTTTTGTTCACCATCAGTCTCGATATGCGTGTTAAATTAGATGGCAAAAACAACCCTGTTGTATTCAATTATTTCCATGGTGCATGGCTTGATTTTAAAACCTGCATTGTCTAACTCAATTGCATAATCGATCTCAACTGACTTTGCCAATGCTGTGAGAGAGACATGGCATTATGTATGAAATCAATTGCATATGATACAAAATTATTCAAACAATAAATTTAAGTCAACAATGTGGTCATGAAATTACCCACAACAGCCAATGCTTTTTTCAAATTGTCCCTGTCAATTTGTCTTAATCCTTCAGCACCATCTTGCAGAGAAATTATCCAAGTTTCATTGTAAATAGTGTATAGGAAGTGTTTTAGACATGGTGATCTAGGACCTAACAAGAAATCTTGTAAGTCCATGTCATCAGAGAGGAGAGATAGATGTTCCTTAACTGCAGCTAACATGGAATATTGTAAACATTCCTGGCACAACGTCCATACGGTATAGGTGGTAACCACTCCTGAATGTTGTGACTGCAAGTACGAAGGGTTCTGGTCTGCTAGCTTCAAAACCCATGGAGGAGTTTTCAAAATGCGTGTGACAACTACTAGTGTCAACCGGCCACACTAACCACCCGTCTCGACTTGAAATTGAAGAACTAAATAAACCATTCCGAATCATATTGTTTAGCTGTTCTTCTTTAGTGTTTGCAATATATTGCCAATTATTAAAACATGCAAGTTGTTTGTTGCACTGTTTTGTTTAGAAAAATCATTTGTCTAGGATTGAGAAGGACTCTAAACAAAGCATCAATGCCCTGGACTTGCCAATGGCGTGCTCTTCAAATTGATTTCAAATCAATATTTTCTTTCCAGTACTCATAACCCTGTAGTGTCATCTGAGAAATAAATGAGTCTGAATATATCAGTTTAGTTTGGGTCAGCATATTTTTCTTTGCTGATGAAGGGTTAAGCTTATAATAATAAGAACTTGGGTCGAAGGAATTGTGTCCAGAAAAATATGCACCATTTTCAAATATGTTTTTAAACTACACATTGGTGGTGTCAGGCAATATTCCCATTGTATGTAATTGAAAACTGCATACTGAGAACTAGCTCTGTGTAAGTAATGATGAGCATAGTGATGATAGCAAAACATATCACCATAATTAGCAGAATTCATATACAAATCTTCAGTTTCAAATGCAGTGTAACTTTCCAAATCAGAAATCCAAATCCAAATCAGAAAGCATGGTTCTTGAGTTGGGAAGGGGTGCCAGAGAGCCCACGGTAAGATGGCTACTGTAGTGCAGCTCTGCCGTTCGGAATCAATAACCCGTCAAGTATCCTGCCACTCTCATGTACATTTTACATATTAACATAGCAGAGATGTAGGGGAGGCTGCTGGCAAGCTGCAAACCTGCAACAACAGAATTTAGCACCAACCCCGGCAGTGAAGCCAGACATGCAGATTGGGCCTGTGAGCCGGGTGATGGATGCAAGAAACCCTGCGCCGCCCTGCATAGAAGTGGAGAGTCACTGTAACAGCAAACAAGACGGTAGCCCGGGCACTCCTGAGATTAACGATTCCCCAAACAGTGAGTAATATTACTGAGCAAGATTGTGTGGCGATATCTGATGTGCCAACGGAAGTGTGCCTGGGCACGGACAAGGCTCGCGAACCAAGCAATTTAAAGCGTTGTCAGCTGGCTACCACAGGCTGTGGGGTGCACAAGCAACTGCTGGAAGACTAAGTTATCCTGTACTTATAGTATGCTTTGACACAGAGAGTCATTGATGTCGGGCGAGAGAGCTGGCCAGTTTCAGACAAGAGCAGGCATTGTGCCTGGGAGCCGAGGACACCCATGAGGCTGGGTAATCGAAGGCGGTGGCTGTAAACCAGAAGTGGATGGCGAAGCCAACAGGGATGTGGCTGAGGTCAGGCAGCCCATGGTGTGAGTGCCAAAGCTGTAAAGGGGTGCAAATTGGGTCGGCTACCCGACATAGAAGGAAATAACCATGCAATACCAGTGTCAACTTTCGCAATGCTCCTTGGATGGCTGAATGTGAGAGAGAGAGCCCAGTCAGACATTGCTGTAACTAGGGTCTGCATTGGTGTTCTGGAAAAAGGCTAGACACGTTGGCCTCTGATGGTGGAATCAATCTGAACAGGAAACTTTGCTCTGCAGTGATACCCCTGGTGGGTTGAGATTCGGGACATTGCCGGTTGACAATAAGTTGATTGATAATAAGCTCCATACAGGATGTTTTTGATAGACTAGAGTTGCATAGAGGGCTGAGAACCACCCTGAGATAATACCCACACCAGTGGGGATGGCTGTGCTGCTACAGAACCACATTGTAATGCATCCACAGACTTGAACAAACCGAGCATACTGTAACATAAAGCCCCATCACACGAAGTCCTGCACTTGGTTGCCTATACGGGACTGATAGTGCCCGTAATATAATCAATATGGGGAAAGTTGATAAAACTCAATCACGCCTCAATTTTGAAGTTAGGCGTGCAGCTAGTGCAAACCATGGGTCTCAGCCAGATCCGGAACTAGACACAGAGACATAGGCAGCAACCACTCTGGAAACTTCTCTGTTGGCCATGCAACAAAGTCTCAAATCGATCGATGGGAAAATAGACTCCTTGAGCATACCCATTGAGCACAGGGCAGCAAAAATTGACAAACAAGCATCATGTATCACAGGTGCGGAATAGGGAATATCTAATTCTGAAGATGACCTGCAATCCATGCAAACAAACTGCCTCAATATGGAGAAAGACCAAGTGGTGATTCAAGCAAAAAATGAAGATCTTGAAGCCCGATCTTGCCACAATAATCTGCACATCATCGGGGTTCCAGGGTCGACCAACACAGGGAAAATAGAGACGAATGTGGAGCAGAGGCTCACGTCATTGTTTGGCTCTGACAATCTGTCATCTCTGTTGGTTATCGAGAAGGCCCACAGATCCCTGGCACCTAGACTGCCACCTGGAGCCCAACTGTTTCTTATTATTGCACAACTGCTCAACTATAGTGATGGGACATGGTGCTATGGCTTGCATGAGAATTGATAGACTTAAACTACCAGGGGAACTTGATTTATTTCTACCCAGATTTTACAGCGACAGTACAAGCAGCATGTAAAGAATATCTACCAATTGAAATGCAACTATACAAAGCAGACATTCAGTATGCAGTGTTGTACCCTGCAAACCTTTGAGGTGAACATGGAGTAAAACAGAAAATCTTTACAACACCAAAGGCAGTTAAAGAATTTTTGAAATCCCTCACAACTCAGAAAATAAATCAGCACATGAGAGACAGCAATGTGGAAGAATTGCAGTGCAGCGCTAGTCCTCTGCGGCACCAAAACGAATATGAACACTAAGCTGATGCTAACTTCCAGATGCTGTGGTTGGCTCACACTCTCTATAGCAGGCCCAACAGTCAGTAGGAAGTCCCCCCCAAAGACAGTTGGAACAATGGACATCCCGGCCACCTCCACTTTGAGGGAGGGGCACTGGGAACCTGGCAGCCCCCATGAGGGAGCATCCCAATGCTTTTGATAAGTATATTGTTTTTGTTTGTGTTGTACTTTAAGGATGCAACATGTAATTTGATGTTCTTTGGTAAAGAGTCTGTCTTTAGCAATCTAGGACTGCTGAAGTGGGTGGGTTGTGTGTTAGAGAATATCTAATGCTGAAGATGACCTGCAATCCATGCAAACAAACTGCCTCAATATGGAGAAAGACGTAGTGGTGATTCAAGCAAAAAATGAAGATCTTGAAGCCCGATCTCGCCACAATAATCTGCACATCATCGGGGTTCCACGGTCAACCAACACAGGGAAAATAGAGACGTATGTGGAGCAGAGGCTCACGTCACTGTTTGGCTCTGACAATCTGTCATCTCTGTTGGTTATCGAGAGGGCCCACAGGTCCCTGGCACCTAGACTGCCACCTGGAGCCCCACTGTTTCTTATTATTGCACAACTGCTCAACTATAGTGATGGGACATGGTGCTATGGCTTGCATGAGAATTGAGAGACTTAAACTACCAGGGGAACTTGATTTATTTCTACCCAGATTTTACAGCGACAGTACAAGCAGCATGTAAAGAATATCTACCAATTAAAATGCAACTATACAAAGCAGACATTCAGTATGCAGTGTTGTACCCTGCAAACCTTTGAGGTGAACATGGAGGAAAACAGAAAATCTTTACAACACCCAAGGCAGCTAAAGAATTTTTGAAATCCCTCACAACTCAGAAAAGAAATCAGCACATGAGAGACAGCAATGTGGAAGAATTGCAGTGCAGCGCTAGTCCTCTTCGGCACCAAAAAGAATATGAACACTAAGCTGATGCTAACTTCCAGATGCTATGGTTGGCTCACACTCTCTATAGCAGGCCCAACTGTCAGTAGGAAGTCCCCCCCCAAAGACAGTTGGAACAATGGACATCCCGGCCACCTCCACTTTGAGGGAGGGGCACTGGGAACCTGGCAGCCCCCATGAGGGAGCATCCCAATGCTTTTGATAAGTATATGGTTTTTGTTTGTGTTGTAGTTTAAGGATGCAACATGTAATTTGATGTTCTTTGGTAAAGAGTCTGTCTTTAGCAATCTAGGACTGCTGAAGTAGGTGGGTTGTGTGTTTTATTTTCAAGTCACCACCGTCATATGGCTTACTACACAACTGATTGTGTAATATTCCCATTATCTATATGGACACATGATATGTCATTACTTGCTTGTTACTACTAGCTCAATGTCTAAGCACGACGAACAAGTAACATTGTTGACATGGAATGTGACAGAGCTCAACAACCCCAAAAAAATACCTGAATGGTCTGTGCCTACCTAGATAGACACAGGGTGCTAATTGGCTTTTTACAAGAGACCCATTTGACACACAGCACTGAACAGGCCTTTGGAAATGGGGAGTTCAGTTTACATAGACCCATGGTGTGGTGGTGGGCAAGGATGATTGGCCATTGCACAGGGGTATATATGGAACATACCAGTAACACTGGTAACTACCTATGGCTCAAGTGAGGAAGATGTGGGATTTTATGTGACAGTCTGACGTCGTGTCCACATTTTGAAGCCACAAAATATATTATGGCCACACAGACCGGCATGGAAAACAGGCCACAGGGGTCAGAAGGGAGGGGCTGGAGGAATAGGGCCTAATAGATATATGGAGGCTACACCACCCAAGCCTGTGGGAGGGTGCCCTCACATCAACAGTGCATTGGTCCTGGTCCAGGCTGCATCATTGGTTGTTTACCTGGGATCTGAGCACATGGGTGGATGAGATTTCACATTTGCCCAAAACACAATCAGACCACGCCCCGGTGAAGTTGAAACTGCGCCTACCCTCCATACTCCCCACCCCATATACATGGAGATTTCAGTTCACATCTGTTTTTTAGAAACCACCTTTCGGGGGATAGGGTAAGAGCAGCTATTATAGAATACTTTCCAACTAATGTGGGCACAGTGGAAGGCAAGGGGATCCTTAAGGAGGCCTTCAAGGTCATGATCAAGGGCATGTGTATTAGCACGCAAGCTGGTGTTCTGTAATCCATAATTAATCAATTAATCAATTAGTCCAAACTGAAGATATATTGCATACACTTGAGAGAGATTATACCGATGACCCGAAACCAGTCACTCTGGCAGTGATTAGAGAACATCTCACTACCTATGTTTTGGCCATTCAAGAAATACAATTCTTATCACAACTTCATATAGCACAAACATATGGTGAGGGAGGTCACCCTGGTCGGAGTCTGGTAGAAATGCTGAGAATGCCGAAGGGCCAAGATCATATAGTGAAGATAGTCAATCCCAATTCTACAGAACATTATGACACACCTTCCATTCTCCAGGCCTTCACACAATAGTAACAGGGACTATGTATGCCACAGTGACCAGGATTAATGCTTATTTGGATGATTTAGCATTGGTATAGTTGTCCACCGGGGGAATACCTGTGGCAGCCCATAACAACAGAGGAGATCAAAGACACAATTCATGAACTTACAAATGGTAAGACCCCGGGCTCAGATGGGCTCACTGGGAAATTCTATAAGGAATTTGCAGACCTGGTAGCCCTCCACACACATGCCATGTATGAAGAAGCATACATTAATCAATAGCTGTCACCAACTCTATGAGAGGCCCTAATTGTGACCCTGTTAAAGCCAGATAAAAGAGATGAAAATTGTGAGTCATATAGACTGCTCTCTCATCAATATAGACACCAAAATTCTACCCAAAATCATAGCAACCAGGCTTCAGCCACTAATGCACAAAGCTGGTCCTACCAGATCAATCGGGGTTCATACCATCTAAATTGACTGCACATAACCTGCTCACTCTCTTTGCATTACTTCATTCTTTAGACCCCTCCCTGCAGACAGCTGCAGTTTTCCTAGATGCCGCCAAGGCTTTCAACTCCATTGAATGGAGATACATGCTGGCAGTGCTTGAGAGAATGGGAATGCCAAATGCATTCTTACGCCGGATATGACTGCTGTACACAAATCCGGTGGCTAGTATACGTGTAAATGGGCATACTTTAGACCACTTCCCCATTGGCAGACGTACACGACAAGGGTGTCCTCTGTCACCTTTGCTTTTTGCATTGGTGTTTGAACCGCTGACCTGTACTGTATGGCAGAAATATGCCACATCTGCACTGTGATTTTGTTTGCGTCCACTTAGCATATCACTATATGTAGACGATATGGTATTGTATACTAGGGATCTACAGATTTATATGGCACTGGCCATCAGAGAGTCTGTCAGATTCAAAAGCTTATCAGGATTAAGTAAAAATTGGTCAACATCATTCATATTTTCATTCAATGCCAACCACGTAGGAGTGCTAAATTGAGTTTCTACTGAGGTGGAACACAGATCCAGGTAAATACTTGGGGATATGGATACATCGAGAACTTGAGCTGGTAACTGGAACTAACTATGGAAGGGTGATCACAACATTAAAGGACCCTGGTGAACAGAATAGCAATCGTAAAAATTGTGATTTTATATATTGTTTTGTCAATATACCAATTTTATTGCCACAATATTTCATTAAGAAGCTCCAGACACATCTGTTGACATTGGTATGAGCAGGGAAAAAACCTCGAATTAGCTGGGACACTTTAACACTACCGTATGCATGTGGAGGATTCGATGTCCCCAATTTTCACTTCCATTATTTATTGGGTCAGGCGCATTTTGCCCACTACTGGTATGCACTGCAGTATTACACCCCATATGTGGCAGTAGAGCATGATGACGCTCATCCTATTCCACTCAAAGCATTACTATGACACCAGAGAGAGGGACTGGTGTGTACAGAGTTTAATACAGTACATGCCACAACAACAGATTCGCAAGCACAAGGGGACAGACCGGGGAAGAACCCTCTTTATGCATTGGCACTGCTGCTGTACCATTACCTGGCAATCTCGTGACTAGGGAAGACACAGCGCTGTGGATACTCATGAGTGTGAGCATAGCGACACTGGGGGATGCATTCAGGAATGGCACATTTGTGGCCCTGGAGGAATTCGCATTTACACAGCAACATGCCCCACTATTAACGTGTATGTATTATCAACTCAGAGTAGCCCTGCAAGCATATTACCCGCAATTTCCCAATGAACCACCGACCTTAGATGCATTGCAGGTTCTACTCACAAATGACACACACAGACACTTGATAATGAAACTGTACAATGCAGCGCTAAAGGACAGGTCGCAAACCACTAAGAGGGGTATGGAGAGCTGGAATGCTCTCCTTGATGCACCACTGGAGCCCACAGATTGGAAGTTTTGTTCATACGCAGATGCACACCCTCACATCAAATAGCAATTTGCATATTATACATTTCAAATACCTACATCAAGTGTATTATTCACTGATTAAGCTTCATAAATTTGGGGTACAGGTAGATAATTGTATTCACTATGTGATGGTAGAGGCTGACTTCTTGCACTTAGCATGGCTATATGTACTGGTTCCAATACCAAAGCCTTAGAGGCCCAAAGACTTTTGGGGACCCTTACAAGCATACCTGCTGCCCACTCAGGATGAGACGTAAGTTAAAGATGATGGCTCTAATGTACATGTCATGTTTTCTACTGTTGCAATGCATATGGCAATACGAATGTGGATGTAGTTACGATTTGCGGCTGGATGTTGGAGTATGTACTGATGGTGACTTTGTTACTGATGTTGTTCACTTTGTATCCGTAACCCTGATAATTATTACAAATTTTTTAAAAAGAAAGCATGCTTCTATCAGTCTCCACGTCTCATTCATCAGAAGCAGCACTAGGAGTAAATATGTAATCTATAGTATATTTAAACACATAAAGAATTTGTAGTGTTTCTGTAGGACCAATAATATCAACTGGGACCTTATCCCAAACAGTTTCATCAGAGACAGGAAATGCAGAATTGTTCATGGGAGAAGAGTCTCTTTGCCCCATGTGAAGAAGACTGAGACTTCAATACCTCAGCTACCAAATCAGGAGCAGTGCATTCTGGAAATCAAATCAAATCAAATCAAATCATTAGCATTTATAAAGCGCGCTACTCACCCGTGCGGGTCTCAAGGCGCTAGGGACAAAGGGGGTGGTTATCGCTGCTCGAACAGCCAGGTCTTTAGGAGTCTCCGGAAAGCGGAGTGGTCCTGGGTGGTCCTGAGGCTGGTGGGGAGGGAGTTCCAGGTCTTGGCCGCCAGGAAGGAGAAAGATCTCCCACCCGCCGTAGAGCGTCGGATGCGAGGGACGGCGGCGAGTGCGAGGCCAGAGGAGCGGAGGGGGCGGGTGGGGACGTAGAAGTTGAGCCGTCTGTTGAGGTATTCCGGTCCCTTGTCGTGGAGGGCTTTGTGTGCGTGGGTGAGAAGTCGGAAGGTGATCCTTTTGCTGACTGGGAGCCAATGCAGGTGTCTCAGGTGTGCGGAGATGTGGCTGTTGCGGGGTACGTCGAGGATGAGGCGGGCTGAGGCGTTTTGAATGCGTTGCAGGCGATTTTGGAGTTTGGCGGTGGTCCCAGCGTAGAGGGTGTTGCCGTAGTCCAGGCGGCTCGTGACGAGGGCGTGGGTCACGGAAGATAATGTCCATTCAAAATCAAGAAGGAAACTGTAACAAATGCAATCTAAATGACGAGGAAAAACAATGAAATGGCAATCCAAATATAGGACCATGGAGGAATCAGGTAAGTCTGTTTCAGCCAAATAATAAATGCACATACTTAACATAGCGAAGTGTGTAAAGAATATGAAGAAAAATCATCAAAGTAACTGGGGGCAGTCTGTGCGAAAACAAGGACTGTTCTGGTGCATTTTCCATTTGATCAAAAAATGTATATATAGATTTGATATCGATTCTATTAGACATATACTGTTATTTGTTAGAGCGAGTGCCTCTGATGCTACTGTTTTGTGTTAGGGACGCTGGCCTTGGTGACAGCCTCTAAGGCTGGAATGGGGGTTACCACAATAAAGAGTTTCCCCTGAGTCAATGGTCTTCCCTTTATGGCAGTTGTCTGAACTGCAGTCATTCTCTTTTCAGTGGATGCAAAACACATTTCAGCATTGCAATATAAATGTGATTTATAAGCAATTAGCACTGTATCACCCTCATTGAAGGTGACATATGTGTAGCCAGTGGACCCCGCAACTATGCAGATCACTAAATTAGTTGTGTTGACACAAGTATGTAAGTGTCTGGATGGAAGCATGTCAATTTGCAGGGTTCTGAGTAGTTCAGCAAGCCTGAAGCTGATTGTAGATTTTTTATGATATTAGGTGATTGTAAAAGAGCACATTTTTCCAGGAAATGTGGCAAAAGGCTCTTGTCTTCATTAGACAGTTCATATCTCAAAAATAGGACACTGAGAAAGGCAATCTTTAATTTTTGAAAATTGAATATGTAGCCCTATTCAGAAAATCCCAACACTATGCAATCTACTCTGGCTAAATTTGTTCAAGTCATTGTCTGATATGTCATCAATGTTGGACAATGCTTCTGAGTCAATTTCTTGTAAAATTGATGTTATTCGGGCAATGAACAATTAAGGACTGCTTTTATACCCCTGTAGGTGTTAGAAAGTTTTTCTTTGACATCCCAGGGCGTTGAATGTGGTTAGATCTCTGCTTTTAGGCACTATATTTTGGCAGAAAAAAACATTGGAAATGTCCAATGGTTTTCGTATTTTTCCTGATTATATTGTTCATTAAAGCAGCATGGTGGGAATTTTGAATTGCCAAAAAGTTGTGTGTGGCTGTTTAAATGTATATTGTCTAAGATATTGCGATAGGAATGGTCCAGTTTAGCTACTGGAAATAAGGTATTTTTCATGGGAGATACACAGGGTTCAAGTATACCCTGGTATTCTATTTATGAGAGAGTTTCTCTCACGGGAGCTTTTGCTTCATATTTAATTTGCTATTTTGGTTGCACTTGTGGGCATGAGTGTATAGGTACTATATGGTAAGGAAAACTCTTATCCCAACCTACATGACTGCAGTATAATGGTGGGAGCCCAGTCTTCAGCATACACCTGTTTAACTGCTTCAGGGACAAGAAAAGCAAAACAGAAAAAGGAAGGTAAAATTACATCTTCTCCTTGTAGAACCTTTGCAACAAGGCTGCTAGTCTACCTCAGCCAAGAGAATACCATAGTTAGATATCTAAATTTTTCTCATAAAATTACTTAGGGCCTGATTACAACTTTGGAGGACGGTGTTAAACCGTCCCAAAAGTGACGGATATACCACCTACCGTATTACGAGTTCCATAGGAAATAATGGACTCGTAATACGGTAGGTGGTATATCCGCCACTTTTGGGACGGTTTAACACCGTCCTCCAAAGTTGTAATCAGGCCCTTAGTATATAATATGTGGTATGTTGCTCTCAATTTCGATGTCCAAATCATAAAGTCTATTGGGAGGGCTCACATGCTAATCTGGTGTTTCAACTTGAGCAAATTCACTAGTTGCTCTCAAAACCAGAAACTCTTGAAGACTCTAGTGAACTATTGTGACCTATGCTGTGCTGCCTAGCAGTATCAATATCCACCTCTTGTTCTTAAGGAGCGTTTTCAGTTTGTGTAGCATAATTAGCTGAAATACCTGAGACCTTCTTCTTTTTAACACAAGGAGAGAGGGAGCACACTGCCTCTCATCGCAGCACAGTTCATCCCCATTGCTTTCTGGTAGTTCCAGTACACTTACTTCAAATTTGCTGTAGTTTTTCACCAAAGTTGGTGCAGGTAGTGCTGTTATGTCTAGACACATGTTTCTGGGTTTAGCCCTTCATCAGTAGTGAGCAGAAGTAGTAGAGAGCATAGAAAAGTCATCTGGGGTTGCTGAAATGCTGCCCAAGTCCTCACAGGTCACAGTACTACTCCACAGGCACATAGGTGCATCCCAGGTGAGCTTGTCAGCTCGTTGGCTCAAGGGAGCCCTTTAAACACAAGGGGGAGGGAGCACACTCCCTCTCATCCCAGCACAGTTCACCCCATTTCATTCTGGTGAATGCAGTACGGTTACTTTAAAGTTGCTATAGTTTATAGACATGTGTTTCTTATTTTAGGCCTTCATCAGTACAGAGCAGAAGTAGTAGAGAGCAGAGAAAAGTAATCTTTTTAAAGTGGGATTTTGCTATGTAAGTTTCTCTTCCTTTTTATGATGTCAGATGAGCGTTGTGAGTCCATTTTTCATTTCACATACTCTTCATGCCTGCATTCTGTTTGTCCTCTCTCAGAGCATTATCATTGCTCGATTATTATTGATTAATCTCCATGGTAGACATTATTTTCAATCTTTTTTTTTTTTAAGTTTATTCGCACGGGTTGCTGATAATGAGATTGTTCCATCTGAACAGGTGGGGTTTCACTCATAGCCATCTAACCCTAGACCACTCTTCACCTTTTGGCCAATTGCCCGCAGATTGATCAGGTCTGCCGGATAGCTTTGTGGCTGACTTTAGTTCTGCTTTTGACCCAGTCGACTAGTCTCCTCTGTGGGAGAGATTAAGGTCATGAATAATCTAATGGTGCTGCTTTGCTTGTTAAATGATTACATCATTATAACCGGGCTTAGGTAGAAATTGAATTCAATAGGCAATTGTCTTAATGGATCCCTTTATGTGATGGTTCTAAACAGGGTTATAACTACTCCTCAAAATCTTGGACCTTGACTTGAAGCACAAATTCTATCTCTGGAGGAAACGCTGTGGCAATTTGTTCGCCCACCCCTTCAGGGCTAAAATTCACTCGGGCTCGATCTGGGTGATCCGTGATACCCCGTCAACTGAAATGCGCACTAAAACACATATGGCATCCATATTTTAATGGCTTTATAGTGCACTCTATAAGGCTTCCGATACTCCCGAAGGGAACTCCTCATATTATCTTGACTCAGCACACTCACCTCCCTTTCGATCAGTAACTCTTCATAACTAGAGAAACCCATCCAGATTGACAAGGTAATTTCAGCCATTTTCTGCTTAAAACTAATGAAATCCTCCGGGCCTGATGGCTTTTCCCCACAATTTTACAAAATCATCTGTCAGGACCTCGCCCTACTACTCACACGCCTGTTCAATTCCTTCGCAGGCACAGGCTCTCTTACTGACTCCATGCTCAAAGCCTCGATCTCCGTCATACCGAAACCTGCAAAGGATCGTACTGTCTATGGGTCTTATCGACCCATCTCTCTCCTCAATATTGATGGGAACATTTTTACTAGCCTTTTAGCACATCGCCTCAATCCCTTGATGCCTTGTCTCATTGACCTGGACAAAGCAGGTTTGTTCCCACCTGTCAATGCGGAGACAACACAAAGCGCCTCCTACACCTTATTGACAACAGTCATAGATCTCAGAAAGAGGCACTCCTTCTCTCTATCAACACATAAAAAGTGTTTGACAGAGTTCACTGGCCCTACCTATTTGAGATCTTCAAACGATTTGGCCTTGGGGAAAAGTTCTACAAGTGGGTCCATTACATATGTAGTGCCCCCAAAGCCTTTCTACTAGTCAACTGAGTAATGTCTCAGCCCTTTACTATCCAGTGGGGGATCCAACAAGGGTGTCCCCTCTCTCTCCTTCTTTTAGCTTTGTACTTGGAGGCCCTAACCCAAAGAATAGGGGCCATCCCTACCATCTCCAGGATCCATTTTGATAGCGATCACCACCTTATCAGCCTCTATGCTGACAATGTGATTCTAACCAATGCCAGTCCTGTGTCATCCCTCCCTGCCTTCATGGCTGAATTCCGAGCTTTTGGGGAAATCTCTGGTTTCAAATTTAACATACAAAAACATCTGGTCTTGAACCTGATAGTGAGCCCACTCATGAAGCCCATCTCCGCTCGCTCTTTCCTTTTAAATGGACTACCAATACCATACACTACCTGGGCTTTAAACTGTCCCAAAATACCCCCAAAACTATCACAGACAATTATGCACATACTTGCTAATCTTAATACTTGGCGCCATCTGGGCCTCCCATGGCTTGGTAGAATTGGTAGAGTGGGTGCGATTAAAATGACGACCCGGCTGCGCATCTTATACCTTTTTCAAGCCCTTCCACTAACCCCACCTCAACATACTCTGCGCTCCTTGCAACTAGAAATCAATAACTTCATGTGTGTGGGAAAATAAACCTCAACTTCAAAAACACCTACTAAACTGACCCACACAGGAGGGCAGCCTTGCAGTACCTATGCTTTTGAGCTATTTCCAGGCCACTCAGCTCTGCTTCCTAGTGGAGTAGAGTCATCTGCTCTCAAAAAAACATTGGTGCTTCATGGATCAGGCCGAAATGAACACAGACATGTTTGTGGACATCATTACAGACACATACACTCAAAAATAAGAAAGATTTTATCTCTTTTTAAACACAATTGGTGGTCCATTATGTGCTTGGACTGCTTGAGGATAGGTTAGGATTCGGAAGAGGATTTGAATGCGTCTCCTTTATTCACTGTTACTATTTGTGAGACAAAAGAGTCAATGCCTTTAGATGATAGCCTTGCACACATCATAACCTTTAGCACCCGAGCAGGTGTGCTCTACAGATGTTGCATACTACAGGAGACCAGTGCTTAATTTGAAAATAACAAGGTGCCGGTGCTCAAAGCTCTCCTCTTAAAAATGCGGCTGCTGCTGTTAAATGTGGGAACACGGAATATTGAGGCAGCGTAATCCTGAAGCCATCTCAGGCCACTTCAAACCATTTAAAGCGACTCCCTCCCCCTTCTTTTGCAGCTTTCTGCTTTCTCCCATTGTGTAACTTTTTCGTTTTTCTTTTCCTCCGTCTTTCCCACATGTGTCTTTTGCTCGCAGCAAATGCTTGGGGTGAAGAATAAGCGCCGGCCCTCAAAAATAAGTGCCGGTGCTCAGCACAGGAAACAACAAGCACAAATTAAGCACTGCAGGAGACATTAATATTATCTGCACACCTGTCTATTGACACCGAAGAATACTTCCCATATTTCTCCAGTACCTGTGCAATTGCATCAACTATTGACCACAATAAGGTATGTTTGGCCTAGAGCAACCTGAATACCCCCACAGTGATGGACATACCACCAGGCTCTGTGGATATGCTGATGCACACTGCGTGGCATGAAACATCAGTGATTTCATTGTGTGTGTCACAACATGATTGTAATGCCTAACTGGTATGTATACACATTACGGCACTTCATCACAACACCTAACATGTAGTTCAAGTTCCCTTTCTAAATTTGCAAAGGGTGTGAAATGCATATATGCCAAGTAATTCTAAGGGTCCGTTTTAAGTGACACTGGGGATGTAGGTTCCGCATCTCTGCGTCAACTACAGGAGCTTTGGTTCCATCTTCGTTGACATTCTGGTATTATCCATCTCCCGCAGACTCACCATTGTGCAAGGCACGCACAGATTCACTTACAATGCCCCCACAATGTCCACGAACATGCTTTATGAAATGACTAGCCAACAATGAAGTACAGAAGGAAAGTTCTGAAGCCTGACTTGCTTTACCGTCAAAATATGTAACACAAAAGGCCAAAGGTCTCTCTCTTAAAGTGACTAAACGTAGCACATAAAATCTATTTAAAATAACAACAGTATGCACTGTAATAAACGTTAACATGCTATGAAGCTAAACATCTATGCTATTGGTTTTAATTCATACATAACGTGTACAAAAATTCATTCAGGAAAATATGAGTCCTATTGTCTACTGAAAAAATCAGCAATTAAAGGGTTACAATCAGACTTTGTAAATGGAAATTGGCTTGTTATGGAAGAGTCTAATATCACCTATCACCATGCACACGATATTATTTTGTCAACAGGAGTCACTACCATGACAACAAGAGGCAGCAGGAAATAGGTTTCAGTTTCAGATTGAAAAGAAAAGTTTTGTTCTTGCATGCACGTTTTCTTCGACTTTGAAAGCTAAACAACTGTATTGAGTCACATTCGTCAGAGAATTGAGAAACTCCCTGTAACTTACATTTGAGCCTGACTTGCATCATTTCTAATACTTATAAAAGTGCACAAGACAGGGAACCAAAAGTTGAAAACATTTGAGTATTACCACCTTTGGTATATGATCCACAGAACATTGAAGAACCTACTGAAATACATGTGGCTCGTTAGCCTGGATCTCAAGATTCTCGGGTAATGGTGTGTTTTTTAACCATGAATAGTGTCCAGCAGAAGGGGTGATCTGCTGCAAATGAGTTAAAGTTCTCAAACGTTGGAAACCATGTCAGAGATACAATATTGATACTGTCACAATGATGGATTCCATACATTAATTCCACTATGACAGCATTCCGTATGAAATCCATTTACCTCTAAATTTATGTCAGACAAAAACTCAAACAAAGGACATTGCTACAGTTGAGTCACCTCAACCATAGAACAAGCTGCACAAGAAACAGAGCAGTGACCTCTTGGACTCTGGAATTTCTACTTCAGAAACACCATCAGTAGTGCAACCTTCACATGCAGGTGTTCCTCAGCCCATGCCAGTACCAAGGTTGCTCAAGAGTATTGTCATTCTTGTTCTTGTCGGTGTCATCATCGCTGTGGTAGACAAAGCAGTGAGGAATCGCATTTTGCCATTCGTGAACCTAGACCTGTTTGTTCCTAAAACCTAATATGGAAATAACATCTTCCATGTTTTCCTCTATGTTATATTGTTTATGGGTGTACTTTTTACTACCAAGCACACTTTCTTAGTTCACATGAAGGCCCACAAAAGGTTTAAAAGTACATATTAATGCAAAAATGTTTTATTTTATATCCAGGCTTTGCGAACAGTAGTTTAATCCCAGCAAATATTAAGAAAATATAACACCGTTTTTTATTTAAAATAATTTAAAAAATAACAGCTTTTTAAAGAGCCACTGGACTGCATTTTAAAGAAGTGGTAATAGAGGTGGTGCTGCAGAGACAGACACATTTTACTGCTGGTGTCTAAGCAGCATGCCTGACCTGAACATCTTTGGGGATTACACACAAAGGCAGCATTATCAATGTCAGTAAAATATATATATATATCTCATCAGAACAGACTTGGATTGTCAGATCTTACACTATGATAATAAATGCTGTCAAAAAGAATAATCTAAAAAATGTGCACCCATTGTATGTGTAGCATTTCAGTGGCAATGCTGAATCTTTAGGTTGTACATGACAGTGAAGAGACACTTCTTATATTTGAGTATTCGTGAGACATTAAAGTGAATATTGGGAGATATATAGTATGTGAAAAGCTGACATCTTCCTTCATTACAAAGCAAAGACGTGAGCTGGAATACATCCAAGATCATTATGTAAAATAATATTAGCATGGCCATAACTAGAAATATACTGGAAGGATGGAACCACCACTCTTAATCATATACCATAAAACCCTACCAATTTAGAACTCACTCCTGCACAGCCCAACTCTGTCTCCAAGTTGTGCTGTCATGAAAACTGCTCTAAAATAGATGACTATTTGAAAAGCGAACATCCACATTCATAAAAAAGCATTTAAAGGTGATTGGTGAAAGCATATGACTGCAAATTACAACATACCCATCTTGATTTGCAAGTATATGCTTCTCTAATGGATAATTTACATCATATGTTTGTGAATTTTTATTTTAAATAATAGAATATAACTTCAATGGACAGGCATCATACATAATTCTAACAATGTGTCATGTGTTTACAAAAAGTAACGTTGGCTAGCAAATTCTATGTCAGGACCGGAGGCTTCGGATTATGCTTTCTCTTCACTTTACTGACAAACACAGCAGCCAATGAAAGTATAAACAATTTAAACTACATTTCCCATGAGCCCCAGTCCACCAATCATGGCTCTACACTGTCCATAAATAGTCTGGAAGCTACAGTCCTTCCTCTTTCTTTGCGGCTCCAGCAGCCAGTTAAGTGATATGTCGCTTGCGCTAATATTTTGCTGTATTTAATGTTGAAATTGCTGTATTTATGTGAGCGCACGCATTGTATTACTCGACCGCACTTTACTCCAGAATTTTTGCCGGATTTTTGCGGTTTGTTCTAGGGAGTTCTTCCCTCCTTTTTACACCGGCGTGGAGCTGGGGCAAGCCGTCATACGAGTGGTCGCTCGTATTGAAGAGGACATAGTCCTCTTTCTCTGTCCTTGCTCGCGCACGCGCGTTGAGTTGCATCAGAGTTTTCCGATCAGCTTAAACGCGCGTGTACCGAGCCAGGGACAGATCACACATTACGGCTGCATTCCGCCCGACGGGGCTGTAATAATACGTTCAGGGCACTGCCCAGGGGCAAAAAATACATAAAATATATAAAATAAATTTATATAAGCAGGTGGCTCCCTCCACACTCGAATTTGCCCGGCATACCAGCTTTGAGCTGTAAATCTTACAAGCATTGCACCTGCTTCAGGGGTTCCCCCCCGCCAACTCCTCCAAATATATCAATCTTACTATGGCGTACTACGCCGATGAAGATGAACAGTTCCAAGAACTGCAGGAAATTCCTGTCGAACAACAAATGGAGGAACGTCTTGTGGAGGCACTGGGCTACCATGTGCAAGACTCCGTGAACTGGGCACTGATTCAAGCCTTGAAACCTTTTACAAAGCCCTTGACTAATTTCGGGCGTAGAGAATTTCTAGGCGAAAGCAGCCAACAGCCTCGGTCGCATTCTGGGGATCCTAGAGGGACTTCAGGTCTCTCTCTCCAGCGCGCTGGAGGTTCTTCATCCGCAGAAATACTGGCGCAAATGGCAGCCTCAGTGCTGCGTGATCACGAATATGGGGCTCCCTCACCCCAAGAGACATCTTTTCCATCGACCCAGGCAGGCTTCCATGAATCCTCTGCATCCAAATCAGAGTCTGAAGACTCGCAAGCAGATTCCCTTCCGCGTAAGAAACGGCGAAAAACACGACATTCCTCACCGGACGCAAATGTCCAGACTGGTAAAAATCTCTTGTTTTCCCCTGAAGATATTATACACCCACGTTCCACCGACTGGGTTCCATCAGAAGAGGTAGGCCTTTACGTGCAAGATAGGCTATGCAATAGTTTTGAAAAGGACCTGCGCAACACCCTCAGATCGGAATGCCCTCGGCCTTCCTTGTCGGGGAAAGTGGCCGAGACGCCCGAGCTGGACCCCAGCATGGCTACCTTTTTACGCAAATTCGCTAAAGACCCCAAAAAAGGTCTAGATCGCACCTGGCGAGGCTGCCAGGACAAATTATTGGACATCTCTGGCCCCTTAACTAAAATACTAGACCTGGCAGTAGAATCTAAGGAGACTAACACCCCTTTAGACCCGGAAATGGTGTTACAATGGACACAGAGAGCGATTTGTCTTTTAGGCAATGCAAACTGCGCCATATCTACCGAACGTATGCGATCCTTTCTCATTCGGCTGGATCTTAAACTTGCTGAACTGGCAACTAACGAAGCAGGACCTGCGGCCAATGGGTTACTTTTTGGTGACAAATTCATAAAAAATTTGGGCAAATACGTCGCTACCTTCACAGCTTTAGACAAAGCCCAATCCAGCATCAAAAAAGTTTTCAATTACGCTCTTTTTACACGGGCCGGGAGCTTCAGAGGCCGAGCTCCAGGCCGTGCTCACCAGGCTTCCAGATTCTCCTATCAGAAAAACAGAGGAGGTGCCTCAGATCACCAAAACTTCTATCCTGACCACTATAGAGGCCGGGGGCGCTCCTCCAGAGGCTATCGTGGAGGTGGTCCCAATCAAGAAACCTCCAACTCAGGGGAGGATTATTCCTTTATCAGAAGTGATCTTGGGGGGCAGACTGCAATTTTTTCTCCCAGCCTGGCAGAATATTACACAAGACCCTTGGGTCCTTCAAACAGCCCATGGTTACCGATTAGAATTCTACGCCCCTCCGAAACAGAGAACTCCTCCCTCTCCTCTCCTTTTTCCCCTAGCAGATCGCGAGTTCATAACAGAGGAAATCTCCTCTCTCATTCAGAAAGGAGCGGTGGTGAAATCCAAACCGCACCCCCAATGGTTCGTCAGCACGATTTTCCTAGTACAAAAGAAAGGTGGTGGCTCCAGGTTAGTATTAAACCTCGAATCCTTCAACTCTTGGATGGTTTATCGCCACTTCAAGATGGAAGGTATACATCTTCTCCGAGATCTGTTAAGAGACGGAGATTGGATGACACGTTTGGACCTCAAAGACGCCTACCTTTCGGTTCCAATTTTCGCACCACACAGACGTTTTCTACAATTCCAATGGGATTCCTAATGGTTCGAATTCAACATCCTCCCCTTCAGCCTGTCCTCAGCCCCTTGGTGTTTCACCAAGCTGCTGCGTCCAGTAGTCCAATTCTTAAGAGAACGGGGAGTAAGGATGATCATATATTTGGACGACATCCTTATTATGGCTCAAGACTAAGAGCTAGTACTCATTCACCTCAATTGGACGATCCAGCTACTTCAGGATCTTGGTTTTGTTATCAATTCCGAAAAGTCCAGTTTGACTCCGTCCCAAAACATCGAATTCTTAGATTTTCAAATAGACTCAACGAAAGCATTGCTACTCCTTCCGTTAAGCAAACGGATTTTAATCAAGAAAGAGTTGAAGAGAGCCCTTGCCGCTCCGAATATTTCCTTGAGGTCGCTGGCTCGCCTTGTCGGCCTATTAGCGGCCTCGATTCAAGCGATTTTTCCGGGCCCACTACATTACAGGGCCTTGCAGAGGTTGAAGATGCTTCACCTCCAAAAGGGTCTACAATAGTCAGAGATTATTCCCCTCTCAGAGGAAGCCAAGATGGAAATATCTTGGTGGCTCGCTCACATGGATGCCTGGAATGGCAGAGCGATTTTTTCTTCCAGTCCGGATATAGTGATAGAATCGGACGCCATCCGTTGGGGCTGGGGAGACCGTTGCGGCTCAGTGGAAACGGGGGGTCGTTGGTCCCCGGGAGAACTGAAATATCACATCAACTGTCTGGAACTCCTAGCAGGAGCCTTCGCAATCAAGTCCCTTTCCCCTCGCAGGGCTCATTGTTGCATCCTTCTACGGATGGACAATGTCTCGGCGGTCAGGTACATCAACCGACTGGGGGGACAAAATCTCGACTCCTAGCGGAGATTGCGAAGGAGTTTTGGCATTTTTGCCTCCAGCAGAAGATATCGGTGATAGCGGAGTACATTCCAGGTTGTATCAACACAACTGCGGACTGGAATTCCCGCTTCCTGAGGGATGGCAGCGACTGGAAACTCAATTCACAGATTTTTCAAACCCTTCAACTTCAGTGGGGGTATTGTCAATTAGATCTGTTTGCATCCCGATTGAATCATCAAGTTCCAAACTTTTTCAGTTGGAGACCAGATCCTCACGAGATGGGGACAGATGCCTTCCTGCACAAGTGGCCGGAGGAGCTTCTTTATGCGTTTCCCCCTTTCGCGATGATTCCACGAGTCCTGGCCCAAGTTCGGCGCCAATGCTCAGAAGTCATACTGATAACTCCTCTCTGGAGAGCCCAGCCTTGGTTCCCAGCTGCGATGCAAATGTCGTGCGACTTCCCAGTGATGCTTCCTGTGAGAGTAGATCTTCTCACAGATCCGTTGGGCAGTTTCCATCCTCTGCTCTTACAGGGACTTCTGTGTCTGATGGCCTGGCGTCTTTCAGGCGTCGATGGCATGTGCCTGGAGTTTCGGACTCGGCACTGTTTTTCCTATCCCAATCTTGGGCTCCCTCCACTCATAAAAGATATGAGCAAGCCTGGAGGAAGTGGTTACGTTGGTGCGATTCAAGGAGTCTGGATCCCATGGGGTCAGAAATTAATATAATAATAAATTTTTTATCCGACCTTGCTTTTCAGGGCTTGGCATATAGGACAATAAATAATTGTCGGTCCGCCCTTTCAGCCGGTCATCCTCACATTCAGAGTAAACCGGTTGGGGAACATCCCTTGATTTGCAAATTGCTTAGAGGTATTCAGATGGTAAAACCACCTAAACCAAAGTATTCATCCTTATGGGGCGTTAATTTGGTTCTTCGTTTCCTAAAAACCTGGCCTGACAACAAGGGCTTATCTCGTAAACAATTATCGGCCAAATTGACAATTCTGTCATGTTTACTGTCATGTAGACGTGTCTCAGATGTGAAAGCCTTGGATTTACCAGGTAGAGTATTTACTCCTGAAGGTGTATCATTTTCTATTACTAGACGTACAAAGACCTCTTCGAAGTGTATTTCATATCCTTCTTTTCCGCATAATAGAAAGCTTTGTGTTGTCCAATGCTTGAAAACCTATGAGGATTGTACTCGACAGCTCAGACAAGAAACTTTTGGTCAACTGTTAATTTCCTTACAAAAACCCTTCCGACCACTTACAACGGCCACTCTGGCGCGCTGGGTCAAATGGCTGTTAGGGGAGGCAGGTATTGACACGAATGTTTTTGGAGCTCATTCAGTGCGGGGAACCATGGCTTCTAAAGCCTTTTCAACTGGAGCTCGATTAGAGGATATAATGGCTGCAGCAGATTGGTCAAATGATTCTACATTCAAAGTTTTCTATCAAAACCCTATTGTGAATGTGGTATCTAATGTAGTAAGTAGACTTTAAACTAGCATAATCCGAAGCCTCCGGTCCTGACATAGAATTAAAAAATTTCTAGCTATCGCATCAAGAATTTTAGATTCTATTAAGGACACGGACGCAAGGATTATCCCACCCGTTATGCACATTTTTATTGGCAAACGTTTATTATGGAAATTATATTGAATTACTATTGCATAAAATGTGCATTGAATACCCTCCCAAGGTATATATCGATATTAGTTGTATCTTTTGTCTTCTTCAGGAGCTTCCAACACGGCATCGTGAGTTCTTCAGGCAGATTCCGCAGGTTCAGTTCAAGTTCCCGACAAGTCGATTAGTTTCAAGATGTTCAAGGGAGAAATCGTTTTCAAGTTCTGCAAGTTTTATCCTTTTTCGAGTTGGTTTCGCAAAGAAAGAGGAAGGACTGTAGCTTCCAGGCTATTTATGGACAGTGTAGAGCCATGATTGGTGGACTGAGACTCATGGGAAATGTAGTTTAAATTGTTTATACTTTCATTGCCTGCTGTGTTTGTCAGTAAAGTGAAGAGAAAGCATAATCCTCGCCTCCGTGTCCTTAATAGAATCTAAAATTCTTGACGCGATAGCTAGAATTTTTTTTATTCATTTGAACTTTACTTATGAGAGAATGCAAGTCACTAAAACACTACTGTTCAAAGGGAGTTAAGGTGTACTAATATGTTAATACTGTTTTTCCATGAAAACTAAAAAGGTCATAAAATTCGACCATCAAAATGCTGTAACATGCCAATCCAGCCACCCTCATATGGCAGATTACCAAACATAATACGGCCATCCTCCCAACATCACATATTTCCATACATACACCAACCCCTATTAGTCCGCATAACTAGGAGTATATATCCCACATCCAGAATCAAACATCTATATTCATGTGTCAATATTCAGGAGCATTAGTTTAAACACTCACCATCAAGGACTCACAAACCTGTCATACCACGGCATATCCACCAACGAACACCAGTATACTTACCATCGTAGACCGAAACACCCACATTAATCCATACACACATCCACCATCATACACCCACAAATCTAGCATAACAACCATCTTTCAGCCGCACAGACAACAATTAACAATGTTTTACAATTTCACTCCAAAAATATAGCCACGCTGTCATACAACTTTTCACACAATTAGGCCCTAGTTCTGGGTTTTTCTAAATCCAGGCGCTTTTTATCCCACCAGATAAAAAATGATACCTTTAGAATAACTGGCACCTGTTGTAAATTTCGGGGAAATAATATGTATTTTGCCAATTATTGTGCTAAAGTCACCATCATTAAGTAAATACCATACATTTTCTTGAATGTATCCAGCAAATACCGGATGCAGCAAATACCATCCAACTTGCAATTTTGACCCCTGAGCAAACAGGGGTTCTCCCTGTGATAGTAAAAAAATGGCCAGTGGCGGCAGGCAGCTTTAGGAGGGGTGGCGGACGAGGCATACACACACACACACACACACACACACTCATTATTTCACACAAAGATACGCACGCACGCACGCACATCCATTCACAACACTCATACCATTCAAACATGCACGCACGCACCAAACATTCATTTTAAAACATTACACACACTCATTCTTTCACACACACACGCATGCACATCCATTAACAACATTCATACCATTCAAACATGCACACACGCACGCACCAAACATTCAATTTGAAACATCACACACATACACACACACACACTTACCTTCGGCCTCCAGGTCCCAGGAGGGTTGGGACTGCTGCCTTTCCTAAGGTCAGCCAATGAGGGAAGGCAGCAGTCCCAGCCTCGTCACAGAGTGGGATGGGGTCAGTGAGACTGCTGACCCCACCCCACTCTGTGAGAAGTGTCACTGATTGACACTCGCCCTGGGCACTTCAGGGCTTAAACTGAAGCGCCCAGGGAGAGTGTCAATTGGTGACGCTTTCCTCATCACCCAGGGGAGGGCCTCGAGGCACCTTTGCTGGGCTGAGGAGGTCACGCCCATAGGAGCTGTGATCTCCTCAGCCCAGCAAAGTTCAGCTCAGGCAGCCAGGAGTCTGCGCAAATCGCGCATGTCTGCTCCTGGCTGCCTGACCTGAACATGAAGAGTGTCTGTCAGGCTGACCTTTGTTCAGCCTGACAGACACTCTTCATGGGGGGCAAAAGGTGGGGTGGCGTGGCCCCTTCGCCCTAAAGGACGGACCGCCACTGACAATGGCCCACTCAAACAGAGTCTTAGAAACAAAATAAATGACTATCTGAAACTACATAAAATTTCAAGCTTAATCAAGCATTTACACCTGCCATCAAATACATAATCACCCGCCATCATACGGCCATACATCTACTGTCATTGATCAACTCACCCACCATTATATGCCAATACACAAACCAATATGGACAGACACATAGCCACATTTTACCAGTACCACTTCAAGAACTTAGTAACACTAACATGCAGTCTTTACACACTAACAATAATAAATTTGTTCCTAAAACTCATCTCATTTCAAGATTTCTGAACAAACAGGGAAAGCTTTCTAGAGTTGACTTATTTTGACTTTTCAGCTTTGATGGCAAAGCCAGTGATAATGTATTGGCCAAACTTAACTCCCCTTTAACTTAAATTTTAAGGGGAATTGTTCAAATGGTTTATTGTAACTATTGAGTTATCTATATGACCCTGCTACTCACTGGTGCAGATATGATACATAATACTGGCAAATATATAAACTGGGTTGCAATTCATAATTGGAGTGCAGTTGGGGATTGAGGGTTTTGGTTTACCCTGAGAACCCGAAGTTTAATTAGGAAATGTTGCTGTTCTTCACTATTTCGTTTTTGCATCCTAGTACTTGTAGTTCTCTGTTTATGATTAGGTAAATAGGACTATCTGTACCAGAATGCCAAGCCTGGACATGATTCATGCATGGAACCAAGAAACCAGAGAGCTCTGATGATGACTGTGATGAAGCGTGGAGGAGGGCTTTAGTAAACCAGAAGATGCGGGAAGTAATTTGAGATCAGGAGGTGATGTGCATCCAATTAAAGTCCCCTGCAACCACTGGCTCTACTTAGCTTCTGGAATCTCTTAACTAAAGCCTCTTTCCATAATGTGTTATACGTGACAACAAATTGACAATGCAATCGCAGTGTTGCTGCTATTTCCACCGCTACACGCCTGAGCTTATTGCAGAGCTGTCTCTCAGTTCTCACGTTTTCTTGCTTAATAGGGAAGAGCGGCGTCTTTTCACACGAATAACTTCGAGGCACAAACATTTATTTTACACCAGACTGTCTCACAGCTATTAACGCGGATGTATTCTAAAACTGGCTGCTGGGAATTGACTGACAACTATAGCATATTTATGCAGAATAATGCATGTTTTGTGGAATGAACCATTTGTATTCCCTGAGAAGATGTCAAATGTGTTTTTCATCATTATTCCGGGTAATACTGAATTCCTACATATCAGTTTATGAACATCGTTGAGAAATCACCACATTTTCACAAGTGAAATAAACCAAATATACAACTGCGTCCAAGTGGGTATAATTAATAGAAAACACAAATAATGAAGCAGTCATCTGCCACTTGTTATTTATTTGTACGAATAGCAGTGCTACTTGAATGCTTTAAATAACATACCAGGCATCTTGGTTCTACTGATTGCTCTATCAAGCTCCCTTTACATACAGTTGATTTTCCCTAGGTTTTATTAGTGTGATGGGAACCAAATATGTACATTTCAAAATGTACTCCCTTCTTCATTCAACCGGTTGGAAAGGCAAAAAGTGCCATTGTTTTCTGCCATGAAAGGTGATTTGTACATACCTTTCCAGACGTGCAAGATCTACATTGTCAATCTTTGCTTTCCTCATTCCTAGACTTCAGAAAGGGCATACAACTCACTTTTCCAGATCCTACCACTCAGACAAACTATCCATGTCCCAAATCCTTGTCTTCATCTGTTCATTGTTCATCAGATTAGACTTTCTGTTAACATTGCTGTAGTCACCTAGTTACTGTAACATTCTCTGCTGCTCCTGTGGCAAGGCCCCACTTTATAAGTTCTACAAATAAATAAAATAGATACATACAATTAATCTGCAAATACTTGGGGCAGTGAATAAGAGTGGTTAGAAGAATAATCCGAAAGAATGATTTAGGAGTAAAGGTGGTGAGCAAGAGCATGCATGCACAAACCCCACTGCTAAGCATCCTCACTCTGATGTTTTCATGGCCTTGGGCTTCCTAAATGATTCCCATTGACTTTTTTACCTGGTTCATAATATTAAATAATAAATGTTAGAAATTGGGTTTTTGGTTGGCAGTCAGGTTACCCTCTGTCCAAGCAAGAACCCTCACTCTAGTCAGGGTAAGTCACACACAATCCAAATTATCCTGCGCCCACCCTCTGGTAGCTTGGCACTGAGCAGTCAGGCTTAACTTAGAAGGCAATGTGTAAAGTATTTGTGCAATAAATCATACAATAACACAATATAGCACCACAAAAATACACCACACAGTGTTTAGAAAAATATATAATATTTATCTGGATAATTGCAGGTCAAAACGAATAAAGATGCAATGTGAAATTGTAGAGATATCACTGAAAAGTGATATTAAGGCGGTGATTCTAACCGCGGCGGGCAGCGGTCGCCGCCCGCCATGCGGTTACCGGCAAATGACCGCACCGCGGTCACAAGACCGCGGCGGCCATTCTGGCTTTCCCGCTGTGCTGGCGGGCGACCGCCAAAAGGCCGCCCGCCAGCACAGCGGGAAAGACCCAGCAACGATGAAGCCGGCTCCGAATGGACCCGGCGGAGTTGCTGGAGTGCGACGGGTGCAGTAGCACCCGTCGCGAATTTCAGTGTCTGCTAGGCAGACACTGAAATTCTTTTTGGGGCCCTCTTACGGGGGCCCTGCGGCACCCCCTACCGCCATCCTGTTCCTGGCGGGAGACCCGCCTGGAACAGGATGGCGGTAGGGGGTGTCAGAATCCGCTCCGCCGCCATGGAGGATTCTGCAGGGCAGCGGAAAGTCGGCGGTACACCGCCGACTTTCCGTTTCTGGCCGCGGCTGAACCGCCGCGGTCAGAATGCCCAGCGGTGCACCGCCAGCCTGTTGGCGGTGCTACCGCGGTCATTCGCCCTGGCGGTTTTTACCGCCAGGGTTAGAATGACCCCCTAAGTGTCTTAAGTCTTTAAAAAGCAAACAAAGTCTCTTTCAAGCACAAAGTACCTGGTTTAAAGTGGAAAATCTCCGCCAAGGGCCGCAGATGAAGAGATACGTGGAAAAATGGTGTGTGCGTCGATTTCTCCCCTGCACACACGGACTTGCGTCGTTATTTTTTACGCAGGGAAGTCGTACGTCGTTTTACGGCACACGGACAGTCTCTTTCTGTGGTTCGCGGGATTACCAGATGTCCCGGGGTCTGTGCGTGGATTCTTCGGCTTGTTTTCCGGCTGCGTGTCGTTCCGGGAGGCTGTGCGTGGAATTTTCGTTCTCACGGCAGGCGTCGCGTCGATTTCCCCTCTGGAAGTCAGGCGGCGTTGTCCTTACGAGGCCGTGCGTCGAAGTTCTGGTTGCCCCAAAGGCGTCGGGTCGATCAGCGTCGGTGTGCGCCGATTTTCTCGCCGCGGAACAAGCTGTGCATCGAAATTTTTGGCGCACGAAGAGTCCAAATGAAAAAGAGAAGTCTTTTTGGTCTTGAGACTTCAGGGAACAGGAGGCAAGCTCTATCCAAGCCCTTGGAGAGCACTTTTACAGCCAGACAAGAGTTCAGCAAGGCAGCAGGTCAACAGCAAGGCAGCAGTCCTATGTAGAAAGCAGACAGGTGAGTCCTTTGAGCAGCCAGGCAGTTCTTCTTGGCAGGATGTAGTTTCTGGTTCAGGTTTCTTCTCCAGCAAGTGTCTGAGGTGGTAGGGCAGAGGCCCTGTTTTATACCCAAATGTGCCTTTGAAGTGGGGGAGACTTCAAAGAGTGGCTTACAAGTGCACCAGGTCCCCTTTCAGTTCAATCCTGTCTGCCAGGTTCCCAGTAGGGGATGTGGCAGTCCTTTGTGTGAGAGCAGGCCCTCCACCCTCCCAGCCCAGGAAGACCCATTCAAAATGCAGATGTTTGCAAGTGAGGCTGAGTACCCTGTGTTTGGGGTGTGTCTGAGTGAATGCACAAGGAGCTGTCAACTAAACCTAGCCAGACGTGGATTGTAAGGCACAGAAAGATTTATGTGCAGAGAAATGCTCACTTTCTAAAAGTGGCATTTCTAAAATAGTAATATTAAATCCAACTTCACCAGTCAGCAGGATTTTGTATTACTATTCTGGCCATACTAAATATGACCTTCCTACTCCCTTCAGATCAGCAGCTGCCACTTCAACAATGTGTGAGGGCAGCCCCAATGTTAGCCTATGAAGGGAGCAGGCCTCACAGTAGTGTAAAAACGAATTTAGGAGTTTTACACTACCAGGACATGTAAACTACACAGGTACATGTCCTGCCTTTTACCCACACAGCACCCTGCTCTAGGGGTTACCTAGGGCACACATTAGAGGTGACTTATGTGTAGAAAAAGGGGAGCTTGAGGCTTGGCAAGTACTTTTAAATGCCAAGTCGAAGTGGCAGTGAAACTGCACACACAGGCCTTGCAATGGCAGGCCTGGGACAAGGTAAAGAGGCTACTTGAGTGGGTGGCACAACCAGGGCTGCAGGCCCACTAGTAGCATTTAATCTACAGGCCCTAGGCACATACAGTGCACATTACTAGGGACTTATAAGTATATTAAATAGTCTAATTGGGTATGATCCAAAGTTACTATGTTTAAAGGGAGAGAGCATATGCACTTTAGCACTGGTTAGCAGTGGTAAAGTGCGCAGAGTCTAAGAGCCAGCAAAAACAGAGTCCAAAAAGTGGTGGGAGGCAGGCAAAAAGTTAGGGGTCACCACCCTAAAGCATGTCAGGTCTAACAATAAACTTAAATAAATGTCCTTATACCTTTCCATTTGAGGATCTCCACCTCAGTGAAGGGGTCTCCACCAATAGGTGAAATGTTAGTAGTAATAACGTTGCACTTATACGTTCTGTTGAAGGATGCTCCAACCTCTCATGAGAGGAGGTAGAAATATGTAGAACTAAACCTAAGTATACATCTCCACTCAGAAATGGAGTATACCAAAACAAAGTGTGGAGTTACACCTAGTTCACATGTGTGCATTTAAACATGTAGTTTTACTTTTGTGAATGGAGGATGAAGTTTCCTTGTTCATAAAATAAAGTAATCTATGACAACTGTCCCAAAAGCTAAACATTTGATGTCACCTAATAATAAATAAATCGTGTCCACTGTCCTGGAGATTTTAATAATAATCTACTTCTCGTGTAGGTAGATAGTTTCTGGTTGTGACCTATTTTTCACTTGCCTGGTTTTCTCTTATAATAATGAAGAGAAAGAGTTTAATTTACACATAATAGCCTAAAATACCAGCCTGTAAGGCTTATGCAGAGTCCACAACAATGTGATTTATACTAAACATGTAAGGACACTAACGCAGCATTGTATAAGTAATATACAAAACGAAAATGAGTAAAATTATGCACTCAAAATAGTGTTTGATACAAATTACAATTCCAAACAGAAACAAACAATGTTTTAAACTCTGACAGAGAAAGGGAAACATTCTGTTTTGTTATTACTACATAAAAGAATTTGGAGAACTGAAAATTATGTGTTTTCCTATCACTAGTGGTCCTGTAACTTTTCATAGGAGAAAAATGTTCATTTGATGTCTTATGTACTCTATTAGGCATGTAATTCTTAACAATCAGTCTTATGCAACTCCCATTATTTTGATTACCCTATTATTTCCAACATTTAAACAAACTGGTCTCCAGGGCAAAATTCCGCTATGAGGGAAGAGTGGTTATGTTTAACCAATTTTCAAAAGAGTGGCATAAATAAATCTAGCAAGCTATCATCTTATTGCCACCTGGACCGTAAGGAAAAATAATTTCTAATGTCTTATACACAAGCCTATCCGAGGAACATACAGAATAGCAGGGTACCCAGGGAGGATTCTGTTTTTTCCAGAGTTCTAGGAGGTCTTTGTTTCAATTCTTTCTCTCTTTTTTGGAACTATTCATTGAAAGTCTCTCTCGTAGTCTCCCCACAGTCTTGGACAAACTCGGAAAGAAGTCAATATAGCAGAAGGCTGCCAGGCCTTTTCCCCCTCAGGTGCCAGTCCTTCTTTTGGCTATTTGGGGCAGTTCGCACTTAGGCCCTCATAACTTTTTGTCCACATAAGCTACCCATGCCAAATTTGCGTCCATTTTTTCCAACATCCTAGGGATTCTAGAGGTACCCAGAGTTTGTGGGTTCCCCTGGAGGAGACCAAGAAAATGACGAAAATACAGTGAAAAGTTTGTTTAAAAAAAAGAAATAGGAAAAAAGGGCTGAAGAAGAAGGCTTGTGTTTTTTTCTGTGAAAATGGCATCAAAAAAGCGTTTGCAGTGCTAAAATCATCATCTTCCCAGATTTCAGGAACAGGCAGACTTGAATCAGAAAACCACATTTTTCAATAAAATTTTGGCATTATACTGGGACATACCACATTTTTATTATCTTTTGTGATTTTAGCCTCCTTCCAGTTAGTGACAGAAATGGGTGTGAAACCAATGCTGGATCCTGGACAGCTAAACATTTCTAAAAAGTAGACAAAATCATGAATTCAGCAAGGGGTCATTTGTGTAGATCTTACAAGGTTTTCCCACAGAAAATAACAGCTGAAATAAAACAATACCAAAATTGTGCTGAGAAAAGCAGCCATTTTTCTCCACGTTTTACTCTGTAACTTTTTCCTGCAATGTCAAAATTTCAAAAGCAAGTATATTGCTTTTGAAAATTTGACATCTGCTGGACTCTTATGGTTCTGGCTGCGGGGATATATAGGGCTTGTAGGTTCATCAGGAACTTTAGGTACCCAGAGCCAATGAAGGAGCTGCACCTTGCAATGGGTTTTCAATGTATGCCTGGGTATACAGCTATTTATTTGGTAAAATATAAGGAGTCGAAAATAGGTAGCAAGGAAACCTTTGTATTTCCAAAATGGCCACAAGATAGTGGTTATTTGTACATCTCTGAACTCCGGGGTGCCCATACTAGCATGTGAATTACAGGGCATTTCTCAAAAGACATATTTTTTATGCACTGTCTAACATTTGGAAGGAAAAAATGTAGAGACAGACACATCACATTTTTGCATTGAAATCTGATGTGTTTTGTGCCTAGCTGTGGATTTTGGCCTCTAGCTCAGCCGTCACCTAGGGAAACCTATCAAACCTATAAATTTGTGAAAACTAGACACCTAGGGGAATCCAAAATTGTGTGACTTGTGGGGCTGCCACCGGGTTCTATTACCCAGAATCCTTTGCAAACCTCAAGGTTTGGCAGGAAAACACTTTTTCCTCACAATTCGGTGACAGAAAGTTCTGGAATCTAAAAGAAGCCACAAATTTCCTTCCATCCAACATTCCCCCAAGTCTCCCGATAAAAACGGTACCTCACTTGTGTGGTTAGACCTAGTGCCTGTGACAGGAAAAGCCCCAAAACAAAACATGAACACATCACATTTTCCCGAAGAAAACTGACCTGTTTTTTGCAAAGTGCCTAGCTGTGGATTTTGGCCTCTAGCTCAGCCAGCACCTAGGGAAACCTATCATACCTATACCTTTTTGAAAATTAGACACCTAGGAGAATCCTGATGGGGTGACTTGTGGTGCTCTCACCAGGTCCTATTACCTAGAATCCTTTGCAAACCTCAAAATTTGACAAAAAAACACTTTTTCCTCATATTTTGGTGATGGAAAGTTCTGGAATCTAAGGGGAAACACAAACTTCCTTCTACCCAGTGTTCCCCCAGGTCTCCCGATAAAAATGGTACCTCATTGGTGTGGGTAGGCCTAGTGCCCGTGACAGGAAATGCCCCAAAACACAACGTGGACACATCACATTTTCCTAAAGAAAACTGACCTGTTTTTTGCAAAGTGCACCTAGGGAAACCTATCAAACCTGTGCATTTTTTTAAACTAAACACTTAGGGGAATCCAATATGGGGTGACTTGTGGGGTTCTCACCAGGTTCTATTACTCAGAATCCATTGGAGACCTCAAAAGTTGTAAAAAACAAAACACTTTTTCCTCACATTTCGGTGATGGAAAGTTCTGGAATCTGAGAGGAGCCACAAACTTCCTTCTACCCAGCGTTTACCCAAATCTTCCAATAAAAATGGTACCTCACTTGTGTGGGTAGGCCTAGTGCCTGCGACAGGAAATGCCCCAATACACAACGTGGATACATCACATCTTCCTAAAGAAAAAGGACGTGTTTTTTGCAAAGTGCCTAGCTGTGGATTTTGGCCTCTAGCTCGGCCGACACCTAGGTAGGCCTAGCAAACCTATACAATTTTTAAAACAAGATACGTACGGGAATCCAGAACGGGGTGACTTGTGGGGTTCTCACCAGGTTTTATTACCCTTAATCCTTTGCAAACCTCAAAATTTAGCAAAAACAAACACTTTTTCTTCACATTTTGGTGATGGAAAGTTCTAGAATCTAAAAGGAGCCACAAATTTCCTTCCACCCAGCAGTCCCCTAGGTCTCCCGATAAAAATGGTACCTCACTTGTGTGGGTAGGCCTAGTGCCGACGACAGGAAATGCCCCAAAACACAACATGGGCACATCATATTTTCTCAAAGAAAACAAACCTGTTTTTTGCAGAGTACCTAGCTGTGGATTTAGGTCTCTAGCTCATCCGGCACCTAGGAAAACCCAGCAAACCTGGACATTTCTGAAAACTAGACACCTAGGGGAATTTAGAATGGGGTGACTTGTGGGGCTCTCACCAGGTTCTATTACCCAGAATCCTTTGCAAAACTCAAAAATTGACAAAAAAACACATGTTCTTCACATTTTGGTGATGGGAAGTTCTGGAATCTAAAAGGAGCCACAAATTTCCTTCCACCCAGCAGTCCCCTAGGTCTCCCGATAAAAATGGTACCTCACTTGTGTGGGTAGGCCTAGTGCCTGTGACAGGAAATGCCCCAAAACACAACATGGACACATCAAAATGATATATTACAAAATTACCTATTTTTGCTGGGGCTGGGGGGCAACTGCATTTTTATTCTGCGGTGTGGCAGTCATCTAGGGAAACCTACCAAAACCCAGACATTTTTTTAAACTAAACACCTGGTGGAGACCAGGGAGGTGTGGCTTGCATGGATCCCCAACATTTTCTTACCCAGACTTCTCTGCAAACCTTAAATATAGCTAAATGCATCATATTTTTCACAATTTTCTTTGTAGGAACACTGTGCCTGTACGAATTTCTTACCACCCCATGTTCCCCTCAGTCTGCCTGTAAAAATGACACCTCAGTTGTGTGGGTGGCCTAGGTGCCTGCAACTAGAAAATGCCAAAAACGTGTAGAGATTGAGGGGATAGCACAGCGAGTTGATAAGCTAATTTTTTTCTTTTATACATTTTTAGGCTGACTCTTCTTTGGGGACCCACAGAAGTGAGGTATCATTTTAATTGGGAGACTGGGAGCAACGCTGGGTGGTAGGAAATGTGTGCTGGCGCAGTTATCCTACAAAGAAAAGTGAGGAAAATATGCTTTTTTAAGCAAATTTTGATGTTCGCAGAGGAGTCTGGAAAAGAAAATGTTGGGGGATCCATGCAAGCCACACCTCCCTGGCCTTCTCCCTGTGTCTAGTTTTCAATAATGTCTGGGTTTGGTAGGTTTCCCTAGGTGACCGCAGCACCGGGGACAAAAAATGCAGGTTCCCCCCCCCAGAAAAAGAGGTAGTTTTGTATTAGATCATTTTGATGTATCCACATCCTTCTGTGATGTTCCAAACACTAAAATTGTGAAAAGAAATGCAGTGCACTTAGGTTATGTTAAAAAGACCCCTCACCCACCAACCAAGTTGGTGGCATGCTTCATTATTGGGGACCCACCCGAGACACCTAGCATGTCACGGGTGTGCTGCGATGCCTGATTACAGCAGAGCAGGTTTTGTCATTTTTACCACATATACTTGTTGGATTTGGCAGGAGGGTGAGTGATGGTTCAGTAGATCAAATTTTATTAACAAGAGATTACACAAAAATGAAATGCACTGTTAATAACTGAAAGGTCAAAAAACTGAACCAATGACTCACAGTTCGTGAGCTGTAAAGCCGCGTCAAGGCACCAACCGCTTTACAGTCCATTCACACACCTTTCATACATGACATGCACAAGACCATTCATGCCGCCAGCCACGAGCCCAGCACATTACAACACACGCATCAACAGACAGCGCCATTCAAGGGCCCATCACTTTCATACGCCCACATGCCTGATACAGCAATCACACCAGATGATGGGAGTGTGTGGACTGGCGTTTGGCTGAGCGCCACTCCACGCACACCGCCAGCCAAGCACCACTCCATGCACACCGCCAGACAAGCGTCACTCTGCGCACACCGCCAGCCAAGCGCCACTCCACGCACACCGCCAGCCAAGTGCCCCTCCATGCACACCGCCAGCCAAGTGAAACTGCGCACACCACCATCACTTTTTTTTAAACAACAAAGAAATTACTAACTAATGAGACATAAGTACAAAACTACAAACACAAGAGCTCTAACTAAATACAAGATAGTAATGCCAACCGTGAAACTGAACATATGAAAATATAAAACAGGCACTTCCCAGTAATTCTTCTGGGTGTGGCAACTCCTAAAAAATAGGCAGCCACACACAGCCCAGTCTTTGAAGGACAGTCCGGGCAGTACATCTGGCTCTCTCTTCGGATACCTCTTCGGGCACAGACTCTACATTTCTTAGTGGGCAAGTCTTTTTTGGGAGTGGGAGGAACGTGATCAGGAAAGTGGCGATCTTTCAATCTAGCCACATCCTCCACCACTGCTACTTTAGGAACTCTTGCCTGTTCCACCACAATAAGGCTCTCTATCACTGACTCCTGAAAATGAACAAATTTCATCCTTGACTCAGGGGAACAATCCTTGAACACAATAAAAGCATTAAAAGTTGCCAAATTAAACAAATGGATGGCCAACATTTTATACTACACGTAAGACTTACCAAGAGCAGTGTAAGGTTCCAACCTCTGATCTACCCTATCAACACCACCCATATGGTCATTGTAGTCCAAAATGCATGCAGGTTTGCGCACTTCCTCAACCTGACCCCAAACAGCCACAGGTGAAGTACTCTCATCATGGATGGTAGTTAGCTTGTACACATCCCTCCTGTCTGAAAATTTCAGAGCTAGCAGCTCATTACCATGCAAGGCACTGCACTGTCCCCTCTCAAGTTTTTACAGACAAGCTCCCTTGGATAGCCTTTCTGGGTAGAACAAGTGACAGTGTCCACTCTGAACACAATTCCTTGAACAACTGCACTCCAGTGTAGACGTTATCTACGTACAACTGGTGCCCTTTGTTAAACAGTCGTCTACCAAGATGCCACACAATTTTTTAACTAACTCCAAAAATGGGCGGACAACCCGGGGGTCAATACTGGAATCCCTACCAGTATAGACCTGGAAATTATACTCATATCCTGTACTACTTTCAGACAGCATATACATCTTAATTCCATACCGTTCCCTCTTGCTAGGAATGTACTGCTTAAAAACCAAACACCCCTTGAACAGGACCAAAGACTCGTCCACACTTATTTCTTTGCCTGGAACATACACTTCTGAAAACCGATCTACAAAATTATCAAGGACAGGCCTAATCTTAAAAAGACGGCCACAATCAGGGTAATCTTGTGGCACGGCTAAAGCATTGTCAACAAAATGTAGCATCCGAAGAAGAAGCAAATACTGATTACGAGTCATAGTTGCAGGAAATATAGCTGTTGCCATCAAGAGGCTAGTAGACCAATAAGAAGCCAGTGACGGCTTCCTTATCAACCCCATCATAAAAGTCAAATCCAAGAACTTTTTCATCTCTTCCAGATTTGTGAGAATCCACTAGGTAGCTCTAGACTAAGGTCTAAGTGTGGCAGCGTTGTCCCTCAAATACTGCTCCGCATACAAATTAGTCTGCTCCACAATCTCTTCAAAAAATACATCGTCCATAAACAACTCAAAGAAATTGACAGGCAAAAAGTTTTCTGTATTTACTCTACACCCTGGGAGACAAATAAAGGCAGGCAACTATGGCTGCTCCATGTTTGGGGCAACCCAGGTGTCAGGTCTTCCAATGGGAAGCCTTTCAGCCCCAGGCTGCTGCACTATTGGCACATCATTGTCCTCTACAACAGGCCCTTCATCTGCACTCAGAGTGGCCTCCTCATCAGCAGATTAATCTCAGACAGAAAACCCACTGCCAGAATATCTCACTTCCTCCTCTGCCTCAGATGCAGAGTCAGTCTCATAATCATGGTCAGAAGACAACTCAAAAATCATGCCAACAACCTGCTGAGCTGTCATTCTGCAGCTAACCATGATCCTTTCTAAGAAGTGTAACTTGACAAATGAGCCAACAACAACTAGCACTGTCTAAGATAAGTAAAAAACAAAGTGTGGCTTTATGGCAAAGAATTATGTACTCAAAAAGTATACTGGTGACGCGGAAATGAAGGTTTTACATTTATTAGCGCAAAAACGTAGTACTGCAATAATCATGTGTGACTTTAACCGAACTAATAAAGATTGTACGGGGACAAAATGTGCCCTCAGAGTAGTTTGCCAACATTTATAAGCGTGCTTTATATAACGTGATGTATTAGAATTGTACTAATCTGACATAACCATAAACGTGTGCCATGATTTGCTCGTTTAAATGTTTTAGCTTAGCATGACTTTAGTGGAGGCTTCGGCCTAGTTGCCTTGTCTCACGGTTTAGATGCTCGTATTTTTCCACTGTGCTAATAAACGTGTATTCTTGCTTGAAGCTGTACTTTTCCAGTGAGATCGGTTCACATGCTTATCTTTAAGGTTTCGTGCCAGCATGGCATCTTTTTCTTTGCTCCAAGGTCAATCTGCAGGTGCGGACAATGGAAGCTCTGAAAGTGAGTTAATTGGCATAATATGTTGCAACTTACGTTCCCGACTCCAAGGATAATGTATGCTTAAGTAGAAGCTTGTAAACTTTGATTTTTGATTGGACAATTTGAAGCTAACCTATGAACCCTCCAATGGAAGACCCTACTGGATTTGAACTGTTGTCTATAAAAACCAGGTGCACGAGGAGAAAGTACGCCATTTGACGCCATTGCCGCCATTGCAGCCATTTTGTGGCCATTGCACCCATCGAGCCAAATGATGAGCAACGCCATTTTGACTGAGACCCTGATGCTTTCTCTAATCGAGAGAAAGAGACTTTGATTAATTCTTGCCCTAGAGACTTTAACTTTGATTCGTCCCTTGCATGAAGTAGTTTTGTCCTTATATCTTGCCGCTGTGAGGCAATTGCCCCCGTCCACCCTACCCCTTTGCCCCGTCCCATGCTGATTGAATCTGGTACCTGCGAGACGAAGACTTCCTTGAATGCTGATTGAATTTGGTAAATATGAAAGGACATAAATGTACAATTGCATTGTGTTTTCTTTTTAGGTAACCAACTGCTGATTTTTGATGAGAGCCCTAGTTAGGAGTTTTCCAAATTAATGTTGCCAAATTGTTTTGCATGAAGTCCCACATGCTGATGCTAATTCGAGGTTAGGTGAGGATTCATTCGTTGCACGATGCAATTTGAGACCTTGTTATGCTGATCAATGTATGCAATTAGCTCATTACAGATTATTGTTTTAGTAGTTTGCGTTGCCATTATAGAAGGCATTATTATTCAAATGCTGCATAGATTGCATCTTTTCCGCCGTTATGGACAGCTATTAATGTTCATTTACATTTATCATTTGGTGTTGAGACACATATATATTGTGCTAGCTTTGTTAATATAGGGAAATAAATTCACTAACTTTGCATAAAACTGGTGTGGTTATTCGCGGCCGAAAGGTCACGGTTTCGCTGAAATGATGTCTGGATTAATTGTGAAGTGTTATGTTGTTCGGGGAGTTGCTTATGTTCGTTATTGATTACTGACTATTGATTATTGATTTGACAAAATTGATTTCTCTCGGGTAAGGAGAGCCCCACTTGGTCAAAAGATTCGTCGACCCAAGAGCGTCCAAAATACAGGTAAATTAGTAGGTCGGAACGCTCTATCAGTAGATGGTAGCAGAGGATGGTTACGCCCTTTGGGACCCCTACTCGAGAGGTACATGGTGTTAGATTAGCGGTTTCGCCCTTTGGGACCCCTACTCGAGAGGTACATGGTGTTAGATTAGCGGTTTCGCCCTTGGGACCCCGCTTGAGAGGTTGAATTAGATTTTTTCTTGGGTAAAACAGATTGAGAGAATGATGATGCCCTAAGTCCCCCGCGACTTTCCCGGGATCTCGGAGCTTGCGAATGGAGAGAATGGAGGTGTGAAATTGGCGCTGGCGGTACTAGTGATGGTATGAGTGAAGTTAGGGTTTTGCGCTTGCACAGCTTATTGCCGCAGATTGTGTGAGAAGGTTGTGAGGATTTTAGAGAATAGCGGAGGTGCGACTCCGAGTGTAGAAGTAGGGAAGTCGTCGAACTTCATAGAGGATAGCGGAGGTGCGACTCCGAGTGTGAGAGTAGGGAAGTCGTCGAACTTCATGTGCGTGTGGCGCTTTGTGCAGGAAAAAGGTCCACGTGGTTGTTGTTGTTGAGACGGGCCCTGCGAGGTCAAGAGACTCCGGAGTATGTTGAAAAGTGTATGAGACACTTGGTTTATGTTGTGGTCTGGTCGGTTTAATAGGTTGATCGGGCGTGGTCAACGAGTCGGTACGTGTGTTAAGGGAGTGAAAGAAAACTTCGACTTCGGGCTTTGACAAATTCTAAGTGCACTAGAATAGATCATTGACAAGTTGAGAGCAGAGTCTGCGGGTCAGATCTGCTTGCGAAAGTGGGGACCGAGAAAGATGGAATAACTGCAGAGGCTAGCGAAAAATCCCTAAGGTCCTAAAGCGATTGTGTTACCCTTCCTGTAGTAAACCGACAGATCTGTTTTATTATTATTTGGTTGCTCGCGATACATGCCAAGTTGTTACGAGAGGAGCTGAGTGAAGGAGGACAAGCCGCGAGGCTTTGTCAGCCGCAGTGTATGCGAGTGTGACGTCACTAGGAGCCGCGCTGGGATAGGTTGGTTGCAGAGAAGGGTCGCGCACGGATTGGACGCAGTCCGTGGGGCTCGATTGGAAGGGGAAAGGCAAGCGAAGAGTATTCCGGGAATTAAAGTCACTTATTGATTACAAATTTTGTGAAATAAAGACGAGAAAATGAAGTTTTTGAAAGCATTTAGGAGTGCGATGAAGGGAGAGTCTTACATTAAAGCGAGCATAGGAGAAGAGACGCCGCCCGAAGGTACACCAGCTTACATTGTAATGGAGGAAAGGGGGGTAGCTCCGTGCCTTTGGCTAAAGCAATGGCACAAGTTGACAGAGAAACATGGGAGCGTAGCGTTCCCGATCCATGGGACATTCAATATAAGGATCCTAGAGAATTTGAGATTCGCAATGTACGACATGAAGGTACCCCCAAGGCCAGCACAGTTTGAGGCTCTAGCGATTTGGGAACTAATGGCTAGACAGCAACAGCAAAAGAAGTTCGAGACCAGGATAAGAAAAGTAGAAAAGACACTAGCGGACGCTAGGTGGGACAATGCACAGAAAGTGTGGAGGGCAGATGTATTGCAGGGGATAAAATTGTTTCCCGCAATTGCTAAGGAGGAAGAGGCGACAGGCAAGAAAGCTACCTGTAAGACAAACAGGAGGTGTTCCAAAGATAGAGAAGATGAGTCAGAGGATGAGGAGTTCATCACGCAATTGCTGAACGACCGTCCACCACCTTATGCAGAGAATGAACAAGGTCCATGTACCAGTTCTGCCCCTCCGGCACCGGTACAGATTAATGAAACCCCGAATTCAGAAACGCCATCGGGATCTAAGGACTCGAGCTTACTGTTCACCCCGCAGATACCGCAGATTAGGAGAATATATCCAGATGTGCCTGTGTTGAAAGCAGCAGAGAGTTATCAGCCGCAGGTCCCAAGGTACTACAGCAGTGACAACGGTGCGGGAATGATTCTAGACCCCACCGTAATGGGAGTACAGAATGGTTGCAACCCAACATTGGCACAAGCTGAATCAACGCAGCTTTTGATGCCTCAAAAGCAGATGCAGGGGGGAACCGCACATGCTCAGATGACGGGGAGTCAGATGGGCATGCCGGCAATGATGACCCATGGTGTGGGAATGAACATGCCTCAGAACATGGGGAATGGACAGAACCCAGATGCAATATCCCTACCCATTACTGTAGGTCCACCGGTACCTTTGTACGTTCAGCCTAACTCAGGTATGAGCGGTCAGGGATCAGTGATGCAGAGTGGGACGGAAAGGAGGTGCATAGAAAACACTCCAGGGATAACTCCGATAGCGGCTCAGCCAACTGGACCCGGATCCTTGATGGAGTTTAGCCCCATATGTGCTCAGTCAACAGTGGTGAGGTCGAGTCCCCCGCTGGTGATACCGCTATCATCACACACTGAGAAGTTGCCGCAACCATCAATGGCAGTCGATGTGAATGCTACACTGATGGGGTTGAATGCGCAACAGCTGACGCAGTGGTACAACAGCCTGATTTCCACACAAAGCCCAGCCAGTGGGAAGGGAGAAGACTACCTGAATAGGGTCAGGTTGAACATGGAAGCAGGAGAATTGGTGGAAGGGACTATGGGTGTGAATAGGTTAGAGTCCTTCTCGGAAGAAGAGCTGAGGTACCTATGTCCCAGGATTACAAGGGAAGTGAATAAGGTACATAGAAGGTTGCAGGAAATAGCTGACAAGAACGGGGTTGAGATAGACAAGACAAAACACTTGAGCAGGAGCTATAGATTGGATTTTGGGACCACAGACTTTGAACACATGAGGTCAGCAGGCATGAAAACGCACCTTAGAGAGTTGCTGCAGAGTGCGCAAGTGTGGAGGTGTCTAGACAAATGGGAGAGCAGATGGGTAAAGAAAAAGGAAAAGAAGAAAGACAGTGTCCCAGAGAACAACGAGAAAAGGCCACAGAGTAGTGATGCAGTAACCATGTTACAAATGAGGGAGACAGCAGGGGGAAAATTAATACATGTACCGTGGCACAGAAGCGACATTCAGTCTTTTACGGATGATTTTCCCAAACTGAGAGAGAAACCGATTGAATGGTATCAGCAGACTGATAGGTTTGTGAAGCTTGCAAAATGCCTTTGGGAGGACCTGAACACCCTCTTTGAGATTGTGGTTCTGGCAGATTTGTGGGAAGACTGCAAAAGAGCTGTAGGTTGGCCGACAAGTGAACCAGAGAGAGACAGGGATACAGGTGCACCATCACCTATGGTAATGAGTTTGTACTATAAGGTGATTGAGCACTTGAAGACGAAGGTTGCCGCGAAGAATGTGGATTGGCAGAAGATTGATCGGACAGCCCAAGAGGCTAAAGAGTCGATTCACAGTTACTATGAGAGGTTGTTGAAGGCGTTCAAGAACTACAGTGGCACGGAAACAATAGAGGCGAAGGACATGCTTCATTTTGTGTTCAGATTTGTGGAAGGGCTGAGGCCAGAGATAAGTCAGATGATAAAGTCGCATTTGATTTGTTGGCAGTCGAAACCGATTGATGAGGTGTTGACGTATGCGAAATACTGTAGCGACGAAATTGAAGTGAAACAGAAAAGGTTGAAAGAGAAAGTGATGGTGATGCAACTTAAGGCAGCTCAGACAGGTTTGCAAGGGTTGCAAGGGTTCTCACAGCAGATACCGCAGCTGCAGCTGCAGGGAAACATGGTGTTTCAGCCACAGGCGAGAGGCAGAGGCAGAGGAGGTTTTGGGAGTAATGGTCCGGATTTGAGCACTGTTGTGACTCCGAATGGGGTGCAGGCAATGAAAAAGGTGACACCGTGTCACGTGTGCGGAATCGTCGGACATTGGAAACGCGAGTGCCCGATGTTGGTGCAGGAAGGTGCAGGTGTTGGTCAGCAAAACAATGATGTCAATGCATTCCAGACAATGAGGGGACCGAAAATGAGAGGTCCAAACCCAAATTTTCAGACCGTAAATCAGCTGCAAGGATTACAGCCCATGCAGCCGCAGCAGATGCAGATGCCCCGTATGCAGATGACGCAAATGCAGCCAATGCAACAGCAGTTTCCCATGGTACCTAATCAGCCAATGCAAATACCCTTGGCACCAATGAATCAGCAGCAAGTAATGGTTCCTCCACAGGTCTCGGGTCATGTGATGAGTACAAATGGCACAGTGCAACAGTTCCCATTACACAGCGAGAATGGAATAAACGTTGCATGGGAGAGTGAAAGTTCAGATGAGGAGGGAAATTGTGTGCTTGCATCATCCTTGGAAGTTGATCAGAAGGGTCCCTATGTGGAGGGAAGAGTGATGGGTCATCGTGTTTCATTCTTGGTTGACACAGGAGCCACACGTTCAACTGTTAGGAGCATTGAAGTACCAAATTTGCCCCTCTCAGGGAGAACAGTTCAAGTAGTGGGAGTAGCAAACAGACACCTGACGAACCCAATAACAGATCCAGTACCAGTTAGAATTGGTAACTATCAAGGGTCGCATAATTTTGTGGTCTGTGACACAAGCCCGATCGCACTGTTAGGGAGAGACCTATTGTGCAAATTGGGATGTTCGATTATGTGTTCGAACGACGGAATTAAAATTCAGACGAACAGTGATGGGGAAGAGGAGGACAGTGAAGAAGGGGGTGGGATGGAGACTGTCGATGAAGAATATCCTCTGATTAGCCTTTTCCCGATGATCACTGAAGAAGATATTCCAGCTGAGTTACGGGAAACAGTGGGAAAAGAAGTGTGGGATATGACAGGAAAGGAGGTGGGATTGGTGAAAGGAGTGGAACCAGTGAAAGTGACCGTAAAACCTAATGCAACCTTTCCCCAGACCCCACAATACCACATGGCGCAAGACACCCTCATGAAAGTCGCCCAACTAATTGACGAGTTTGTAAAACAGGGAGTACTGAAAGAAGTGTTGAGCAGTCCATGTAATTCACCAATCATGGGACTGATAAAGCTGAGTGGAAAGGTCCGACTTGTGCAGGACTTGAGAAAAATAAATGACATCGTGGTTAAATGCTGCCCCGTAGTACCGAATCCAGCTGTGATAATGTTTCAAATTCCTTGCCAGGCCGAGTGGTTCTCAGTCATCGACCTGTCACAAGCATTCTTTTCGGTGCCTCTTCATGAGGACAGCCAATTTCTCTTCTGTTTCAAATTCCTAGACAGAGTTTACAGTTGGTGTCGAATTCCTCAAGGGTTTTCTGAGTCACCGTCAATTTTCAATCAGATTCTAAAGAAAGACTTGGAAACGTTAAAGTTGCCATTCGAGTCAACCCTAGTGCAGTACATTGATGACTTACTGATCGCATCTAAGACAGAAAGTGACTGCACAGCTGACACCATTGCCCTACTGAACCATTTGGGAAGGAATGGACACAAGGTGTCTCCTTCAAAATTGCAGTTCTGTCAGAAGAAAGTGAAATACTTGGGCCATCAAATAGAGAAAGGGTCACGGAGAATAATGAAGGAGAGAATAACAAGTGTACTTCAAATGAGTCCACCAAAGACGAGAAGGGAGGTGAGGAAGTTTTTGGGGATGGTGAGCTATTGTCGCCAGTGGATTCCCAACTTCTCGGCTCTAGCAAAGCCTTTACTGAAACTGACCCAGAAGGATGCATTGGATGCAATTGAGCTGAAAGGAGATGAGATGGATGCTTTTATTGAATTAAAGGAATGCATGTGCAGGGCTCCAGCTTTAGGTATGCCTGACTACACAAAGCCTTTCACATTGTTTTGCCATGAACGTGATGCATGTTCCTTGTCTGTCTTGACACAAGCCCATGGTGGCATAAACAGACCAGTAGCATATTTTTCAGCTACTTTGGATCCGGTCGCAGCAGCACTGCCAGGGTGTTTGCGCGCCGTAGCAGCAGTTGGTATCAGCCTCACTCAGAGTGAATGAATAGTGATGGGACATCCAGTAACAGTCATGGTCCCTCACTCAGTCGAGATTCTTATGACCCGCTCCCGAACGCAACACATGACTGGAGCAAGGCTTACCAGGTATGAAACGATAATTCTGGGCTCACCGAATGTGCAGCTGAAAAGGTGCACTACGTTGAATCCAGCAACCTTGCTACCCGGTGAAAATGCTGAAATAGAGAACGCTGAAGACATCGAGCACGACTGTCTTCAGGTGACTGAATTTTGCACAAAACCACGACCTGACATTAAAGATACTAAGCTTGACGAGAATGACCAAATTGTTTTTGTTGATGGGTCGTGTTTAAGAGATGCATTGGGAGTACTGAAAGCAGGATATGCTGTATGTACTGTAGCAGGTGTCTTGGAAGCGTCCTGGCTACAAGGAGTATATTCTGCACAAGTAGCAGAGCTTGTAGCCCTTACAAGAGCATGCCAACTGTCTACATTGATGAAGGTTACCATTTACACTGATAGTCAGTATGGGTTTGGAATTGTGCACGACTTTGGGCAACTATAGTCACAGAGAGGTTTTCTGACTTCTTCAGGGTCCCCAGTGAAAAACGGGGAGAGAATAAGGGAATTGTTACATGCCATTCAAATGCCAGCCGAAATTGCAGTGGTAAAGTGTAGTGCTCATACAAAAGGACAGGACTATGTTTCCCTGGGAAACGCATATGCGGATCAAGTCGCAAGATTTTGTGCCTTGAACTGTATATTGCTCAAGGATGAATGGAACTCAATCAGTGAGCCAGAGCTTGAACCAGCTGAAGCATTTGCCTTGAAGGTCGTAGATACAATGGATGAACTAAAAGCATTACAGAATAGCGTCAGGTAGGATGAAAAAGTTTCCTGGATTAAGTCACAATGTGTAAAGAGACCAGATGAGCTATGGGTTTCAAATGAGGGAAAATTTGTCTTACCAAATAGTCTCTTGTCGCAGCTAGCGCGGTTCTATCATGGGCAAGCTCACCTAGGGAGAGATGCCATGATAAGATTGTTCAAAACTGATTGGTTTAACCCCAGATTTCGTCAAGTTGCAGAAGCAGTCTGCCACCGTTGTGTCACTTGTCAGCAGATGAACCCAGGAAAGGGAACAGTCGTGAACATGGGGCACATTGGCAGAGCAGCAGGCCCGTTCAGTCGAATGCAAATGGACTTCATTGAGATGCCTGTGCATGGAGGTTTGAAGTATGTGTTGGTGATTGTGTGCATTTTTAGTCACTGGATTGAAGCATACCCCACACGTAGAAATGACAGCCTTACAGTTGCTAAACTATTGCTGAGGGAGTTGATACCACGTTTTGGATTCCCGATCTCTTTAGAATCAGATAGGGGAAGTCACTTCAATAACGAGGTGATAAAGTTACTTTGCGCAGCGCTGAACATTGAGCAGAAACTGCATTGCAGCTATCGCCCCGAAGCATCAGGACTGGTGGAACAAATGAATGGTACCCTGAAATCAAGAATGGTGAAAATATGTGCATCGACAAATTTGAAATGGCCTGACGCATTGCCTTTGGTGTTAATGTCGATGAGAAACACCCCTGACAGAAAGACTGGATTGTCCCCGCACAAAATTCTCATGGGCAGGGCTATGAGACTTCCTGCAGTTCCCGCAAACGCGCTTTTGAATATTACAGATGATATGGTGTTAGACTACTGCAAAGGTCTGGCTGACGTGGTTCGCTCTTTCTCTCACCAGGTGGAAGCCACCACCTTGCCACCGATCCAAGGTCCAGGACACACACTGAAAGCAGGTGACTGGGTCGTGATAAAGAAGCATGTGAGGAAGTCGTGTCTGGAACCCCGTTGGAAATGCCCTTTCCAAGTGATTCTGATAACAACTACCGCTGTGAAGTGTGCGGGAGTTCCCAACTGGATTCACGCCAGTCACACAAAGAAAGTGTTGTGTCCCACAGAAGAGGAAGTTGAAGCGCTGAAACTGCCAGTACCTGATAAAGTGCCGAGCGCTGAGACAGAGCAAAACAGAACTAACAGCGAACAAGCAGAAACAGAGGAAAGAGAAATATTCTTTGAGGACGAAGAAACCGATTCACTTGGGGAAGATCAAGGAGAAACCTCAGACAGCGACAAAGAAGCTGAAGGTAGCAAAGAGCCTGAAGCAGCTGAAAGTGACAAAGAGCCTGACGAGAGTAGCGGTGACAACGGGCTCGAAAGAGGTGAAAAAGCAGGAGAGCCTGATCAGAGGAGGGCTTTCCCAGAAGCAGACGATACAGAAAGAGGTGGAAAGGCAGGAGAGCCTGATCAGAGGAGGGCTTTCCCAGAAGTAGACGGTACAGAAAAAGAAAAAGAAAGCGTGACTGATTCCCCAGAAGAAGGGGACAAGGAAAAACAGAACGAAACTGTTCAGTCTTCTTCAGAAGAGAGCGCAGGTCCATCAAATGGACACAGTGCAAAGAAAAGACCGAGCATCTCGCCAGCAAAACTGAGAACTAGAGAAAAGTCGAACAACAGTGAAGGGCCAAAAGTGAAAGAGAAAAGAAAGGAAGTGTCTGTCGTGGTACCAACATCAAGTGAAGAAAAAGACTTGACCAAAGAGGAAAGTACCGGTGAGGCAGAATCGAAGAGAGAGGCAAAATTTAAAAGGAAAAGGATACCAAACAGGAGGTATTCCGGTCCAGAATGGGCATATGCAGTCAATGACGATTGGGCTGACGAATTTGTATCTCTTAGCCTCGAGAACGAAGAAGAAGAGATACCGATAGAAAAGAAAAGTTTTATAGACACTGTTGATTGAAAAGCTGGTAAATGACATTGCTTGCTATAATCTAACGTGATACAACCAGCTGAGACATTGCTAAAGAGACATTGCTAAAACCGGATGAGACATTTGCTAACCTGATAAGACTTTGATAACTTGATTGACTCTTAAGCCCGAATTGAGACAACGTGAATGCTGCTAACCGATAAGTGACTGGCCTCCTGAAGAAAACTGTGTGAACATTGCGCTTGTTCCGCTTTGTAACAAACTGCTAAATCGTTTCCTTTATAAGTGTTTTCAGCTCTCTGATTCTATACAGATCATGACTACACAGAACGGTAGAATGAAATATTGTAAATATGTGTGTATAGGCTTGGTAGTTGCATGTGTACTAATAATAATGGCAATAGTGCTTGGAATGCGTGGAAAGGGTGAGAATGAGAAAATAGATGCTTCTACTTTTGCTCCTGTTCCTGTCACTGAACTAACTGCATTGAAAAGACTAGAATTAGATGAGAGACACTTGCATGAGAAAAAGGAACTTTCATATAACGTTTTCTATCGCTTACTAATAGAGTATGTGGAGACTATGGATGCGAAAGATTGTTACGTGTGTACACAGATACCAACATCGGTAACGGAAGGGGTGACTTATCACCACATGCCCCTTACATATGGGATTACATGTAGTATAGTGACTTCTAGATTTTATGGTCAGACTAACATACAGTATTTTTATTCAAATTATGATGTTACTTTTGCGTATGTGCCTATAATCACGCAGCTAAGCCAGACTGCTAAGGATTGGGATGCTAAACTAATGAGGGAATTTTTCGAGCCAATGCTACCCTTTGAAACGGCTCACGCTCATAGGGAAAACCTTACCTGCTCGTTCACTGCAGTAGAAATAAGCTTCTTAGATCGCACAGATGATAGAAGGGCACAAATGAACGCGAAATTAGAAAAGGAGCTACACAAGAGGACTTCAGTAGATAATTATGCTTTTGCTGCAATAAGGACACAAGGGAAAATAGCTTTAGATGCTTGGCATGTAGGGAAATTTTGTATATATCGTGGTGAGTCTTATTATGATAATATTTTTGTGGGTGCGAGTGAATGTAAACCCACGTTTATCTTTAAGGCCAAATGGACATTCATGCTGAACGGACTTGACCCTGTCATACCAGATGTATATTACATTTGCGGGCATAATGCCTATTATCGTCTTCCAAAGGGATGGTGGGGGAGATGTTATTTGGGTATAGTGTTCCCAAAGGTTTATCAACTGGATGACCTATCGGTGATTCCAAAGACGGCTGGATCTCATCGTATCCAGAAAAGAGAGACCGCAGCTGCTGTGGTAGGAGATATATTTGGAGCCATGATTCCTTCATTGGGAGTTGTGTTGAATTCCATCAAAATAAGAAAGTTGTCTACTATAGTGGATAACATGTTGACAAAGTTTTCAGGTGCTATAATCCTGATGGATGCTGAACTTGCAGCGGAAAGAGCTATGACTCTTCAAAATAGGCTTGCCTTAGACATTCTTTTAGCAAAGGATGGCGGCGTTTGCAAAATGCTTGGTGCGCGCCACTGTTGCACGTATATTCCTGACAACAGTGTGAAGATTAAAACAATGCTTGCGAATCTAACAAAAGAGAGTGCAGACTTGAAAGAATTGAAAGAACCAGGAGTTTGGGAGAAAGTTGGAAAGGGAATTGCGTCAGTGGGAAGTTGGTTAGGTGGGATTTGGAATGGAATATTGCTGAAGATAATACAGGGAATTCTAATAGTGCTAATTTGCATCTTTGGAATTTGGGGAATAAAAAGGGGAATAATAATGATCATGGAAAGAATTAGGAGAAGGAAGGAAGAGAAAATGATGAAAAGAATGGCAGAAGAATACAAAGCGAGAACAAGGGGAACTAAAAGGCAAAGAGAACTGACAGAATTTTAATGGAATAAAATTTGTGGGAATGGTTTTGTGTGATGACAAGTAGTCATCAGAGGAGGGATTGGTGACGCGGAAATGAAGGTTTTACATTTATTAGCGCAAAAACGTAGTACTGCAATAATCATGTGTGACTTTAACCGAACTAATAAAGATTGTTCGGGGACAAAATGTGCCCTCAGAGTAGTTTGCCAACATTTATAAGCGTGCTTTATATAACGTGATGTATTAGAATTGTACTAATCTAACATAACCATAAACGTGTGCCATGATTTGCTCGTTTAAATGTTTTAGCTTAGCATGACTTTAGTGGAGGCTTCGGCCTAGTTGCCTTGTCTCACGGTTTAGATGCTCGTATTTTTCCACTGTGCTAATAAACGTGTATTCTTGCTTGAAGCTGTACTTTTCCAGTGAGATCGGTTCACATGCTTATCTTTAAGGTTTCGTGCCAGCATGGCATCTTTTTCTTTGCTCCAAGGTCAATCTGCAGGTGCGGACAATGGAAGCTCTGAAAGTGAGTTAATTGGCATAATATGTTGCAACTTACGTTCCCGACTCCAAGGATAATGTATGCTTAAGTAGAAGCTTGTAAACTTTGATTTTTGATTGGACAATTTGAAGCTAACCTATGAACCCTCCAATGGAAGACCCTACTGGACTTGAACTGTTGTCTATAAAAACCAGGTGCACGAGGAGAAAGTACGCCATTTGACGCCATTGCCGCCATTGCAGCCATTTTGTGGCCATTGCACCCATCGAGCCAATTGATGAGCGACGCCATTTTGACTGAGACCCTGCTGCTTTCTCTAATCGAGAGAAAGAGACTTTGATTAATTCTTGCCCTAGAGACTTTAACTTTGATTCGTCCCTTGCATGAAGTAGTTTTGTCCTTATATCTTGCCACTGTGAGGCAATTGCCCCCGTCCACCCTACCCCTTTGCCCCGTCCCATGCTGATCGAATCTGGTACCTGCGAGACGAAGACTTCCTTGAATGCTGATTGAATTTGGTAAATATGAAAGGACATAAATGTACAATTGCATTGTGTTTTCTTTTTAGGTAACCAACTGCTGATTTTTGATGAGAGCCCTAGTTAGGAGTTTTCCAAATTAATGTTGCCAAATTGTTTTGCATGAAGTCCCACATGCTGATGCTAATTCGAGGTTAGGTGAGGATTCATTCGTTGCACGATGCAATTTGAGACCTTGTTATGCTGATCAATGTATGCAATTAGCTCATTACAGATTATTGTTTTAGTAGTTTGCGTTGCCATTATAGAAGGCATTATTATTCAAATGCTGCATAGATTGCATCTTTTCCGCCGTTATGGACAGCTATTAATGTTCATTTACATTTATCATTTGGTGTTGAGACACATATATATTGTGCTAGCTTTGTTAATATAGGGAAATAAATTCACTAACTTTGCATAAAACTGGTGTGGTTATTCGCGGCCGAAAGGTCACGGTTTCGCCGAAATGATGTCTGGATTAATTGTGAAGTGTTATGTTGTTCGGGGAGTTGCTTATGTTCGTTATTGATTACTGACTATTGATTATTGATTTGACAAAATTGATTTCTCTCGGGTAAGGAGAGCCCCACTTGGTCAAAAGATTCGTCGACCCAAGAGCGTCCAAAATACAGGTAAATTAGTAGGTCGGAACGCTCTATCAATACCACTCACTTGCCTGAAAAAGCTAGACTCACCAGCAACTACTCTGTACAGACACAGCAATCACCAATGATATTCCACTAAAAAGAAAAAAGAAAAGCAAATTAGACATAAGACAACACAAATATCATTGTGTACAAATCTAAGGACAATTTCACATACAATCCTGCATTTAGTACACCACCTACAAACATGTCATTCATGCATGGCAACAATACTCCTTCGGAGTAAATTGTTTTTACTTACCTAAAACATACAACTACACAAACCGCAGGTCAACCACTGCCAAAACCTCAAGGAGCCACAGCAAAGGAAGCAAAAGCTTTGAACTAGAACAAAAAGGAGAAATAAACTGTTATAACCACAAATGCAAATACTTTGCCAGTTGACAAACACCCCATCACCAAGCATTTAGAAATTATCCCTGGTGCCTAAGTGGATTCTGCCCCCCTTCGGGTCATATGGGTCTACAAACAAATAGGCCGATCTGCCCCCAAAGGGGGCAGAAATGGCCAACAATTCTGTACCCCCTTTGGGGGCCGACCGTTGCCAAAGGGGGCACCCCCCAACACAAACAAAGACAAAGGTTAAAAAAAAAAAAAACACTGGCGCCCTGGTGGCTTCTGCCCCCCTTAGGGGCAGATGGGCCTAAACATAAATAGGCCGATCTGCCTCCAAGGGGGGCAGAAATGGCCATCAGTAATGTGCCCCCTCTGGGGGGCACCCCTTGCCAAAGGGGCCGTCCCCACATAAAACACACACACAGAAGATCCCTGGTGCCTAAGCAGATTCTGCCCCCCTTGGGGCAGATGGGCTTAAAAGAAATAGGCCGATAAACGGCCCACAGTTCTGTGCCCCCTTTTGGGGGTGACCCTTGCCAAAGGGGGTGCCCCCCCAAACACAAAAAAAAAACAAAGGAGAAAAAAAATACCCTGGCGTCTTGGGGGCAGATGGGCCTAAAAAAAGTAGGCTGATGTGCACCAAAGGGGGCAGAAATGGCCAGCAGTAATGTGCCCCCTTTTGGAGGTGACCCTTGCCAAAGGGGCTGCCCCCACACAAAACACACACACACAATCCCTGGTGCCTAAGTGGACTCTGCCCCCCCTTAGGGGCAGATGGGACTAAAATAAATAGGCCAATGTGCACCCAAGGGGGCAGAAATGGCCAGCAGTAATGTGCCCCCTTTTGGAGGTGACCCTTGCCAAAGGAGCTGCCCCCCCACACAAAACACACACACACACGATCCCTGGTGCCTAAGTGGACTCTGCCCCCCCTTAGGGGCAGATTGGACAAAAAAAATAGGCCGATCTGCCCCTTGGGGTCAGAAATGGCCAATAGTTCTGTGCCCCCAAACACAAAAAAAAACTAAGAAAAAAAAAATCCCTGGCGTCTTAGTGGCTTCTGCTCCAATTGGGGGCAGAAATGGCCATCACTCTTATGCCTCTTTTGTGGGGAGGGTTGACCCTTGCCCAAGTGGTGCCCCCAAAATATACAAAAACACACAAACACAACAATCCCTGGGGCCTAGTGGTTCCCCCCCCCCCCGGGGGCCAGATCGGCCAAAACATGGCTGATCTAGCCCTGGGGGGGCCGAAACATACAAAAATATTATGACCCCAGAAGAGCAACCCTTTCCCAAGGGTCCGCTGCCCAAAAATATAAAAAATAACATGATCGCTGGTTTCTGGTGGGTTTTGACCACCCTCCCCGGGGGTCATTGGCCAAAAAAACAGCAGATCTGGCCCCCAGGGGGGTCGAAACATGGATGCATAATTGCCCCCAGAGAACCGTCCTTAGCCTAAGAGGTTGCTCCCCAAAATACAAAAAAAACCAATCTCTGGTGTCTAGCAGGTAGATTCCTGCTCCATGATCGCTGGCCTCGTGGAGCAGGAATCCACTCAAAACAGGCACGGGGGAAAGGAAAAACTATTTCCTTTCCCCCTTGTCTGTTTTTCCCCCAAGACCCCGCCAGGAGAAGGACTCACCTGAAAAGGGTCCTCTCCGATCAACGCACTGGAAGCAAATGGCTTCCAGTGCGTCCCCGGCAGAATTTGATGACATCCGCGCGCTGTGAGCGCACCAACATCATCAGATTGCCGAGGGGGGGTCGGGTGGAAGGTGAAGTGATTCCCCTTCCGTCCCTGATGGGGGGGGTGAGTTGGAGGCCCAGGTGGGCCGGATGCAGGATGAGCTGGTCTCATCCTCGGCACATGGCAACAGTGGCCGAGGACGAGACCAGCTCGTACAGGGCACTCGATGGGTTAAGCATTAGAAAATCTGATAGTGTGCTCTTTGTATCATCCTATTTCATCACTTAATGTTGGCACAAAAAATTGTGCCAGAACACTGATCAATCAGCTCAAAATGTTTACCTTAGTAGCCTTTGCATTGTAGTATACTTTTTTTTTATTAAGGGTAGGCAGATTATGTCAAATGTCAACAGGGATGTGTCCCTTTTAGATTGAACAGAACCCCATGATGTGGCTCTGGCTTGCCTCAACAATGAGAATCCCTTTGATGCTCTGGACATGCTAAAGAAAACTGAGTTTCTATTTATGGATTTCCAAAGAAGTAGAAATTTGATTTTAGTGACATGAAGGTGATACAGACTACACTTTAATGAGGTTGCTTTGCTTTAAAAGCAAGAATAGGTCTTTTTAGATTAGCTTATGGCTGGCATCTTTGTGACTTTGAACAGTCACAAATAAAACCCAGGCCCATATTTACAAGTGGCATGCGCCGCCGGTGCATCACTTTTTGTGATGCACCGACTGCGCAGGCTGCACATCCATATCCACAAAACCACAAAAGGCCACTTTGCGTGTCTTTACCTGGCCTTTTAACATGGTGTAAGGCAGTGGCGTAACAAAGGCCCCTGCAGCCCTGCGGTGCAATGGTGCCCCCTCAGTACAGTACACTGTGCACAGGCGACACGCCCCACACATGGCCCAGGGGGAAGGGGGCCCACTCCAGGTACTTTGCAGAGGGGCCCCCTCAGGTTTCCATATGCCACAGGAGTAAGAAAACACACCGGAAGTTGCTGCGTTGCCTTACTTTGTATCAGGAAGGTGTTTCCATCAGTGCTGTGTTGATGTTCTCAGGCAAAACCCATGGATTTTAATGCATTCACAGATTTACAAGGTTATGTAACCCTGGGAAAGTGTCAAAATCTTACGCCTCCCCAGGGGTGGCGTAAGACTGAGGCAACAGAGAGAAATATATTTATTTGAGCCCGTTTTTAACTCTTTCTGTGTGCGCTGCATTCTGCAGCATACATAGAAGGAGGAAATCGCCACCATTGATTGTTTTTGTGCAGGAAGGGGTCTTGGCAACTGTGTAGGTCTGACCCACAATAACAGCTTTGGCTAGACTCAGTAGAACCACCCAGGAGCCATGACTCTCTTGGAAAACTACATAATCACCCTGTTCCTAATCCTAGGAGCAGTCATAAATATTGTATTGTATCAAACCCCAGATGAGTCTGCAAAGCACTACAATTTGCATAAGCTTCCTCAGCTGCCTTTTAGAGTGCATGGCTGATAGTGTGTTGGATACCCTACAAAGGAGGTGTACGGTGCGCTTCAAAGATGTGATTCAAACATGGTGCTCCGGTAAATAATAGAAAGTTGAGAACAATATGTAGTGCACATCATATGGCTCAGCTGGGGCCAACAGAGCATATGCTAAATGTGGCTCACCCAAGAGTAAAAGAGACCCAACTTCTTGCAGGCACTGTCACCATAAATTGCTTTTGCTCCAGACGTTTCAAAGCAAAATTATCCCCCAAAAAGGGATCCTAGACAAATTATTTAATTTGCAGTGCTCTTTTACTGCTGTGTTTGATCAATTTGTGAGTAGTGGAGAGTGAGTTCCAATGCTCTGTGTCCCCCAAACCAACCCTTCAATAAGCTCTCACCAACCATTGGTTTGTATCCTCTTATTGCACCTCTTATATTTGCTGCAGTGCACTAATTCGCTTTATCTTAACATCTTTATTCGTTATATACAAATTAAAAGTCCTTGTTTTGTGGTAATAAAATATTTTTTTTTCAAATTATGTGCAGAAACACAGTCTCTTTTTATGTGTACTTCATATATGGATATTTGATAAAAACATATTTTCCCCTTGTTCCCCAGTGCTTTTTAAGCAAAAAATTCCCTTCTTCAAGTGACAGTCATTATGTCACACCAGAAGTGACAGTGACCCAACCCAGCTAGAGGAACTGTTATGCAACCAAGCAATTCACCCAGAAGAGACAGAGGCCCAAACTCTCAGGGAGGCAGCGATAAACAAACATTGCCTCCATGAGGGGTTCACTAAGAAACAACAGAAGCACCAAAACTGGCATTAGAACATTACTCAATGTGTATACTTAGGAGCAGTAAAATCAGTCCACAGCTGGTCTATGTATCAACCCTTTGAGAAACAGTGATTGTTTCTACGTGACATAGTTCTAATAGGTGGCAATCAGAAGTCTGTATCAGCTGGTGATCCTATAAGACGATTGTGGTTATCTTCATGTAGAGAGGGAGGAGTTGCACAGGGAGATGTCAAATAAAGCAATGGAGTTATGGAGAGAAGAACAGGGTTCTGGCCTTCAGCCATTCCAGGCACTGCTTAATTTGTAAATAAAAAGGTGCCGGTGCCCAAAGCCCTCCTCTTAAACATGTGGCAGCTGCAATTAAATGTTTAAACACGGAATACTGAGGTGGCATAATCCTGAAGCCACCTCTGGCCTCTGCAATCCATTTAAAGCCACTCCCTGCCCCTTCAGCACACTCTTGCAGCTTTTTACTTTCTCCCTTTGTGACGCTTTTTCGTTTTTCCCTTCCTCCGTCTTTCCCATATGTGCCTTTTGCTCGCAGCAAATGCTTGAGGCAGAAGAATAAGCCCCGGCCCTCAATAATAAGTGCCGGTGCTCAGCACCCGAAACAACAAGCCCAAATTAAGCACTGATTCCAGGCCCACACGAAGACATCCTAAAACTCTCCCCCATTTACCTGGATGTTAAGGTTGGATGCACTAGAAGAAACGATTAGGAAGATACCGGACAATTAGGATGGGCTAGACCTGCCAACCCAAGCTGGCATGGTGGAGGATGAGAGGCTTATGACAGTTGGTAGGGAAGGAGTAGAGGGGGCAAAAACAAGTGACATAGTGGTAAAGTGGTAGTTAAATGCCTATCCTTAAAGGCCCACAACATTCTGGGGAAAGACAAAGTGAAAATTTGCATTTCATTAACAGCTCATCATGACAGCTCTTTCTCCTAAAGGAAGAAATAACCTGTGCGTGCATGATGCTCAGACTGCTCGGCAGGGTATCACCAGGTCTTAGGCAGACAAGCTTATTGAATAAGTCTCTCCCACTATGTGACTGACCCTAGATGGTGCACCAAAGGGTGTAAGGGTTAGGGGTAATTAGGAGTGGAGAAAATAATGGGCAAATTCCCGGTGATGAGGTGGGGATTAACGTACCAGAACTGGTAGCCTACTGGAATGGCACCAGAACATTTTGAGGAAAGACACTGCTACAGGTAAATTCATAATACAGCTCATCATGAGCACTTAATTCGTTTTGCTAAAAGAAGAAAACATCTGTGTATGCATGGATCTCAGAAATCCCTGCAGGGCCAGATCAGACCTCGGGTGACAGGCTTTCCCGCACTGTCCTCTCTCAATAAATATTGCATTAATAGAGGTGGATTTATGTTTCAGGCCTGGAAAGTCAGGGATAATGTCTGCCTACCTTCTCTGCATTGTGTGAGCCTTTAGACAGTCTTGATCCAGGTTATTTCATCTGCTGTTCCGTTTTATTTGGCAGTCTCTTTGATTAAAATGCTCTAGTTGTTATCAAGTTGGCCTGAAATTTACTAATCCAAATGACGGGGGAAATATAAACCACATGCATCTTTACCGTCCTTTGGACACCATTCTCACCTTTTTATAGTGAGCTAAATAAGATATGAATATGTATGAGTGCATCTTGTTAGTTGATGGTAGTAAGTAGCTCACTTGAATGACCTAATAAGGATTATTTATGAGGAGCAACTTAAAAACATCCGAGTTCTAGTACAGGAAACAATTCTCCATTCATTCTTCGAATTAGAGAATAGAAAATTAGAACTCCTCTACTCTCTCCGACTGGGAAGAAGGGCAAGGAGCTCTTTCAAAAGACGCGTGGCGATCTCCTCTCCTAGCTGTTGCCACTTGCTTGCTGCCAGGTAAGGGATCTGAAAGTGGTCAAGGGGCCATCCAGTGACTCCCATTGGATACCATTTGCCAAAAGTCCAGGATCTCTTGCCGTGTTTTTGAAGAGATGGTCCATGGAAATAAGATTGTTTTTCATTAGCAAATCCAAATGAAATGTTGGGAAGCCATGATAGTCTAACATACCACCTCAGCCATTGATTCCACATCCATCAATGTAATTGACTTCACCCTAGCCTCACCGACGGATATGAAGGCTTCATGCTTGGTGAGGGACATTAGTTCATAATCTTGTTGCACTGCTGCCTTCAAATGAACACTTGGAGCACCACTTTTCTTGACACTCCGGTGGCGCAGACTGCAGAACAATATCTATGAGGCCACGTATGCCACTTTGCATGCTTTTAATGACCTCGTAGATACGGCGTAAGGCAAGGCAGCGCAAGTCGCTGCACTGCCTTATTCTGCGCCAGGGAGGCATTCCATGGGAAGTGCGGTGGGTTTTCCCACACAACATCCATGGGTTTTGATGCACTCCCAGATTTACAAGGACTTGTAAACCTGGGAATGTGTCAAAAACTTAAACCTCTACAGGGGAGGCGCAACGAGGAGAAATATCTTTATTTCTCCCCCTTTTTTCTCCGTGTGTGCTGCAGAATGGAGCATACAAAGGAAGGTGCCCCTTCATGTACAAATACAATCCTGCATGCAACGGAGGCACCCTTGCACCATGGTGCATGGGTGCCTGAGTAGGCACTAGGCTGCCAAAACAGCACCAGCATGGGGGGAAAGGAGAGGAATGCACCGTATTTCATAAAATGGCCTTATCCTGCGGCGCAACTTGCTGTGCTGCCCTGCGCCACCATTCCAGTAAATATGCACGTTGTTGCTAAACATTCATATGTTTCAGATTTGAAACTACTTAGCTAGTGCTTAGAGAAAATCCATCACTTACATGACATTACTCTGTCATGTGTCTTGGATACCACTGAAGAGAATCCATCTCTGGTAATTAAAACGAGCACTAAATGGCCATCGTTCTGGTTGAGCCAAAAATTGAAATTTGGGCGAAATGGGAATTTTGGGCCACATGTAGCAACCCGTTTGCGAGTCGCAAACGGCGAAATTCGCCGTTTGCGAGTCACAAACGTGGGTTTGGCATGCAGAAATGCATATTGCGAGTCGTTACCGACTCGCAATATGCATTTGCGACTCGCAAATAGGAAGGGGTGTTCCCTTCCTATTTGCGAGTCGCTGTGGGATGCAATACCATTTGCGACCGCGTACGCTGTCGCAAATGGCATCGCAGTTACCATCCACTTCAAGTGGATGGTAACCCACTCGCAAATTGGAAGGGGTCCCCGTGGGACCCCTTCCAGTTTGTGACTGGACCCCAAAATATTTTTTCAGGGCAGGGAGTGGTCCAAGGGACCACTCCCTGCCCTGAAAAAATACCGAAACAAAAGGTTTCGGTTTTTTTTGCAGTGCAGCTCGTTTTCCTGTCAGGAAAACGGGCTACACTTAAAAAAAAAACTGCTTTATTTAAAAGCAGGTCGCGAACATGGAGGTCTGCTGACGTCAGCAGGCCTCCATGTTAGCGAGTGCCTATACTCGCAATGGGGCTGCAATTTGCGACCCACCTCATGAATATTCATGAGGTGGGTCATTGCGACCCCATTGCGAGTCGTAGTCGGTGTCTGAGACACCGTACTGCATAGCAAATTGCGACTTGCAATTTGCGAGTCGGATGGACTCGCAAATTGCAAGTCGCAATTTTGCTTTTTGCTACATCTGGCCCTAAGCCCTTTGTCCAGATTTGGGAATTTAAGTAGTGCAAAAATGTCACACTTTCAAACGCCCCCCTACACAGTTTTCACGAGATAAAGCCTGGCAAGGTTCATTTCCTTGGGTAAAATTATCACTGCAAAAGTGCTTTTCCTTTGTGAATGTATTAGTTCTAAAAATTATTTTTTGAGTATGTATTTTAATGACTTAATTTGTCTAAATAAATTTGTTTTAACTAGAACCTGTTTCTCGTTTAAGGGACCAGTCCCTATAAAAAAGATCCAGATGCTTTTTTGCTACTTGGTGGTAAATGTTGCTGGTTCGTGGTAAATTTCACTGATAGTTGTGTCTGCTTCTGTTAATTCACAGCTATATGCATTTCTCCCATTGCAAAACGTTCTCTTGTGGTAATTCTTTAGAGCAACTAATTCACTTTCGTCTCACAGGGCCTCATATACAAAGGGTTTTAGCATCCAGAAGCACTTTGATTTTGCAAATTAGAGGTTTTCTGAATGCTAATACCTTCTTTCAAATGTACTAAGCACATTCGGAAAAACACAGTGGGTTTAGAAATAGTTTCAGAGTCGCAATTTGAAAGAAGGCGAGTTGGACATTCCTTCCAAATAACGATTCTGACACTGATGTTTAATGTTTTGTGACCATATTGGAGTGGTATCTGATTCACAAAGGAGAAGGGGTCCAGAATCTTGAGAAAAGTAAAGTGACAGTCAAAGCTGGGAGCAGTCCACGAGACCACTACGAACTCTGAGTGAAACAAAAAAAAAATCTTTTTTTTTTTTTCAAAACACAGTCCTGCGCATTTGGAAAAAAAAACGTTTTCTTTATTTAAACACAATCACAGACACAGTGGCCTGCTGATCCTTACAGGCCACCATCCCTGTGATCTGTGTGATGAGTTTTCATTAGGCTGGTTTTTCTGTGACCTCCTGCGATTCAGTATTTTGTGAACCGACCTATTTGTGCATAGATTGGTTTGCAAAAAGCAGAATTGATTTGCCAAAAGTAGCTGCACTATTTGCAACCACTTTTTGCCAATCAGTTCTTAGTACATGAGGCCCAAAGATCCCTGCCATGTCGGTAGGCTTCACTAATTATGGCAAGTCTTCCTCTGCCAGAGGAGTGGAGACCCAGTATTTAAACCTCATAAACAAGGACGACTGCACTACACACGTACCTCAAACAGCGTGCCTGCTTCTGAGAACATGCACACACATGGAACACAATATTCTCTTGTAACTGAGCTATTAATCACTTTGGAACGAACATGTAAAGAATGAGTTAGAATGTCCATCAGTGAAGTTATGGATTTTGTTCAATAAATATGAACTTGAATCAATAAATTAATCAACCAAATTGGACTTGTGAAGCATGGCTAATCACACATGAGGACATCCAGATGCTGAGAACCCTTCTGCTAAGGGAGTGTTCAGTTGGACAGCCAGGTCTTGAGTCCCTTCCTGAACTCCAGCAGAGAGGATGAGGTCTGGACTAGAAGTGGGAGATTGTTCCAGGAATTAGCAGCGAGGTAGGAGAAAAAGCATCCTCCACTGTTGCTTCGGCAGTTACGGGTGATGTGACTGAGGGAGAGGGATGCCGAGCATAGCTGTCTAGAGGGTTGGTAAAACCTTAGGCAGT